>NW_027411866.1:181594097-182149097 GCF_047663935.1 Musca autumnalis | reverse complement strand
TAAATAAATAAATAAATAAATAAATAAATAAATAAATAAATAAATAAATAAAACAAAAATTAAAATCGAAAATGTTTACATTTTAAAAGTCAAATTATATTATCATTATTTCTGCAAACTTATTTGTTTTAATTTTCTTTGTCGAATGAGTGTAATAAGTACTGTTGGCACTTTTGAATTTTTGGAATTTTTTCGATTTTTTGTTTTTTTTTTTCTAATATTCAAATTCACTCTATGATAAAGAAAATTAAATTTATTTTTTCTTATCTAAATATCACTCACATTATACACAATACATATTATTATTTTTTCTGCTTTTTATCATTCACAATTATTTAGTCACTGCACTTTTTTACATTTAAATTTATAAATGTTTAAATATTAAATTATTAATTTAATTTTTTCAATTTCACTTTTCCACGAACCTTTCGCACTTACAATATCAAACTGACTGATATTTTTCTTATTGTTGATATTTGCAAATACTTGGAGTAGCTGTAAAACTCTCACCTTATCTCTCTCACGAGAAGAAATATTAAAACAATGTAAATTGTTTGTGTAAACAATCAAATGCAGAATTTTCATCTTCTTCTGTGACACTAGGTAGTTCTTGCAGATCGATCTAATTTGAACAGTAATACATTTGTTATTGTAAAATGATAAAGTATCGCTCTTTTATAGAAAAGAAGTTCAGAAAGCGATTACTTTTTGTAGAGGAAGTGAGTAAGTCACTTCCAAATGCTAGCTGGGATGTTCAGCTTACATATTTTGATAAAATATGTTCGTAATATGAGAGAAGTCTCCCTTGTCCCGTATGGGATGTTTGTGGAACAATTTATTATTATGTTCGTAATATAAAAATGTTATTGAATTAAATTATGTTGAAATTAAATACATATCCTCCTAGAGTTACAGGGTTATGATACAATAGGAGAAACTAATTATAAGCAACTAGTACCGTGGCAACTCTTAGGTCTCATAAATACGATCTAAATGTACTTCATCCCGCACTGTTGGCTAAAAACACAAGTATTTTCATAACAAAATACGTACGGATCTGCAACGTGTGCCCCACAAAGACTCCCAGCAGTCATACCCATACTTTGAAAATATGTATAATTACTCTCTTTCCAAAACACAACCATCTCTTCGATTCTTCTGATCACAACAATCGCAAAAATTCTGCTTAATCATGTTTAGAAAATTATTCTAAAAATAACTTCATTCATAATTTACAATTCCAACTACATACGAGTACCTATACAAATATACTAATTAGTATTGTAAATAATCATAATTTGTTTGACATTATATTTACACCTCTTTTTATGATCTATAAACAAACAGCAGTTAAATAAAATTTTCGCACATATGCTTAAAGTACGCTCAGCATTAATAATGTGAGATGACACCAACCAACTCTTTTTTTTGTTTGCGACCTTCATATACACCCGCACCAGTATACAATTATTCTTTGCGCTTCCTCAAGTTTCCCAATTCACCCACAAAACTCTCTGTCTCTTCCCCAACTACCCGTGTGAAATGTGCAAAAAGTAAACAAATAAACAGTATTCATGACGTCTTTGTCTAGATTTATTATTGGGTTATTGTTATAAATATCCTATACATCATTACTGACTGCTGGGGTGTTTGGCAACTTGCTCTCACACCCCTCTGCATATGGCTGCGATGACATATGAACATGATTGGAACTATCTAAACACACAAATTAGCACACTTATCCCAAATGAAACAAAGCGTGTGCACGTCATGTCCGTGTCACGTCACTCTTGTTTTATGACTTTTCGCCAAATTGATAAGGAGAAATAATTTAAAAATAGCAAAATTGCTGACCATACTCAAACCAGTTCACACCCACAATTTACCCAATTAACTACCGTGGGGATTTTTATGAGTTTTTGGAAATGTTTACATACAATTCCCCAAACGAAAATTTGCAGAATAAACATTGTAACGTCATTGTTAATGTGAACGGTACAGAGTGGCGTGTATTATTCATTTATTTTGAAAAAAATGTTTGGCGTTTCAATAAACAGTTTTTACTGATTGTAGCAACTTTCGCAATGCAGATGTTTGAAGGGTGTATGTAGTATGATTGATTTTTTGAAAGCACAATTTTTGTTAGGAGAAGAAAGATAGTTCTATGGTTTTCTAAGACAACTACAAATGTCAAAAATTAAAAATTTTTAGTGAAACCCAACGAAAACAAGTAAGAACGGCGTTAAGTTTTTCCTGGTGTAAGCTCCTTTTATTTAAAGTTCGTTCAAGAGTATCGGGATGGATCTAGGTTGACTATTTTTGATGCATTGTTTTGTGACCACTAAGAACCTAAAATAAAAAGCTACAGCTAATTTGATCAACAAATCAACAAAAAAAGTAAAAAAGTACCTTCGAAGTTCATCTAATATTCGAAGAAATATTACAATATCCAAAGTGTGGACGAACGCAGTATTCGGTTCGAGCTCTCCAGCCACTACATATGGTGCCGTAGGTGTTTTTTACAACTTTCGGGCTGCTTTCTCAAGAAGTATGGACTTGCCCCTGAAAAAACATTTACTGTCGTAATTGAGGCAGCGAATGAAAGTTGCTTCAACAAAAATCAAAGTGATTCGAGAGCAGGTCTTAAAGTGAATTTATCCAAAATTTTGTGTGGGAGGTACCCGAAGGAGTGGGCAAATATAGTCCATATTTGAACCTGATCTATATCTGGTAGATATATTACGATGTGTAAAGTATGGACCAAATCGGTCACTCCCATCAAGAGTTATCGTGCGCACAATTTGTCCGAACATTTTTGAACTTTTGTGAGGGAGGTAACTGAAGGAGTGGACCGATATGGCTTGTCTTCGAACTTAAACTAAATTTGCACAAAATATTACGAAGGCCACATTTTGGACCGAATCGGTAGATCCGTTCGAGAATTACCTTGCGCTCCAAACACTACACACGGTGTCATAGGGGTTTTTTTGTACCTTTCAGGCTATTTTCTCAGGAAGTGTGGACTTGCCCCTGATGAAACTTATACCGTCGTATGGGGGGCAGTGAATACAAGTTGCTATACGAAAATTCAAAGCGATTCGAGAGCAGGTCCTAAACTGAACTTTTCCGAAATTTTGTGTGGGAGGTACCCGAAGGAGTGAACCAATTGAGTCCATATTGGAACCTCATCTAAGTCTGGCAGATATTTCACGATGTGCAAAGTATGGTTCAAATCGGTTTCTTCCTTCAAGAGTTATCGTGCACACAAATTTTCGGAACATTTCCGAACTTTTGTGTGGGAGGTACCGGAAAGAGTGGATCGATATAACCCATCTTCGAACTTACACTAAGTTTGGAGAAAATATTACGAAAGCCAAATGTTGGAGCGAATTGGTTGATCCGGTCGAGAGTTATCGTGCGCTCCAGCCAGCCAGACAGACAGACAGACGGACGGACATTGCTAAATCAACTCCAAATTGTCTGAAACACTTCTCGCCCAAACATACTTGGGGTCTAAAACCATTATTTCGATGAGGCACATTTTGCCCGTATGAAAGTGTATATACCCTCGTTAGGATAAATGCTGAGGGTATAAATATGCAGCTCCGTAGAGGGTTTTTGGCGGAGAAGTTTTATGACCACTGGGAAGCTCAAATGTTAAATTGCAGATAGTTCTGTCAAAAAATGTAGCTAATATCTTCATTATACGTAAAATAGGGTGTTACCGTTATATTAACGTTTAAGCTCAATTATTGCGGATGCGGATTGCGGACATTGCTAGAGCGACTCCGAATTTTACCCTCATCAAGATATATACAATTTATGGGGTCGCAATTGATTATTTGGATGAGTTACAGTTAAATAATTTCGGAGCAGGCGTAGTACCTCCATATGCCCTATTTAAAAAAACGCTATATTTGCAAAAAATACCAATGTATCGGTTTAAAACGTTATTTCCGAGACAATGCACAGTGGTCCCACTTGTATGGGAAGGTGCGACAAAAATATTTATAATCGTCGGATCAATCTGATTTTTTCAGTATATGCTAAAAATAAGTAAAAAAGACTTTAACCAAAAAATCATCAATATGGGTCCAATTTTTCTTATAGTCCCCATGTAGCGGTACCACCCGATTTCAGGTATTTTGAAGCTTTTATATACATTTTCGGCCCTTATTGGCTGTACTTTGGTATTTGGGGTTCCCAATGGTCAGAAACCTTCTGCGCCAAAATTTGTGGTCTTAAGTCCAGGTTTCGGTATAGCTCTCATATTACGATACCTCCCGATTTCAGGTATTTTAAAGATTTTATCAACATTTTCGGCCTGTATTGGTTGTAATTTGCCATTTGGAGTTCTCAATGATCAAAAACCTTCTGCGCCAATAATTGTGGTCTTAGGTCCAGGTTTCAGTATAGCCCTCATATTACGGTACCTCCCTTTTTCAGATATTTTGAGGTTTTTATCTACATTTTCGGTTCGAATTGGTTATAATTTGCTATTTTGAGTTCTTAGCGGTCAAAAAACGTCTCCGACTGGGATCGGGGACAGGAAAGGAAACCAATTATTCCAGTTGAGTTCAGAATATTTCATGGTAGGGGATATAATAAAATTCGGTGCGACCGAACTTTACATTTTTACTTGTTTTTCATATTATATGTAGCATCATACATGTATCAAAAATATACAAATGTAAAAAAATACACTCATAAGTAGATCCCAAAACAAAAATGTCTACATCTTTAAAAAAAAAACCAAAACAAACAATTAAAACACAAAACATAGAAGAAACTGAGAATACAGTAATACGGCATAATCACTGAAACGACCTGACGATGCCTCTCGTCAGTATTTTTAATGTCACACACGGAAATGCAAATATATGCAGCTGGAACTAAATTTTTTGTAATCTTGACACTATTTCGAAAATTCTTCAAAAAATTTGGAGAGTGGCGAAGGATGGCGAAGTTAGTAAAACTCAACTTCAATTTTTAGGACTTGAAAAAAATCTACAAAAAAGTATTGTAAAAAATGTGATTTCCATCACATTTTATGCGAATAATGTGTACAAATTTTTATGTAGAAGTAATTAGAAAACCTTGTACTAAAACTTCCATTTCGAAAAAAATAATTTTATCCTTTCAATTTTGAGTTACTTGCCTTGTAAGAAGTCACAACCGTACTGATGTTTTTAAAGTTGATGTTTGACGTATTGTTTGGCTATAGATTCCAATCGAAATATTGGAAATAAAACAAATTATTAAAAATCATATCATCGATTTTTATTTGTGAAAAGCTTATAGCCAAACAATACGTCAAGCATCAACATTCATAAGGCAAACGATAAACAAACCAAACGTTTTTAAAGTTTTTAAGAGATCATACGTAAATGTCAACTTCTTCTGTTTTGTTTTATTAAATACCGCTATAAATTACAAAAACAGTGCTGGAATTTGCTGAATTGTCGCAGAGATTTGCTGATATCGATTTTTCGATTTTTGTCGCAGGTTGGAACCAGTGTGCAATGGTGTTTGTGTGTGCTACCTTACGTACTTATTTGGGGTCCGATCGCATTATTTTAGATCTACAATACTAGTGAAAGGATTTTCATGAAATTAAGGAAATTCAGCCCAGAATACCTGTTATTGAAATTTTTGATTTGATTGTATATAATTCTCATATACACTTTCCACATAACTTTAGTATAAATGTTACTTAAGATATTACGAGTATTAATGAACATAATACAAATCATCCTGTCATGCAAACAAAACTCACCAAAATTGTTTTTTCACCCCGGCATCGAATACCGAGAGAAGAGAATAAAAGTTTGTCGAAGAAAAGAGAATAATATTGTCCAGCTGACAAAAACTATAGTTGAATATGAGAAAAAACAATTGTTGTAATTGACAATTTAATTTGCAAGACGAGGATGATTGTGTCCCCAATCAAATGTGTTTTTCGCGAAAAGTACCATACCAATGATTAGGCAAAATCGACGGTAGACTTTTTTTTGTGTTGGGTACTAAAAACTATTACCATGCACTAAAGCAAGGATGACTTAAAGCTCTATAACGACTGCTCCTCAACGTCCTCCTATCTTGATTTTCAAAACGGCATTTTCATCAGATTACCTAACATAAACTTCTTACTCAGAAAACCACAGATTTATTTATGATTTAAAAATATATTCCATTCATTTAGCAATTAATCAAACAATCATACCTATTTCGAATCACTTTATTGTAATTAGTAATAAAAACGTTTTATAAACCCTCAATCAAAATATGTTGCTGATATTTGAGGTAATGTTAGAAAAAACATCTTGTGTACAACCACAAATTATATTAATCGTGTTATTAATGTTGATTGCCATAATAGTCTATTATTGTTTTCACTATATGTCACACCAACGAATGTGAATAATTCTAGTTTATGTGATGTTATTTATGTATGTATTTAGTTTCGATCATCAATTACAACAGCCTTTATTTAAGGCACTTCGATGTAGTTCTATAATTATTAATATGTATGGGGAAATCCCAAAAATGACGTACTCTTCCAAATTAACTAAACATTTTATGTTTGTGGTCCATTTTGTGGTCGGAGGATATTTCGAAGATGATACCAATTGTAGACTGATATCAATTTGTGCAAAAAACTGGAACACATCGTATCATGGTTTGTGATTCATTTACACATGTCAATAATTTATAACAACAAATGTAGGCCTTTCAATGTAAACTAACCAATTCGTATTAATCATTTTATGAATCTAATACACTGAAAGAAAAATGCTTCATTGTATCAATGAACGGGTTTCATTGATGCTATGAAACGTTCCATTAATATAATGAAATGTTTCTTTCATGTTATGAAACTTTACGTTATTTAAAATTTAGTGATTTATGGTTTCATTGTATAAACGAAACGGATTTCATTGATGTAATGAAACTTTTAATTTTTTGTAAAGTTAAGAGAAATATGTAAGTTTTTAATTCAAACTACATCGAATGGGTATAAAAGAACTAGTACGCAAAACAGTTTCATTAAATAAATGAAACATGTTTGAAATCCCTAATACTATCGTATCTAATATTATCTTATGTGTAGGTATTATTAGGTATTATTACCCTTTTCGCATTTGTATTCTTTGTAAATACATATGTTAATTTATAACAGGCCTGCTCACACACATACAAATACATTTTGGTATTGTGTTGGTTTTGAAATACACAAAATTTCAATGTTTTCATTTTGCCTCTGCCCAGATAGCATTTGGAAGACTGTTTTTTCAAAAATCACATTGAGGAGTCTTTTTAGAGTCCTTTTGGTGATCAAAAACTGATTAAGTCGTTTGTATGATCAGAAAGGGACTCGAAAGTGACTCCCTGTAGTGATTAAAAAGAGTTCAATTTAAAATACAACAATAAATGTGTAGCAATCACAAATTAGTCATTGAAGTGTTTAAAATGTGACCGTTTTTTGTTATTTATTGTCAAATTTTGATCATCTGGAAGATTGAAAAGTGCTTAATCAAAAAAGGGTTTATGCAGGTGTTTGAAAAGTGATTATAATTATGTATCTTCTGATCATATTTTGAACAGTTAGGTGATTAAAAACTGATTGCTTTGTTTTATATTTATTTGGTTGTAAATAAAAATAAAATTCTCATATACACTTTCTACAAAACTTTGATATAAATGTAACGTATAATATTAAGTGTATATACAAACACAACACATGTTCAGATTTTGCCAAGTGAAATGAAGAAGCAGTATACTCACCGCCCAACATAAAGGATAATTAAAAGTCATAACAAAGCAGAAAAGAAAACAAAAGGAAAGGAAAGAAAAAGAGAATAAAGGGAAAATTCTTTTAATTTATTTCGTTTAATAAAAATACTCATAAAAGACTCCCTAAAGATTCATAAACGATTATAAACATGACCCAAAAAAGACTCGAAAAATAGTCCCAAATTATTCAACAAATCAACAATAAATGATTGAAATGCGAATCGAAAAAGACTTTATATACCATCAGAAAATGGGCAAAAATGACTCAAAACTAATGCAGAGGAAGTCTCATTTGTGATTTGCTTAGACGAGTCGCCTGAGGTTATGTTTTCCTACCGACAAAGGAGTCATTTATGATCAGAAAATGAGCTCATATTCTAATGAGCTTTTTAATCGTGCAGTAGGATCAAAAAAGACTCGAATTTGATTATAATTTTCAAAAAATGCTGGCTGGGTGTAGACTGACAGAAATATTGTACAAGTTTTTTTTTAAATGGTTTTATTTAGCTCACCCTGTTTGTTTTATTTATTATTCTTGGGTCAAATTTAGTAATTCAAATTTCACCCTCTTCCTGTCAACCGATTAATCTGAAATTTTGTATACACTTTGGATTTTGGTGACAATACAATTATGTTTATTCATTATCATTATAAATTCAAGATGGCCGCCGCTACAAAATTGCGGACAAGGTAGGTTTTATCAATCCCATCAATATGGGTATCAAATGAAAGGGCTCAACAAGCAGAATACAATATATACTTAAAAAAATTTAAATCCAAGATGGCGGCCGATACAAAATGGCGGATAACGTAGGTTTTATCAATCCCATCAATATTGGTATCAAATGAAAGGGCTCAACAAGCAGAATACAATATACTATAAAAAATTTAAATCCAAGATGGCGGCCGCTACAAAATGGCGGATAACGTAGGTTTTATCAATCCCATCAATATGGGTATCAAATGAAAGGGCTCAACAAGCAGAATACAATATACTATAAAAAATTTAAATCCAAGATGGCGGCCGCTACAAAATGGCGGATAACGTAGGTTTTATCAATCCCATCAATATGGGTATCAAATGAAAGGGCTCAACAAGCAGAATACAATATACTATAAAAAATTTAATTTCAAGGGTATCCAATGAAAGGGCTCAACAACCAGAATACAATATACTATAAAAAATTTAAATCCAAGATGGCGGCCACTACAAAATGGCGGATAACGTAGGTTTTATCAATCCCATCAATATGGGTATCAAATGAAAGGGTTCAACAAGCAGAATACAATATACTATAAAAAATTTAAATCCAAGATGGCGGCCACTACAAAATGGCGGATAACGTAGGTTTTATCAATCCCATCAATATGGGTATCAAATTAAAGTGCTTGACAAGAAGAATACAGTGCACTATACAACCTCAATATTTAAGATGGGCGCAGCCACTAAATGGCGTGTAATTAAGATTTAAATTTAGAAATTGAATCTGCAATTTAGGTATCTGATTAATCCAGCCTGAATCCACCACCCAAGTCAAGATTTTTTATCGTGTTGAGGACTGTGTGGCGTTAGGGTGGCTAAAAATGATACGTCGTTAGCGGTACACCACCCAAGTTAAAGTGAAAGTTTAAAACGCGCCGAGAACTGTATGGCATTAGGGTGGATAAAAATGATATGTCGTTAGCGTTTTCCCCTCAAGACTCAGGCGCATCTTGTTGTACATAGCCTTGCCCCTTTATTGGACCTCTGAGGGGGTCGACCGATTAAATGTCCATTACTCGTGGGAACAAAATGGTAAAAAAATATAAAAAATACAAACACAAATAAAACAGAAACTCAACGTAAACAAATAAAACAGAAACACAACGTAAACGAAGGCTTCAAAAAGCGAAAGAAAAGTATAAAGCAAAACGAGCTAAAGAAAGTGAAGGTGATAGAAATAGTCGATTACAGAAACGACGGGAACAATTAGCGTCAAAAACACCTGAGCAATATGAGGCCAGGTTAAAAAAGCAACGTCAGCGATATACACAAATGACGGCGTCAGAAACGCCTGAAGAATATGAAGCCAGGTTAACAAAGCAACGTGAGCGATACACACAGATGATAGCGTCAGAAACGCCTGAAGAATATGAAGCCAGGTTAACAAAACAACGGGAGCGATACACACAGATGTGTGTTGCCTTTAATACTATCATGGGCTTCTACAATACATAAAATGCAGGGCAGCACTGTGGATCACGCAGTCATATACTTCGGTGCGAAACTGTTTGAAGGAGGTCAAGCCTACGTGGCTCTTAGTAGAGTAAGATCTTTGCAGGGACTACGTATAGAGGAGTTGGACTGCAATAAACTAACGGGCAAGAAACCTTGCAATAATAAAGCACTAAATAATTAAACAGAATGCGAAATAAAAACTAAAAACTAGAAAATAGAAATAGGTAAAAAAAACTTTTTAAGTTAAACGGTTTTATGTTAAACATACATTGCAATGTTTAAGATAAAAGTACTAAAAACCAAAAAATAATAAAATAGATACAGTTTTTTTTTATTTTAGTCTAGTCTATGCATATGTTTATAATTCCCACGACTGTATCTATTTTATTATTTTTTGGTTTTTAGTACTTTTATCTTAAACATTGCAATGTATGTTTAACATAAAACCGTTTAACTTAAAAAGTTTTTTTACCTATTTTTATTTTTATTTTATGTTTCAAAATTTAAAGTAGAAGAATTATTTTATTTTGTCTTAATATGACTGTTGATGTTAGAATTTGTTGCAAATCAAGTTCGCGACAAACCAAAGTGCGCTGACAAACCAAACACTCTAATTTGCCGTAATAATTTTCGGAAGATACAAATTCGTATTCAGTATCTTCATCCATTTTTTCAGGGTACGCATATAAATTCATAGACAAAATCGAAAACAGAACCTTCCTCATTGAATGTTCAATAGAGACTGATTGGTAATTTTGAAAATATTCAAAACAAAAACAAAAGCTCTATTTTAAGCCTTTACCTAATTAACTGCGTGTTGCGTGTACGTTCAAAAATACAAAAACAAAATACATGTATTTGTTTTTGTTTTCAATTTGAAATACATGTATTTTGTTTTTGTATTTTTGAACGCACACGCAACACGCAGTTAATTAGGTAAAGGCTTTAAATTGTGTGTGTGAGCAAATTGACACATGCGGACAGGGAAAGTGCGCACTTTGAACAGCCTTGATTTATAACATTTGTCTTCTAATTATTTTGGCTTTTTTAAACAAATTATATTTTTGACAATCACAAAAAGAACACATATATTGGCTACATACATATGTATGTATGGAGTCACATACATAAATATGTATGCATGAATATTTACAAAAAACTAGCAGAAGTGCCACCAACTGTACACAAATTAGTTACTGTCGCCGATTGGCGTTGGTATACATCAGCATTCGGCACACAACAACAACAATTTGAGCAAACACTGCTGTCAGTCCATGGTTTTTCAATTAGTGAGTGGAGAGAGAAGCTCTCTTTGCTTTCTCGCGAGTAAAGAGGTGCCGAATTCTGGTATACATAAATATTCATTCGCATTAAAAAGAATGCTATTCTCAGTTCTTGCTTATTGTTTGTATTGTTGTTCATAGAATTCCAGAAAACACGTGTGGCAAAATTACTCTCTCTTTGCAAAACAACCACCGTTTTCTTAGCTACATCAAACAATGTTCAAGAACTTTGTTTTAGTTTGCGCAACTTTAAAAAGTGTGATGCGTTTAATATGAAAAGAAAATTTAAATATTGTTTTTTATGTGTTCATTTGTTCTTTAAAGTGAATTTTCATTTTTATTTTTCTTTGTGATGACAGCATTCAATAGAAAATCTAAAGATGTGTGGAATGGCGGAGAATTGGCGAATGAAGCACCTCAAATTTAGAAAATAGAAATCTTGTATCCTAACAGCTTGGAAGTACACATTGCATTGCCCATAGTTTGCTGCAGAACTGCAAAAATTAAAGGTAAGTTAATGTTTAGAAAGCCAGATAAATTACTAAAAAATTTGTGTTTTTCAATTTTGCTTACAGATGACAACGCCCAAAAGGATAATAAAATTCGCTTAAAGTAAGTATGAAGTGTTTAATATGAAATAAAAATTCCAATATTGGTTAACCTATTTTTATAGTTTTGTATGTCTTCGTTTTTTTTTGTCAAAAAATTTCATTGCATCAATGAAGGATTTTCATAGCATTAATGAAAAAATTGCATTGTATCAATGAAAAAGTTTCATTGCATTAATGAATAAGTTCCATTGCATTAATAAAAATATTCATTGCATCAATGAAGGATTTTCATTTCATTAATAAAAAAGTTTCATTGCATTAACGAAAAAGTTTTATTGCATCAATGAAAAAGTTTCATTGCATCAATATCGAATCTTCATTCCATCAATGAAGGAGTTACATTGCATTAATGAACAAATTCATTAATTTTACTTCAATGAAATTCAATGAAACTTTTTTCATTTATTCAATGAAGCTCTACGTTGGCTCAAAATCAATGACAAATTTCTTTAATACAACGTAGGATATCATTCATATTACGTAGCTTTTTCGTTCAGTGTAGACTAGCCATATACACATATACCTCTCAGGCTATAAATTCTATAATCGTTAACATGATACATACTTTGTATTCAGTTCTCTTCGGTGGGATTTTAGCATTAAAGGTTGTAAAAGTATTTCCACGTCTCCTCACGTTCGTGAAGCGCCGTTGGTTTTGGATACCTTGGCGGCGAAGACGAAGTGGCAACATTTTTTAAAATAACTTAATTTAAAATAACTTTGAGTTTTATATAAATAAACATTTTCGGATTATCTTATGGATTCTTTATAATAATAAAAGGAAAGTGTTTTATTTACACCCGATATAGTTCGGTAAATAAAAAGTGTTTTCGTTTTCCATTATTTCTTTTGCGAGTGTTGTGCATTTTTTCCTCTCCTTGGATGGCTTCAGTTTTGCTCCCCAGCCTGCCGCTTTATTTTGTTGTTGGAATTTGTCCAAATAGTTTCGAGAAGAAACAACGTCAATGATCAGTCTGGATATATACATAAATATATTGAAATAATACATAAAATCCTACACCAACTCAAACTTGGTAACCATTCAAAGCGTCAAAATCTAACATACAGTGACCGCTGCCGCAGCTGCGGCAACGAGAAAAAAAAGAAGAAACTATTGGAGCACCCTCTATATCAGCGAGGGCAAGAGAGCGCACATGTGCTCTCAGTAAAGGGTTCTCTTTCCACACACGCAATTCAACTAATTAAAAAAGCATGCACTCACACAATGATACCCCCAAAAGTATGCAATAGAAAAATATGTTGCCTATCGCTGCCCTATATCCCTGCCTTGCAACAATGCAAAAGTGCCTTATAGCTATAAGATTCCCGTTCATTCACAACCTCGCAGAGATGACCCAACAACGCCCCTTAACTAATCTTAGTTGCAAGATGCTTCCACCTGGGAAATTTTTGGCGGATTCTGAAACCACAATGTTCATAGATGAGAAAAATCCAAAAACAAAACAAAAATCGCCGCAGCGACTTTAAATAAATCGCGATCAAAGTTCACATTTTTAGATTTTTTTTAGGTTTTTTTGCTTGGAATCCGCAAGTCCTATCGAAATGAGACTAGAGAAAATGTTGTAGCAGTGAAAATTCCCAATCGACCTTTATGATATTTTAGTAGGTTTTACCATTTTTGCGATATACAATATTTCAGAATAAGCAAAAACTTCCCAGGTGTAAGCACCTGTCATTTAAAGTTAGTTAATAACAAAAATCACACGAGTGGTGTGGTTTTCAAAATGGTATCTCCACCATATTAATTGAGGCTATAGTGGGTGTTTAGCCACCACGAGTCGAAGTATGTGTCTTACTCAGATTTATTTATGACCAGCAGTCCCCGATCGCGTTACTGGCCCGTCCCTTTGTTCTATTCAAAGTCGATATAATCATGTCCGTCTGTCTGTCCGTGCGTCTGTTGAAATCAATATACACTTCGCAATATTGAAGATAGAGCTTTGTAGTTTGGTTGGTACGATGGTTGGTATTGCCAATAGGCTATCAGTCCACGTTTTGGTATAGCTCCCATAGAACGGTACTACTCGGTGTTCGGTATTTCGAAGGTTTTGGCCTTAATATTCCACCGAAATGGCTCTAAGTTGGTATTTAGTCTTCGTTGTGGGTATTCTATATTTCGGGACAGGTCCACGCCTTCCATGGAGCTATAAAATATTCCAGAAGAGAATTATCAGTATAAGTCCACCTCTTGGTTTTCGGTATTTTAAAGGTTTTATGCACATTATCTTACCGAAATATCGGAAATTTGGTATTTAGTCTTCTTTCCGCCAGAAATTTGTCGGTATAGATCGAAGTTGTGATTTAGCCCCCATAGAGCAAAACTTCCCGAATTTCGGTATTTTGAAGGTTTGCCACATTGTTTTACCGAAATTGCTGACATTTGGTTTTTAGTCTTCTTCATAAACGAAAGGAAACAAATTGTTCTATTTTACTGCAATACAATTCGTGTTGGAGGGTAAAACAAGTTCGGCCGAACTTAACGCCGTTTTTACTTGTTCTATCTTAGTTTTTATTGGCAATTTCTTATGTCTTTTATATGTACTTAACAATTCAAAAATAGGGTTTTTTTCTACATCATTTCTTTGGGTCCATTGTCAACCCGAGTTATTCATTGAGGATTTTAAATTTATAAAACGATTTTATCTCTAATCTTTCCTCTCTCTCTGAAGGACTTTGTCAGATATTTCCTGTTCCCTATATTTATCCTAACGCGATATATTTATAAATGTTTAAAAACAAGTAAAAAATATAAGTCGGCTTTGCCGACAGAGGTATACCCTCAGTCTGTGTGAATTGAAACTTTCATCCAAAGACAATATAGAATTAAATGCCGGCTACTAAACCTACTGTTGCAGAAGAGGTACCTGAAGAAATGGATCAACGTAGTCCATTTTGGAATTGGATCTTATTTTGGGAGTTATTTGTTTTCAATAGATAGCGCGCCTATCAGTAATTTCAGATGGTCACCGAATAACTTAGAGCTTTTGGATCATGGACTTGCCTACGAAAAACATAATATCGCTGTAAACAGAACCTCAAGGTCCTGTCGTCATAAATTTCCAAAAGATCTTCGAACAGACCTCAAACTGTGCTTGATCAAAAAATGTTAAACTTTTGTTGGGGGAGGTAAATTGTCTGAAACAGATTTCGTCCAAAGATAATTGGGATCTAAAACCATTATTTCGATGAGGCACATTTTCGCCGTATGGAAATGTATACACCCTCGTTAGTCTCAAGACTGAGAGTATAAAAATGAATTCTTCCACGGCAAATCTAGAATATTTGCTCCAAATTTCATGAAAAACGGTTCAGTATTTTTGGAGATATAACATATTTTAAAAAGTGGGTGTGGTCGGGTCTTTTGGTCCCCATGAAGTATTCAGAAATGCAGCCGCCATTCTTTGCACATTAATTTTCAAGGCGATACATCCAATCATTTTCCAAACATAGGGTTTTATAAACAAGCAAGGAAAGGATCAACGTCGGACGGAGCCGACTATATGATATGATGATTTCAATACATGAATTTTTACCAAAACAAATTTGTAATAACCTTATGAAGTGTGTAGAATTTAAAACAAATTCCCATTCCAACAGTTCTAAACATAGAAAAACATACATATGGGGATTTCTGAGTGAAATCGGACACTTTTTCAAAATGAGGTTTTTGATTTCCTTTATTTTTTGCTTCTAACACATACATACTTTCGTATACATTTTATGTGATAAACACGAGTTGATAACCATTTATTGTTATTAAAATAATACGTAATAGTTTTAAGTTCTTCATTGTAACGTTTCGAATTCTTTAATTGTTATACAAGTCTCAATAAACTTCAACTTCAACTTATTTTTTGCTGTGGTGAGGCTGTTAATCAGCAAAACATATTAGTATATTTTCAGATTTTTTTGACTGACGGTTCCAGAGATATCGCGCCTTGATAAAGTCGAATTCTGTAAAAACTACATGCAAAGGAATACTCACAACAATATTTGTCCAATTTGAAAAAATCTTATTTCATATAGTTTGTTGTTTTATCAGCTATTTAATAAAAAAAGAAAAAAATTGCACAGTGGGCTTGGATGCAATTTTCGCGATTTAATAATTAAAATCAAATTTTAAAAATGATTGACCCCTTCGATTTTCTTGAAATTTTTTTGTATTAATCTACGATTAATTACAAAAAATTTAAGTCCTACTTGGTAGTGGGATTCGAATGATTAGTATTTTTTCTTAATTTTTTAAAATTTGTCTGAAACAGATGAATGAATATTGTCCCAGTAGAACCCTAAATCCACTTGAAATTCAGTTACGTAACTTTTTACGCTTGCAATAATGGGTCACCATCCCAGAATTCAACCCGCCATAACACACATGTTCGACTCACGGCGGATCTGCCCTTCAGGGTTCTGTATGTCCACACCAAGGGCTTTCACCTCCAAAAAGAATTTTCCACCCCCCAGGTCATGATCCTCACAAACGTTCCCAGCAAAAAAAGTCCTCCCAAAATCATGGGTTTTGTAAGGGATTTTTGTCAGCCGTAACTACTCGCAAACCCCCTTTCTTCCCCATTATTTTTACAAGGGCATGTCGCACTCAGTTTGTAGTTATTTTATGACCACTAGAATAACTAGTTATTCTGTGGCCACTAGAAGTTGAAAAGTAAGTTGAAAAAAATTCTATTTTTAGAACAGTTGATGTAGAGATTTTTTTTTTTAATTTCATCACACTTTGTACTTTTATTTTACTTTATTTGAACACACGAACCCTCTGATTTCTAGCCAAAGACAATACATACTATGCCACGCACACGAACATTAAGGGTTGCTTAAGAACTTAAATGTGCAGTGCACATGTACACCACGAACTGTTATTTTTTAATTAAAAAACTCGCATGCCGACAGTGAGCGTTGAACACACAACCCTGGGATTTATAGTCGGACACACACTCACTGTGCCACCGTCCTCATTACTTAGTGAGGAGCAAAGTAAAGGGCTGTTTACACCATCTATCAATGTCATATGAGCTGTCATTTCTTTCACCCATTCGACATTCTCTATGTTTGTCAAAATTGACGTCATCCATACAACTTTCAATTTGTGCGTTCTTACCTACAAGTGTTATTTTCGTATGACATAACCTATAAATGTAAAAACAGCTGTTTTTGTCATTGTTTACATTTATTGTTGAGTTACAAATTTGCGCAAATTTTTAATTTTGGTTGAAGGAAAAGGAATATCTAGCATGTTTGTTGTGGTAGAATAGGTTTTTGGGGTTATAGAGGCATTCATGTTTTGCCACAAAGCATTAATTTCCAACACTGCTCCTTTCGACCAATCGATCTGAAAATAACATTATAAACACCCTTTATTTACTTTTCTATATACTTAAATATACATAACTTTCCATTTTCTTTTTTAAAAGATTTTGTTTTTCAATTTTTTTTTTTTTGAGAATGCCAGAAAACATCTTATAAATTTATGTTTACATACGAGAATGCCGTATCAAATAGAGCGCTCCCTAAATGAAAAATTTACATATGAGTTGCCAAATCATTTTGATAGATAAAAATTTTCATAGTGGTTACACTATGTGTACAACATTCGCAGGTAGAAAATTTGACATCTCATACGACATTGATAGATGGTGTAAACAACCCTTAAGTAGGTTTGCCTTGTAATTTTTTTAAGAAGTATCCCATTACTTTTCAGATTACTTGTAATGGGAAAAGAAGCTTGTTTACATTACTTTGTAATGGGTTACGTAATGACTACTGGATCCGAATTTTTGCTGGGTTAAGAAACGAAAGAAATACGTTTTTTTTTGTTCCAGCACCATAACCGCTTAAAACGTCTAATGCGTATTAGTCATATCTGACAATTTTAATAGCTTTCTAATGATAGACATGTACGGTTAATCGGATATCCGGATCTTTATTTCAAAAAATAATGAAATTAACGTGCTTAGTAAAACAAGATACAACTGTTTTAATGACTCCGAGAATTCTAGGTCATCAATAGGTTAACAATAATATATTGACATAAATAGATATAGGGCTGTCTGAGCAAGATTCGGCTAAAAGTGAAAAACGGGAACCGTATGTCTTTGGGAACCGTACCTAAAATCTTCCGAGCGACATTTTTGTAGAATATTCCGAAGCTGAAAAATGTCATCTTGTGCCACTTTTATTGCGGTTCTTGAAATAAAGGACATTGAAGGAAGCGAGTTAGAAGGTCTAAATGTTCTACGAAAAAAATCCTCATTTGATTTGACTGAAGACATGTCATCTTAAAAATAAGCTTAAACAACAACGAACAAAGGGTCTCCAGCAAAATATTCATCACACCATATCGCGAAAGTTCGACTCACGGCTAATCTGTCCTTCGTGGTTCTGTATATACTCACCAAGGGCTTTCATCTCCAATAGGAATTTTCTACCACCCCCCCCCCCCCCCAAAAAAAATTTCGGTTCACAGTGTATTTGAGACAATGCCAGACAAACACTTTGTGGTTTTGCAAGTTGTTAGCATGCATTATGGACATGACTATAATTGAGTATTATAATTAGATATTATTGTGCTAACATGTACAAATTATTTCAAATTGTTATAAAATTCGTGTACTATATCATTTAAATGCATTATGTTATAATATACAACACCCGTCCATCATTTACAACAATATCTGTGTAGTTCTATTATTGTTGATATGGGAAAATACCAAAAATTACGTACTCTACTTAATAATGAGACGTCAGACGGTATTTTGAAGATGACACCTCTTGTATACTCATACCAAGATGTGCAAAAAATGTGGAAAACATCTTAGCATGGTTTGTGATTCAATTTACCAAGGCAGCAATTTGTGTAAACAATTGTAGGACTTTCAATGTAAACTTTCGATTCGTATTAATCATTTCATGAATTTCATTTATTATGTGTATGCGGATTTACCTCTCTGGCTATAAATTCCATTATAGTTACCGTGCTACATACTTTCCACTCATTCTGCATTTGTGGGATTTTAGCATTAAATGTCGTAAAAGTATTGGAAACAGATCAATGACGCTCAACTACTTTTACGACCTTTAATGATAAAATCCCACCAAAGCGAAATGTATCACGGTAATAATTATATAAAACTGTATTCAATATGGAATACAATTTTATTACGCGGACTGGATACATGAAATTCTAGACCAACTTTTAGTTAGAGTGGTCGAAATCCTTTTTTTTAGTAAAGTAATTGTAAGATTTATTTAGGACTATGACTAAATGTATATACTATAATATCGTCATTTAGGTCCACTCCTTCCGGTACCTCCTTCACTATTCAATATTTTTCACTAAAATGGTGCTCTCAACAATACTCTCGATGTTGTTGAGTAACACCATAGACTAAAGAAATTAGAGACAGATATGCACATTCATTTCACTCAATTGCACAATTTTTGGGGGTAATTGCAAGATTTTGTTGCACATGTTTATAAGAGGATGTTAAATAAGACCAAGGACTACCCAAACTTGTTAATACAAAAACGGGTTGGTTTAATTTTCTTCTTATTTTGTGTTGACTAAAATATTTTCTATTCTTTCTTGAGCACACAAATAAAAACATTACAACCAAATTAAAATAAAAGAAGTAAAAAACAAATTACACTGTGACACAAAATGGAACTCAAAATCTGGAGGGTGGAAAATTTCTATTGAATATCAAAGCCCTTGATGAGTATACTAAGAACCCAAAAGGAAATTTTCGCCATAGGTCAAGTTTCTGAGATATCGGGCTTCAGTTTGAGGTGACATGTCTTCAGTCAAATCGATTGGCGAATCTTTTTGTAGAACATTTCATTCTTCTAACTCGATGCCTTTCATGTCCTTTTCGTCCTTTATTTCTTAAACCGTAGTGAAAGTACCACAAAATGAGATTTTTCAGCATCCAACTATTCTACAAAAATGTTGCTCAGAAGATTTTAGGTACGGTTCTCTTTGACAACTAATCGATTTTGTCCCGTTTTCATTGTCCTTTTTGACATTTAATCGGTTTTGGTTCAGAAAAAACTAAGTTTTGTTTTTCTGCATATTCGTCATTGGGTATTTATTGGTGGTATGTACACATAACCATTGGTTATTGCTTATGTAGACATCTGGGGTGCTTCTGAAATATTTACCACAAATAGCTATTGTAATGATGAACACGTTAATAAAAATTTTTCTTGGAGAATAGATCCGGTTATCTCAATTTTGGAACCGGATATTCCGACATTAAACCGATTTTTGAACCGGTTTTAAGTAACCGATTAAACTTATATGTATACCGTTAAAAAGCTTATAAAGTTGTCAATCAAATTAAATTAATTCGCTTCTGAAAACTTTGTTAGTTGCAGTTCTAGAACAAAAGAACCGTTTTCTTAAACCGGTTCTAAGGAAAAATATCAATACGCGCAAATATGGAGATCAAAGGCTGGGGGGCGAACAATCCTTTTTGGCGATCAAAGTCGATGAAGGTAATATTACGAACCCGGAAGGACAGTTTTGCAAAAGAAGTGGATCGATAAAGAATTTGACGTAAATTTGGAAAAACGATTACGATTTGCAAAGATTTTACCAAATCGAGGACTTCCTTTAAGTTTCGGTCAGTATTTACTTATAGCCTATAAAAATTGTACTGTCGTAATATGAGTCGGGAAATTTTAAAATTATGTACTTTTGTTAGCTATCGTGCTCATCAGGTACTTTACTTGGCCACAGTTGACTTTTCAGAGCTTTTGGACTAATATGCTGTGCAGCGTTACATAAAATTTTTTAAAGGTTGTTGTTAGTTGATTCTATATGATCTTGGAATTGAAAATGATTCATATGGGAGGGCTATTCCGAACAGCCCTCATACATAAGTTCAGCTCCGTTTTCGATATTTTGAACTTTTTAACATTGTAGGTTCACGTTTTGGTATATCATAGTATGACCTAAGAAGTGCATTGACAAATTAGGAGTTCACCGAAGTCCCACACATTTAACCATTATGCTACCTTTCACGGGTGGTTAAGGCATATTAGAATGTAATTTTTTAATTTTAATTTTTTGTAATTTTTTGAACGAAAACTAAACTTGGAAACCCAACATTTATATGTACAGTGTCGGCCAAAACTAAGGCACCCCCTCAGTAAATTTTTTTAAAACGATAATTTTTTTTAAGAAAACAAAATTATAAATTTGTTTTTAATTTTTCTTTTTATTTATTTATATCTTTATTATTGGAAGACACAAACATAAGGAATTCGGAAATTAATAAACAAAAGTTAAAATTCTAAAAACGTTTTAGGTAGGAAATATAAGCGGACAAAACTCCTTAACCATTTTCGATACATGTTTCGGCTCGTTATCTTCCTGAAATGTCCATTTATGTCCAGCATAAGGCAACGTCATGCATTTTAATATGTTACGATACTTGAAACCCTCCATAATTCCATTAATTTTATGAATTGGTCCAATACCTTGCCCCTAAAAAAAATCCCAGACCATTATGTTTCGCCCCCATGCCTTTTGCAATATCGAGGTTTTAACCGTTGCCCATGTGGTCCACGCCTTATGCCATCGGAATATTTTAAATTAGGTTATAACAGCTCTTAGGTCATAACAGCTCAACTCGAAAGAGAATAAATTCAAATATCACTATAAAGTGGCCTTCGCCTTAATAAGGCAAACATAAAAATAGGATCTGCATGGTTATCTATAAGTCCTAAGTGCAATCTAAACGACTTCTAGGAAACAAATACCTTCAAAAAGAAAAATAACCCGAATCCGCGAGTGCAGATTGGGCATGAATTGAATGTTTCCAATCGAAAATTGTCTACTGTTTCTTTGTTTGTAAAACTGACTGTATATTCAGCTATTGTGTCAAATACCTAAGATATTAATATGTTTTGCGTCATAAAACAACAAAACTTTATTGTTATACCAGAAGTGATACTTAATCTGCCCAAGCCATCTAAAAATTCAGAAATTTACATTGAGAAAAAAAAGCGTTTTATGCCCGGAGTCGGGCGATACAAACTATGACTCATAAACTACGAATCATACTCGCTGTACTGTTTGGGATTTTGTTGGATCTAACAAACATTTCAGAAAGCAATCGGCAAATTTTAGCAAAGTCTTGACAAAATACTGCAAGTCGAAAAAACTTCACAATCGAAATAATGGTTTTAGACCCCAAGTATGTTTGGACGAAATGTGTTTCTGACAATTTGGAGTCGATTGAGCAATGTCCTTCCGTCTGTCTGTCTGTATGGCTGGCTGGAGCGCACGATAACTCTCGAACGGATAAACCGATTTGGTTCAAATTTCGGCTTTCGTAATATTTTGGCTTTTACTTAGTTTAAGTTCGAAGATGGTGTATATCGGTCTCCTCCTTCCGGTACCTCCCCCACAAAAGTTCGAAAATGTTCGGAAAATTTGTGCGCACGATAACTCTAGAAGGGAGTCATCGATTTGGTCCATACTTTGCCCATTGTGAAATGTGTTCCAGACTTAGATAAGGTTTCAATATGGACCCAATCGGTCCACTCGCTTTGATATTTGTTTTAGCAACTTGTATTCACTGCCCTCCATACGACAGTACAAGTTTCATCAGGGGCAAGTCTAAACTTCCTGAGAAAATAGGAGTGAACACTCGAACGGATCTGCCGATTCGGTAAAAAATTTGGCCTTAGTAATATTTTGTCCAAACATAGTTTAAGTTTGAAGATAAGCCATATCGGTCCACTCCTTCAGGTACCTCCCCCACAAAAGTTAAAAAATGTTCGGAAAAATTGTTCGTACGGTAACTCTTGAAGGGATTGGCCGAATTGGTCTATACTTTACACATCCTAATATATCTACCAGATATAGATCAGGTTCAAATATGGACTATGTTTGTCCACTCCAGTTTTAACGATGTTGGCAAAAATCGGTTCAGGTTTGAATGTAGCTCCCATATATAATTTCGCCCGAACACACTCAATTACGAATAATTACGTCACACGTTCACATAGATTGCGTGTTTAGTGCGTCGAATACATAAAATCGGGTGAATATATATATGAGAGCTATACACAATTCTAAACCAATTTTTGTCAAAATCGGTGAAACTGAAAAAATCTAATGTTAAATTTGAAGGCTATTGTTCAAAAATTGACCGAAATCGAAATCGGTGAATGATATATATGGAGGTTATATCCAAATCTGTACTGATTTTTGTCAAAATGAGGAAACATCCCAAGTTAAATTTGATGGATATTCATAAAAAAATGAGCGATTTATAGCAAAATCGGGGAAAGATATATGGAGGCTATATCCAAATCTGAACCGAGTTTTGCGAAAATGCGAGAAACTACTCAGGGGCATTAGAAAAAAACGCATTAAGATTGAAGGCTATTCGATCAAAATTAAACGTGTTGTAGCAAAATCGGGAAAAGATATATATGGGACTATATCCAAGTCTGAACGGATATGGATCAAAGTTGACATTTTTCATTCCCGTGCCCTCATAAATACTTTTGCAAAAATTCATCATCCTAGGTCTACGCCTTGTACATGTGTCCACTTCTGTATGGTAGCGGCAACACTCTGCGCCGTTCTTACGAGGGATGCACAAAAACTACCTGGCCTAGGCTACTCCATGTGTTGCCAGGCGGCATTTGAATTTTTTGGAAAGTTTGACAGTTTTTAGCCTAGGCTTGCTCAGGGCAGTTTACCGTACAACCATGTTATGAGTGACTTGAAAATAATCACTTTGCAAAAAATATGGATTTTACTTGTGAATATTTTCGTCTAAGAATTTTTCACAAATTTCGACGTGGATAATCACCGCAAGAGTGTATCAATCAAATTAAATCTATGTATGTCTATAAAAGGGCCATCCGTGGTCGGCACTCGTCAAAAAACGAAAGTCGTGAGGTTCGCCCAAAATCGGTCGTTGTGCCAAAATAAATATATGCCGTGCATTAACGGATAATGCGAGATCGCCATGTTAAATACCGTGAGATAGAGACATCCTTGGGAATTTCTTCCACCAACTAACCTTTGATATTGCGTGAACACCTGACATCAAAAATGGATTTTTATACCCTACACCACTATGTGGGGAGGGTATTATAAGTTGGTTTTGGCCAAAAAGTTTGTAACGCATCGAAATAATGGTCGTAGACCCATACTTATATATACCAAAATGAATGTCTCGACGAGCTGAGTCGATCTGGCTATGTGTGTCCGTCCGTCAGTCCGTCCGTCCGTCCGTCTGTCCGTCTGTCCGTCTGTCCATCTAAACCTTGTAATCACGCTACAGGTCGCAATTTTGATCGGATCGTTACGAAATTTTGGATATTGATGGGGGTCCCGGAGGGGAAGAAGCCTATTGATTTTGGTGATGGTCGGATAATATTTAGGGGTCGGAATGGGCAAAAAACTTATGTGGATAAAAAGACAACGTTTTTTTCCAAAGCGAATATCTCAGCTTCTATACGGGGTATACCAAAAGCAAAACCTGACAATAAAAGTAGAAAACATCACCTTTCTAATGATGTAAAGTAGGTTCTCGTAGGTGATCAAACAACGAAGATATCGCAATAGTCGCAAATAAAACCCAAATTTTCATTTTTGCGATTTTAATTATAATTACGAATATCACAGCTTTGGTTGGGGACTTTCCAAAAGCAAAGCCTGGCTATGAAAGTAGAAGATCCCATCTTTACAATGATGTAAACTAGGTCGGCGCAGGTGACCAAATAACGGAGATATCGCAATAGTCGATAATACATCCCATTTTTTCACTTTTTTGGAAATCACGCTACAGGTCGCAATTTTGATCGGATCGTCACGAAATTTTGAGGGTTAATTGGAGTCACACAGATGAAGAAGCCTATTGATTTTGGTGGTGGTCGGATAATATTTAGAGATCGTAATGGGCAAAAAACTTATTTGGAGAAAAAGACAACGTTTTTTTCCTAAGCGAATATCTCAGCTTCAATATGGGGTATGCCGAAAGCAGAACCTGGTCATGAAAGTAGAAAATATCGCCTTTCTAATGATGTAAAGTAGGTTCTCGTAGGTGATCAAACAACGAATATATCGCAATAGCCGCTAATAGAACCCAACTTTTTATTTTTGCGATTTAAATAATAATGACGAATATCACAGCTTCGGTTGGGGATCTTCCAAAAACAAAGTCTGACTATGAAAGTAGAAAATCCCATCTTTACAGTGATGCAAAGTACACATAACGGAGATATCACAATAGTCGGCAATACATACCATTTTTTCATTTTTTTGTAATCACGCTACAGGTCGCAATTTTGATCGGATCGTCACGAAATTTTGGGGGCTAATGGGGATCCTACAGAGGAAGAAGCCTATTGATTTTGGTGATGGTCGGATAATATTCAGGGGTCGGAATGGGCAAAAAACTTATTTGGAGAAAAAGTCAACGTTTTATTTCAAAGCGAATATCTTCGCTTCTAAAATGGGCATATCAAAAGCAAAACCTGCTAATAAAAGTAGAAAATATTACCTTTGCAACGATGTTACGTAGGTTGTCGTAGGTGGTCACACAACGAAGATATCGCAAAAGCCGCAATTTTTCCACTTGTTTTGGAAATCACGCTACAGGTCGCAATTTCAATTGGATCTTCACGAAATTTTGGGTGTTATTGGGGGTCCCACAGAGGAAAAAACCTTTTGATTTTTGATAATGGTCGGATGTTATTCAGGGGTCGGAATGTGAAAAAAAATATTTGGAAAAAAGACCAACGTTTTATTTCAAAGTTAATATCTCCCTTCTGTAGGAGGTATATCGAAAGCAAAACCTGGCAAGGAAAGTAGAAAATATCACCTTTGCAACGATGTGAAGTAGGTTGTCATAGATGGTCGAACAATAGAGATATCGCAATAGTCGGTAATACATCCCTTTTTCCATTTTTGTACAATCACACTGCGAAATTTTGATCGGATCCTCACGAAATTTTTGGGTTGGTGGGGGTCTAACAGAGAAAGAAGCCTATTGATGGTTGGCATACATCCCACTTTTCCATTTTTATTTGACCTGTGTTAATGAAGACATTCAGAGCAAAGGCGCTAAGCTATCCCAATTTTAATATTTTGAATTTTATTAGTCAAAAGCTTATGAACAGGGGTAGTGGTGTAGGGTATCACATAGTCGGCCCCGACCCGACTATAGCCTTGGCTCACTTGTTCTCGTTAGATCCAGCAAAATTGGGCAATCGCTCAAAAAACGGCTCCAGTTCATTGGTTCATAGAAATTGTGCATAAAATCGATCGCGGTGCTTTAAACGACGTTTATAACATCGTCACAGATGACGAATTGAGTCTGTGCTTAGGAGCTAGAAACAAAGCAGAATCGGCCGTTTGGGTCTTCGAAAGCGAGTCAAATCAAACGAAAGTTGTTCATGTAACAACCACATCGAAACAAAAGGTTGCCTGTTTCTTCAGAAAAACTGACCATGTGGCAACTATACGGCTTGAGAAATATATGACGGTTTATTCTGAGTGGTACATTATAATTTGTTTGCTTAAATTCTGCTGAGAAATTCGAAAAACGGACAAGAGAAGACAAATCATTAACAATGTGGGCTCCCACACATCGTTTCAAACTAGCGCGTGTTTGACCGGACAAAACGTGGAATTGATGGGTCATCATTTGATTCCAGCAAATCAAGAAAAAAGGTGTGGTCAACGATGTTTGTTGCCTGAAGATGCTGTAAAAGCGTTCAAAAACCATGTTTTGGAGGTGTCTCAATCGGAGTGGAAATAGTGATTCGCCAATAGGTTTGAGCGCACGAAAAAGTGTATAAATCATGCTGGAGACTCCTTAAGAAAACAATAAAACCGTTTTTGATGGTGAATATCCGCGTTTTCTTTGTTAGGTCAGAAAGTTATGTTCAGCCCTCATACTTGTTATCACTTGATGTAAAATGTTTTGGAATTTCTGAAAAAATACTTTAGCATTTTTGACACAAAATATTGGATTTAGACATTTTTCATTATGTCTTAACGTATTAGTAAAAGCTGGAAATGGAAATGATAAGAAATGTGTCTTTGGAATAAAAATTCACACTTCCCACACTATTTTCCTGATTGTGGTAAAGTACCTGTATAAATGCAAACAAATTAAATTCTTTGCCTGATATCATGAAATAGTTACTTAATTTAATAGTTCTGTTCATTTACAATTTTTAATTGTAAACAATGTAAAATTTGTGAACTGTTCTCATAGAAATTGTGCTGCTCTTTAGAATAAAAATTGCAAAACTTAAAGATTTTTGAACAGATAAAGGAACAGAGCTAATGTAACTCTAATATTTATGACAATGTTTGAATATTTATATGAAGTGTAATACATTTCAAGTTCATGTCTGTAACATTTTATTAAGAAACTAGTTAGCACCTTTATTAATCATCATACGTGTACTTTACTTCACGTGCGACAACACCATTTTCACATGCAATTCGAAGAATTTTAGTTGTAATTTGATTATTTCATTTGAAATTCGAAACATTTCAATTGTAATTTGAGAATTCCAATTGAATTTCGAATAATTTCATTTGTAATTTCAGAATTCCATTTGAAATTCGAATTAATTCATTTGTAATTTGAATTATTTCATTTGAAATTCGAATTTTTCCATATGTAATTTGAATTCTTCTATTTGTAAATCGAAGTTTTTCATTTCGAGTTTCAAATGAAAAAATTCAATTAACAAATGGAAAAATTCGAATTGCAACTGAAATAATTCGAATTACAAATGAAAAAATTCTAATTACAAATGAAATACTTCGAATATCAAATGGAATTCTCAAATTACAAATTAAATAATTCGAAATTCAATTGGAATTCTTAAATTACAAATTAAATAATTCGAAATTTAATTGGAATTCTAAAATTACAAGTGAAATGTTTCGAATTACAACTGAAATTATTCGAATTACATGTGAAAATGGTGTAGTCTGGTCTTCATATTACAGACGGCGACAATATGTCTGGTAATTGTATTTCGTTAATTCTCATGAGAATTGCTTGTTTTGATTTAAACGTCAATCAATAAACACTCAATTGTCATAGTATATAGATATGGAATATTTTTGTAATTAATTTATTTGTTTTATATCAGTTGTTATGACATTGATCATTTAGTATATGGAATTTTTAAAAATCAATTTTTATCAATTAAAAAACAAGTTTGAGAAAATTAAAAATTAATGTTTGGGTTCGAAATTAAGTATCTTCACACCAAATTT
The DNA here is from genome assembly GCF_047663935.1 of Musca autumnalis. Classification (NCBI taxonomy): domain Eukaryota; kingdom Metazoa; phylum Arthropoda; class Insecta; order Diptera; family Muscidae; genus Musca; species Musca autumnalis. The sequence continues at coordinate 182,120,882 of NW_027411866.1, read as the reverse complement.
AAATTTTATAAAAATTTCCTCAAATTGTTGTGTTACCGATTAACATATCAACAGTTTGTTTAATGAATGGGTGAGAGAGTTATAAATATTTAACGCCATTTACCTCTCCGTCCTTCCCTCTGCATGTTTTTAGCGCTAAAATATGTGTTGTTAGATTATATCTAGTCAGATTGGGAACATGATTTGACTTATAATGCCGAATCGTGTTTGTTGACACAATGAGTAACCAAAATACAAGCAAGACACAAAATGATAGTAATTGTGCCAAAAAGCTAGTGACGTCAAATACGAATTGAAAAGAAGTTTTTGTCAGGTCATTATCATAGGATGATGGTGTGATAAGTATGGTAAAATGCATCATACTTTATGTCTTGTCCTAAGGCATTTCACATACGAAAGGAAAACATATCGCTTATTTACTCGATGAAATTTTACAAAATATTACTAGGACTAGAAATAAATATACAGTATCGGCCAAAACTAAAGCACCCCCTCAGTAAATTTTTTTGAAATGATATTTTTTTTATGAAAACTAAATTTATTTTTTATTTTTCTTTTTATTTATTTATATCTTTATAATTGGAAAATACAAAAATAAGGAATTCAGAATTTAATAAACAAAAGTTAAAATTCAAACAATATTTTAGGTCGCAAATATAAGCGGACAAAACTAAAACACCCCCCAATTTGAGGTACAACAAAAACTATTGAAATCAATATTTCATTGCGTATCCTCTATTCTGAATGACACAATCACATCTTTTTGGTATAGAAGATACTAAATTATTAATTACTGCAGGCGAAATAATTGATTTTCCGAAAATTTAGCTTAAATCCTCAAAATACTGAAAATCGGAAGGTACCGTTATATGGAGGCTATACCCAAACGTGGACCCAGTTCCACGATTTTTGGTGGATATGTTTTGTGACCACTAAGAACCCTAAATACCAAATTACAGCTAATTTGTTAGGAAAATGTGGCTTTAATATCCGAAATACCGAAGATCGGAAGGTACCGCTATAAGGGGGCTATACCAAAACATTAGCCGATATTGTTCATATTCATCCAAAAATGATGCTACAGCATCCACTAGTCAAATACAATACGCTAACGTTTAAAAATTAGCAAAAGAACGAATTGCAGAAGAACGATAGACGCCGGCTTATTCAGTCGACGACCAGCAAAAAAAACCTTTCATATCGACTAAAAATGAAGGAGCCAGACTGGCATTCACCAACACCCATTTGAACAGTTTTCCGATGAATCTATGTTTAATTTAAAGTATTCAGATGGTAAAAGGCGTGGACCACATGGGCAACCGTTAAATCCTAAATATTGCAAAGACGCTGTAAAACATGGAGGCGGAAGGTTTTTTGCTGGTCGTCGACTGAATAAGCCGGCGTCTACCGTTCTTTTGCAATTCGTTCTTTTGCTAATTTTTAAACCTAAGCGATTTAGTATTTGACCAGAGAATGCTGTAGCATCATTTTTGGATGAATATGAACAATATCGGCTAATGTTTTGGTATAGCCCCCTTATAGCGGTACCTTCCGATCTTCGGTATTTCGGATATTTAAGCCACATTTTCCTACTAAATTAGCTGTAATTTGGTACTTAGGGTTCCTAGTGGTCACAAAACATATTCACCAAAAATCGTGGACCTGGGTTCACGTTTGGGTGTAGCCCCCATATAACGGTAACTTCCGATTTTCAGTATTTTGAGGATTTAAGCTAAATTTTCCAAAAACCGATTATTTCGCCTGCAATTATTAATAATTTAGTATCCTTTATGCCTAAAACATGTGATTGTGTCATCCAGAATAGAGGATAAGCAACGAAATATTGATTTCAATACTTTTTGCTGTACCTCAAATGGGGGGTGCTTTAGTTTTGTCCGCTTATATTTTCGACCTAAAATGTTTTTTGAATTTTACCTTTTGTTTATTAAATTCTGATCTCCTTATTTTTGTATTTTTCAATTATAAAGATATAAATAAATAAAAAGAAAAATAAAAAATAAATTTATAATTTAGTTTTCATAAAAAAATTATCATTTCAAAAAAAATTACTGAGGGGGTGCTTTAGTTTTGGCCGATACTGTATACGAGGCGCGCAGCGCCAAATCGGCCTAACCCACATGCCCAAAAAAATCAAACTGACGGTAAAGATTTAACTGAAACCTTTTGAAATAAATTCTAAAAAATTCCATATTGCATTATTTTAGAAGGTAGTATTACCTAGCATTTTTCAATGCAATATGGAATTTTTTTAGTAGTTATTTCAAAAGGTTCTGGTTAGATCTTTATAGTCTGTTTATTTTTTTGGGCATGTGGGTTAGGCCGTTTTGGCGCTGAGCGCCTCATATGTCTGACCGATTTCGAAACAAATAGAAAAGTGAACAGATATTTTGTTGAAATTTGGAAAATGTGTCCCAATATGGTTTAGAAAAAATTTCGCCCAATTACACTGAAATCCTGGTGGTGTAGGGTATCATATAGTCGGCCCCGTCCGACTTTTATCATTTCCTTTTTGGTTTGAGTTGTAATTGAGCGATATCTATTTTAATCTTTATTCCAAAATATAATCAATTACGAGGTACAAATACCCCATAATTGTCATTGTCAACCCAACATAATAGACCGCTCTCCTTTCACTTAGGTAAACAATGACATTACTATGGAATAACCATGATAATTGTTGGAAAAACATTCAAAAGGGGATTCCATGCGCCCGAAATTTAATGGTGACACATATTTGCGGATATTTCAGTTTATTTTTAGCAAAGACAATTTCTTACTTACTTGATGCCAATTGTCTGGATCCACAATATTTGACACATTTTAGAGAATTGAAATAAAGCGAAACCTCTTTCGTGAGCAGCCATGAGGAAGGTGGAAAGATCGTCGTCTTGTGGTTTAATGTTGTTTATATTTTGTATTTGGAATAATTCCCAATCGTCGTAATACCTCATTCGATACTTCGTTTTAATGTTATTCTTTGCCGCTCGCACTTTTATGACAAGGCATAAAATGCAAAATTTGTCAAGATTTACAAATTGTTCTCGATTAAAGAACTTCGTCAAATTTGTTTATTCAGCAATTAAAAAACGAAAACAGAATCCGCATAAAGGCATTGATTTAACTTCGAATTTGTTGTTTTTTTTTTTCTTTGCGCTTTTCAAATCGTAATTGAGGTAATTCTTAACACAATTTCAAATAAATTGTAATATTTTTTTTTCTTATAAAAATAGTCAACAAAATAAAAAATCAACAAAACAAACAAAAAACAACAGACACAAGTCAATTGTCAACAAAGTAGAAAATAATAACATAATACAATAGGCGAATAATGCCATAAGAAGAATGTGAATTAAATCTAGTTTCATTATTTGTATTTACGTACATCAGGAGGGAGACGAAGAGAATGTGATAAACATACATATGTTATGGTAATCATATTGATTATGTACAGTGTTGCTCAATAATTAGTTAAACTTACCTTAGTAGGGTACTTGCAAAATGGATGCACTGAAATTAGAAAAAATAAAGAGATTTGATTAGTTTTATTTTTATTTTGTAATAGTACGGTTACACTAGAGTTTTTTGTCGGGTTAACCCACTTCGAGAGGATTTATTTGACGTTTGCGCTATGGAATTGACATTTGAAATCCAAACCCACTGGGTTAATCCGGTTAAGTGTAACCGGGTATAATAGTGTATTTTAAAGTACCTTTATATAAGTCTGGATTCTTCGTCTTGCGTAGCCAACCTCAAATTATCGTGAAATGCCAGAATCAAACATACATTTTGTTATCGTTACCCTTTATAACCTGACATTCGACTAGTTCCTAGTTTATTGTACTAGTTCAATAACGTAATACAAACATCCGTGTGATATTACGTATACATAGTTTTTTCATTCAAACGATGTGGGTTATTGGAACTGCGTATTGAAGTAGATCGTTCAACTGAACTGGCACAACTCTATATTTTATTTTTATATTTATAATTTTTGCCGATACCTTGTGTTAGTTATGTTTACTTTTAAGAATACAATTGTAATAAAATATTAAAAGTACTATTTTTTAATAACCGTTTTTTCAGTTAACCGAAAATTATGTTTTTGCCGAAAATAGTTTTCGGTTTTGGACACCCTACTTCCACCTTTATTTATATGACTCAGACTTTATAACCGGGTGCCGGTCACTTTTTACCCTCCCTAATATGGATTTATATTAACTGTGTTTGCAACTAATTGAAATAATAAATTGCGACCCCACAAATTATATCTACTTTGAGTCGATCTAGCCAAGTCCGACAGTACATCTGTTGTAAACACTTTAGCGTCCACAATAAGAGTAGGCCTATTCTGTAACTTTTTAACAACTTTGCTCATTGTTTATTTTGCAACATTTCGTTTGTTTGGTTTGTTAAAATACACGGTGCGCCCGCACCAACTTTAAGGTGCTTACCGCTGGGAAGTTTTTGGGCATTCTGCAAGATTGTAGTTTTTCTTAGATGAGAAAATACAAAATCGACGGAGGGATTTTCAACTAAATCGCACATTATTAGGTTTTCACGATTTTGATTTGAAAATTCTCTACAACATTTTCTTTAGGTCCATTTCGGTAGGGTTTGCGGTTTCCAAGCAAAATCGTGAAAACATAAAAAACGCAAAACTGTGAACGTTGACAGCGAGTTACACTGTGCAACACTGAAAATTCAAACAACTTCTAATGGTCATTTTCTGAAAGTACATATTGAGACTACAAAAACCTTAATTGTGTTTTGTGTTCTTAGATCGGGTTTAGATTTTATGGCCTCATCTAAACCGCCCTAAAATGAGCCTTTTTTTCATAAAATCCTGGACAGAAGTTGTTTGCACGCGATTGGCTCAAAAATGTTGCACAGTGTTATTAAAAGTGCACCGTCTTTTTTGTTTTTTGATTTTTCGGCTCTACGAAAATTGTAGTTTCAGAATCCTCAAAAAAATATCGATAGCTGGTAAAATATAGACCTGTAGGCATGGTAGAACAAATATAAGGTAAAGTTAATACTACAACAAATACAACTCGAACAACAACCACAAAGGAATTTGTTTTTGTTTGTAACGTCCCAACATACCAAATAAAAATAAAAAGTAATAGGACTTGAGAATAATATTATAAAAATAGAAAATTCACAATCAATTTTTAACAATGCTTGAAAAACTATTACATGCACAAACTTTTCTTAAGTCTGCCTGAAAAGTATTTTGTTAATTGACATTTGTTGATAAATTAGTTTTTGTTGAAACTTTTTTTGTGACCTTTTAGTTTTTATGTAATTAAATGTATATCCGCGTTGTGTTAACAAATAAATATCCGTGTTGTGCTAAAACATAATTGCAATGCCAAAAAATATAAAAAGTGTTGAAAGACAAAAAATTCCATGAAGAAGTTCGGTTGAATTCTTAAAAACCAAAAAATTACGAATCCGAAGAAGTTTTCAGAATTGGTGACATAAATAACGGTTGTGATGAAAGTGAATGCGAACAAAGTGAAAGTGATGAAAATTTGAATAATTATATAATTGACATTCATACATATGTTCCCATACACATCCATAATAGACACGGGAGATTTATCTCATATCAATCAGTGCACGCCGCTTCATATTGACTTAATTATATGGGACCAACTTGTTATCGCTGAATCCGAACGGAGTGTTTTACGACACCATTTGTATAAAAGTTTTTCATGGTTAATCAGAAAATGTCGTCTACATTACGCTGAGGGATATTTTGCCACCGTTGGAGAGTATGATGTTTTTGCCCGACCTGAGAATCGAAACCGTGCATACAGAGTGCAAAGCGCACAACTATTGCACTAGAACGGCTATATAAAGTAAGTTCAATTTACAAAATTAACTGAAAAAATTATCACTAAATTTCTACTTTTTTATAGATGCCACAACTCCAACGACACTTTCATTCAAGACGGTTCGCGAAAAATCGTATAAAGATGCGAAATAATTATAAAACCAAAAAACGTAACTGTAAATATAATTATTTTAATTATATCATAGAGTGAAAACTTAAATCACTAATCAACTTAATTTAAATTAAAAAATAACAATGATAAAATACACTGCACACATTGTTAATTTATAACTAAATCTCAAAATATGATCTGAACTTATAAAATTTTAATAAAAAATTAAAAAAAATATATGTAAGCTTGTTTTACTATTACAAGGGTAAGCTTAAGATAATATTAATTGCATAAGCTTGTTCTGCAATTACAAGGGTAAGCTTATAAACAAGGGTTCCGTTTCGATTTTTCTACAATTATGACATAAGCTTTTAACAACTGATTTCTCAAGTCTTTTATAAGCTTAAGGCTTATGTTGGTAAGCTTATTATAATATAATTCTCAAGCTTTTCTGGTATGTTGGGGTTACTGTCAGTTGTATTTGTAAACAAAACAAGGAAATGTCTATAAATTATTGGAACTTAAAAAAATAATAATTTTTCGCATTTGGTTGAATATTTTGGAAAACATGAATGAAAATTCGTTACATTTTCAATTTTTATGTTTCCACATCATTCCACTAAATGCATAAATTCTCGCAGAAAGTAGAATTCTTCCAGAAAAGTTTGGGGTCGCTGGAAATTCATAGAAAAGGGAGAAGCTGTTTAAATGTTTTGTTTTAAAAATCAAAGAAGCACATGTTTATTAGGGCTTTATTTTTTTAAATTTTAACAAAATACCTCACATATTAACAAACGTTGTATCGCCTCTGCAAGCGGTGATTTACTGCGCGGCTTATCGTTCGAACTTGGAGGAGGTTACATATCATTGATATGAAGAAGTCTTTCTGGGAAATGGTTTTTTCCGAATGATATATATGAAATGATAATATGAAATAGAAATAAATGTATAAAATGTCATATTAAATTTGACACTAACGTTACAACCCAGTTCAGTCAGCTGTGTATTGCTGCTACCTTTTCTTATTCTACCATGACCTGTAGGCAGCGACAGTTTTTGACAGAAAATTGTCAAATCGTCAATTATTTTTAAAAATCGTCAAAATATTCTAAACGTAGATTTTTGGAAATCTTATGACGAATTTTTAACAGATTGTCCCAATCCACATTAGGCAATGTTACTTGCGGCAAGGAAGAAAAATTGCTTGTACCGCCAATTTTCAGACAATTCCTTTCATATTTTTCGAAGTTGGCATCATTATACCCTACACCACTATGTGGGAAGGGTATTATAATTTTTTTTTTTTTTGAAAAATTCATGTAACACCGCGAAATATTCGTCGGAGACAGCCAATCTGGTATACCAATCTTCATATCTCGGCGAGATAAAGCGATTTTGAGATGTGCGTCCGTCCATCCGTGTGTCCGTCTGTCCATTATAAATTGTAATCAAACTCCAGGCCACAATTATGGACCGATCGTCACGAAATTTGGTATGGAGGTCGGACTAAGTTATTAAGGAACATTTGTATTGACAAATTTTAAAAAATTCAGAAAAAATAGTAATCGTCCGAATCTTATTACCACATAGGACTTAAAATGTTTGTAATTGAACGTAGTTTAATGCAAAAAAAAATTAAAGAAAATATTTAAAATTGATTTTAAATATTAAATCGCGAAAATAGCATCCAAGCCCACTGTGCAATCTTTTTGGTATTTTTTATTTAATAGCTGATTAAACATCAAAACATACAAAAAAAGATTTTTTCAATTTGGACCAATATTAAAGAAGTTATGAGTATTTCTTTGCATGTAGTTTTTACAGAATTTGACTTTTTCACGGCGCGATATCTCTGGAACCGTTAGTCAAAAAAAAACTGAAAATATACTAGAATGTTTTGTTAATAGCAGCATCACCACAACAAAAAGTAAAGGAAATCAAAAACCTTATCTTGAAAAAGTGTCCGATTTCACTCAGAAATCCCCATATATAAGAAAAATATACAAATTTTATTTTTGGTCCACATTTTAATTCCTGGGGGGCATATACCGGCAAAGTAGCCTACATATGGAAAAATAACTACTGACCTTTCCCCCTGACGCAAATTGCAATAACGTGTCTGCTAGATAATGGGCCTACTACCTAATATATAATAGGTTTTGTGTAAATAACCAAAATTTCCTCCCATGATACAAATTGTCTCTATCATGACAGAGAAATTTTCAGTTCAATTGTCCAATTGGATTTTTTAGACATATATTGCAGCATGGGGTCGCCTCGGCTCCTATTTTATACCTCAGGGTTTTGAGTAAAGGGGATACATACAAAATACGACTAAAGATGTGTCTCATCGAAATAATCGTCTTAGACCCAAGTATGTTTCGACGAAATTCGTTTCAGGCAATTTGGAGTCGATGTAGCCCTTTCCGTTCATCTGTCTCTCTTACTGTCTACCTGGCTCGTGCACACGATAACTCTCGAACTGATCTACCGATTCGAACCAAATTGTATACTTCGTAATATATTGCCACCAACAAAAGCTCAAAATTTTTTTCGAAAAATTGTGTGAACGGTAAATGGCGAAGTGAGCAATTGATTTGGTCCACACATTCCATATACTATTATTATTCCTTCCAGATATAAATCGGGTAAGACTATATCTGTCCACACCTTCGGGTACCTCCCACACAAAATTCGGAAAAGTGAAATTTAAGAGTCCTCTCGAATCGTTTTGAATTTTTTTCAGCAAATTGTTCTTGCTGTCACCTTTACGATGGTACAATTGCAATGGAAAGCCATTACTTCCTGAGATTATGGCCGACAATGGCATATCCGCAAGATAGCTCTCAAGGGGATTTTCTGATTGGTCCAAACTTTGCACAAATCCGAAAAATAATTCTCAATTTTTTTTTTTTTTTTTTTTTTAAATCAGAAGTTTGTTCACTAAAATTGATTTGATATAGTCCCACATTACGATACATAAAGAACAAAATTCGTGATAGAAAATCAATATATTTTTATACGGCGTAATTATTGTGTTTGTTTCTTTTTTTGGTCAGAGGCTGAGAGTATATCACCGTTAGCGCAGCTGGTTTATACTATCTTCTTTAGTGTGTACTTGAATGTGAATAATTTTGGGATTTATAAATTTGTTTGAATTATTTGAATTTCTATTCATTATTAGTTATTTCTACCGGTATAAATTTTTTTTTGATATCACAATGTATTAAACACCTGCATGGATACAACTGAATATATCAGTTCCGACATTTTTCAACATTGAGTGAGTATGGATATGTAGAATGTAGTTTCAGTTACAAGTTGATACTGATACTTTTTCAAACAGGTATGATATGAGTTGGAATAGACAGAAAAAAGGAACATATGTGTTTATATCTGGTTTGTACAAACTGATATAAATGGATATTGGTGTGATACAATAAGTATTTATTGTATTTAGCCCAAACAAAATAGGAATTGAAATAGAAAAATTCACACAGAGCTGAATTTTGGTGGAAATGTAGGATTTGTCATTACAAATGAGGTCCTAAAAATCTCTGTTGATCCCATGCGTGCAAAGAAACTTATTCATGGTCATAGGTCATATATTTGGGTTTTTTATATATCTCAAAAACTGTGAGCCTTACCAAAAAGTGACAAAAGCAAAAGACAACGACCGTAAAATTCTCTTTAAGATATCGCGTTCCTAAAAGTCACATAATAATGATATTCACATATAAAGCACCTATAACTTATTTGACCCGAAAGTCAGGATACAAAATCTGGTTAGACATGGTGCTACTGGACCGAGTACTACAAACCAAATCAAAAATGTGAATTTCGAATTTCTTCAGAATCATTCCATGGACCAATAACAAATTCTGCATTATGAAAACCATTAGGAATAACAAAATCGTTTAATTTGTTATGGAGGGTAAATTATGTTTGTCATTCTGTTTGTAACTCCTCGAAATAATAATTTAAGATCATATAAAGTGTATATGTTCTTTATCAGCCTGCTTCTACACCGATATAGCACATGACTGTACTTCTGTGGAAATGACTTTAATGTCCGAAGTATGTAGGTGGATAATACTTCGGTAAATGAAATGTAGGTCCATTCATCTTGGAACAACCCCTACCTTACAAAGTGACGCGTCGTTTTAAGGGCTTTTGAAGGTATTATTCTCTTAAGGTCAATCCCCGGCGGTGGTGGCCTGAGTATTTAAGCCATGAAAACTTATTTACAAGTTGTGTCGTAAGATACTTCGTTCGGGCTTGGACTTGATATGGAAGAAGTATCCCTTTTCCCTTCCATGAAAACTTATTTTCAAGTTGTGTCGTAAGATACTCTGTTCGGACTCGGCGATAAAATTAGGTCCCATATCATTGTGCCAATATGAATCGCTGTGCACTCATTGATATGGAAGAAGTATGCCTTCTCCCTTCCGGTATGTTGTAGGCCAGTGTTAATCACCACTGGGCTCGCGAGCCGTGTCAGTGTGAACACACACAATCTAAATTGTGGTGAGTTTCTACGTTACTCTCACCACCGAGCATCTTCTTTGTTTTAGCAATGAATTAACGCACACGATGTTTATCTAGAGAGGGAAAGATAATCTTGTGTGTGCCCAACACAAACGCAGCGGTTGAATTTGTTGTTGCTGGCGAACACTGGTTTAAACTAACCATAGGAAAGTAAATATGTTACTCTCTCTATCTCCCTCTCTTTTTAATCAGTACCGCACCAATTTAACACGTTCGCGGAAGTGAATGCTATAGCATTCATTTTCATGGTGACGTAGGATGACGTGAATGCTATAGCATTCACTTCCAGAGTCAATTTTTAGTCATTTACTTGTATACAATCGAATGTTTTTGTGATTAATGTACATAATACGATTAATTTCATAAATATCCATAGTACAATAAATAAAAAATTATAATAATATTAATAGTTAATTAATAAATACAAAAAAACTAATTCCGAAAAAATTGGGTGTCATTTTTTGCACCTCTCTGAGTTTTTTTGCGAACGTGTTAAAAATGTAACAAGCTAACACTTCCCTGCGGGAAATAAATTGGTTTAAAGGTATTTTAAACCTAGTTTTGAAATAACCACAAAAAACGCTTCAATATAACAAAACTATTTGCAATAAATATTTGGAATATAATAAAACTATTTTTGATAAATATTCGCGTTTTCATTATTAGGTCGGAAACTTTTCTGGTAGCCCTCGTACATTTCACTCACTGAACCCAGAAAAACATTCGAATTGATGCGTTTAGTTATAACAGTTCATGTCTTTAATATTTATTTATCCCCTAAATAATAAAAATGTTATTTTTTTATGAAATTTTCCTTAGAAGTTATTCACACAAGCCTGTTACACCTATAGTATCTGTTGGTATCTGTAGTATTTGAAAAATATCTGTTGTACAACAGATACTTGAGAACAAAAAAACAAATAAAGTTCTCACTCGTTCATATACAACACAGAACTGTTTCTAACAGTTATGTTATTGTGAGTATACACAACCCAAACAATATCATAACTGTTACACTCATTCCCACATTTATATCATATTATATCTGTTATGTATATGATATATCTGTTTTGTTGGTATAAACAGTTATACCATTGCACGTGTTTACAATGTATACCCACAATGGACTATTTTCGAAATACATACCCTGAAAAGCACAAAACTGCATTATCAAGCATATTTGAGGTACAAGTGCACAATTTTAGGACGATAGATCTTCAATAAACTCACAATTTTCCCAAATATCAGAGAGCGAATTTCATTGTATATATGTATATATTTTTTTATATTAGGTGTATTCCAAAAAGGAACCCGATATTCAAAGACAATTTGAAGATGTAGCAGGAGGGGCTAATCAATGTGAATTTTCCAATTTTCGAATATTTTGTAGAAATTTATAATTTATATAATTGTTCCACAAACATCCAAGTAGGGACTAGGGAGGCTTCTCTTATATCAATGGATTCATATTAAGTTATTGATATGTGACCTAGTTTTTACCGCCGAGTTCGAAAGGCGTGTCCTAAGTTGCCACTTGTAGAGACGTTTTTCATGGCTGAAATACTCAGGAAATATAGCCAAAATTACTAAGGGGTATTTTGCCACCGTTGAAAATTTGATGTGGCCAATCCTAGGAATCAAATCCGGACATTCAGCGTGCAATGCGGTTGTACATAACGAATTCCTAGAGGTTGTGGTGTAAGGTATCACATGGTCGGCCCCGTCCGTTTTAATAAAGACATGCCACCAGAAATAAGTAGATATTGTATGACCACTTAAGACCTAAGTACATAAGCGGGTGGCTTTATTGCTCCGCTTCATTTATGATAGAAGAATAAGAAAGTAAAGGACAGTCAGTCAGTCTTTGGTAAAATTTTCGGAATTCTTTCTGGCTCCTGAACATCTCAATTTTTTCACACTCCTGCTTTTCCATGTCTCTCTTTTTCCTGCGGAAAAAACGCTACTCGTTGCTACTGATTGTACATTAGCCCTATATGCCGCATTTTTCTCTTCGGTAGCAGCACGACATTCCTGGTCATACCATGGCTTCCTTAGTGGATGTCTCTGGTATCCACGTATGGATTTTGCGGCTGTTTGCTTGGAGTGGACAATATTTTGCTATTGTGCTGATATGATATCGGGACGAGGAGTGCTTTCATTAAGCAATTAGGCTATTTGAGTGGAATATGCAGTGGATATATGTTGTGTTTGCAGCATACCGATGTTGAACTTCCGCGTTGTATCTGTTCGTGCTTTATTTGTAACGTTTAGACAGGTACGAACCTTTGCTGTAAATAGGTAGTGGTCCGAATCTATGTTTGCTCCTCGGAACGATCGTACATCCAACACGCTCGATGAATGGCTTCCATCTATCACAACGTGATCATCTTGATATCTTGTTCTGTGAAGGGTTACTAAACCGACTCCCAAACCCGCGCTTTTAACGGGTGTTAATGGCAAGTCCCCAGGTGACACCATGGGGAGGTCAGTGTCGACTTCAGGTGAGAGAGGGACCGAGATAAATCCTGGGCCATGTTAATGCCGGTCAGGACCGTTACTTGGTATCTTTCATCGCCTACGTTACCGTCTGGGTCCACTTATCGATATCAGAGAAGTCTCCCTTGTCATTTCTGGGATGTTTGTGGAACATTATATATATTTTATAAGTAGCTACTAAAAAAACGTGGCTATTTATTGAACTACTGTTTTAGGTGTCCAAAATATAACTAAACATTTCGCGCGGCATGCCCTTTTTTAAAATAATGGGTTGGTATGGGGTTTTTGATGAGTCTTTTTACTAGGTAGACCTTAAAATTCGAAAAATAAGCAGAATGAATTATTAAGGTGGATTTGTTTTCAATTTCACCACACTCTGCATATACATTCAAACTACACATGTCCCACACTCACAGAAATTATGGAAAATAACGCACCCTGCAAACATTTTCTATCGCCGAAGGATAATTCGCGATGCTCCAGGAAGACCAACTGAATGGCGGAAGGGCTCGCCATAACATCTTCCGCGTATTACCAACCTAAAGTAAGTGTTTATTCAAAGTGAATCGCCAACAAGAGTAACAAGAGTCGCAGCCGAAACATATGAAAGATCTTTAGAAGAAGAGAATATAAGAAAAAATTAAATTAAATGTATTTTTCGATCTTTCTGTTTTGTTGAGTTTTAACTCTTTTGTTTCCTTTCCTGTTTTGTCATGATTTTTAATTATTCCTTATGTCGTGGTGGTTAGTATTCTGGTTCTATATTCACTTTCTTCATTCCACTTGGCAAAACCTGGACATGTGTTGTGTTTGTCAAACCTCATAATATTATACATGACATTTATATCAAAGTTATGTAAAAAGTGTATATGAGAATTATATACAACCAAATCAAAAATTTCAGTAACAATCACGTGATCGGGGTTCGGAAGAATGTTCTATTATTCGCCTGCACTAACAACAGCGAAACAAATTGGCATGTTGATATCTCTAAAATTCAACAAGTTTTAACTTATTTTCAAATTTAAATCGCGTTTCAAAAACGCGTTTTTCTCGAAACATGATAGTTTAGATGTGACACTATTTGAGTAAATGAGCGATATATGTATGTACAACAGCTATGCTCATCCATATACGTTATCGGATGTACAAAAACAACACACGCTCTCTTCATTCTCATCTGCCGTTGTTTAGCAAAGGAAAGATACTCTCAGAGAGGCTAATGCATAAAATATTTGAGCACCAATGATGTACAATCAACAACCTTTCCTATTTTTGCTATCCAAAATTCGAGGCTGAGCGTTGAATTCACAGCTCTCGATTTTTGTAATTTTGTAACTCTTATCTTAGTGATGTCGACTTTTAGACGTTCAAAGGTAATGGGGAAGAAAATTGAGTTTATGGGCGAGGGAGTAGAGAGGAATAAGAGGGGGTACACACAACCCTGTAATCGCAAATTCTGTTTTGTTTCTTTATTCTTTGCAGATTTTTTTTGCATTTTCTTTCATTTTATTTTCTCCGCCGGCAAATAAACAAATGAAAAGTAAATTGAATAATCAAATGAGGAAATAAGTATGAAGAAGAATCAGAAATTTTACACGAACTTTATTTGCGTGTCTAAACTGCAAGGAAATTTTAAAAGAAATTGGGAAGAAAATTTGCCATTCCAGTTTGAACTTTTAAACACGGATGATGATAAAAATAGTTTTGTCTTGTAAATGTTTAAAGAAACACTGAAAGAAGCTTTTTTACATAACCTGTGTTGCAGACCTGACTGCGTGACAAAAGAGATAAATTTTACACAAATATAGAGGTGACAATATTGTTGAAGCTATTTTAAGCTTAATTCTAAAATGCTTTATAGTGATTTTTAGTCATTTTAGTTTGCATCTAATAGTTGCCGATTACTGGTACTGGCCTATAATATGACTTCACAATAATGTGATATGCAAGAATATATCGTATGACGTCTTGTAATATAAAAAAATTCCAACTTATTCAGATAAGCCGGCGTAAAAAATATCCGTTTCTTTAAAATTGAATTCCAGAATTCCTGATTTCAGCCTAATAATTCTCTTTTCGCGTAGGTATTATGAAATATTCAATAAGAGAATCATCATATTTGCGATGACACAAAACTTCAAATAAAACGGCGCCAGTTTGCCAAATTGTTCAGTGAAGAATCATTGTTTCAATGGGATTTTACTCAGTTGCTAAGTCAACTCAATCAATACAATCATTCACAGCCGCTTATACCGATGCCAATATATCATTTTGGTTACTTTGCATAATTAGCCGAATTTGTTTGTTTTGGGCTGAAATGAAATTTAACCTGATTTGTGGTTAAAATTCAATTGCAGCCAAACCATGTTATCCGTCCGTCAGCGACATTGATTTGTCCCTTGCTTTGTGATCGTTGTGATTTCATTTCACTGGAATGTAGTTCATTTCGCCATTCGAAACACACAAAAAAGACAAGAAAAAATACCAAAACCCATTTCATTCATAAAGGTCGACGATTAATATATCTGTCCAAAACTCGTAGTATTTACTTGCAAGCAATGCCAATTACTCATACTCGTGAGTATTTGCTGGTTTTGTGAAATTTCATACAAACCGCTGCTGCCGAAAAAATTAAACAAAAAAAGACACTGCAAGATTGTACCAAAAGAACAACAGAAACAAAAACAGCATCAACAAACGACAAAATTCATTCAAAACGAAAAAATTCCCACAGCAAAAGAGTGCCGCCGATTGTTGGAGTGTGACGTGTGAGCGAGAGCAGCACTGGTGATTCAACAGGCATGCATACCATAGCTCTTTTGGATACATTCATTCATATCTACTTGTTTCAGTGGACTTTGTTCTTTTTGTTTGCTCAGAGCATCAAGTGGTTCCGTTGAAAAATAAAATGACGTCACAAGGTCTTTGGTGTTTTTATTGTTGTCTGGCAGGTTATATGAATGGTATGTGTGAGTTAAATCACATTTATGAATGAAGCTGTTTGTTGGTTCCAATTTTATTGAGGTGGGAGTAATATCTGTAGCACAAATTCTAAAGCATACCTTACGGCATAGGTTTTTAGCAAAGCCACTCACCTTTCCCATATTGAAGTAAGCTCTCATTTCATGTATTTTATCAAAGACAACGGCACAGCAACAAAATGTTGTAGTTGGAATTTTTATCACTAGGGTTGGATTTCTTGCATGGACATTTTAAATATGCAATAGAATTGGGAATATGAGTGATGTCGTGCCAACTAACATATGAAATTACGTATACGCAATGTTTGCATACAAACGATGTGAACGATTGGAACTACGCAGTGAACTAGATCGTTTAATTGAACTATATTGACACAACTCTAATATACAGAGCGGCCCATGCATTTGCTTCACAGATGCATTTTATATATACATACAAATTAAAAGAGAAGAATTCGCTCATCAAGCGATTTTGAGGATTTCGCGATTTACACGCATTTCAAATGATACAGTTTTATTTGAAGATTATACCCCATTCAAAGGAACCCAACATTTATTTGAACGTTACCCATATCTTCCGCTAGTAGTCCAGTCAAAATAGACATTGAAATAGCAAAAATTCCCACAAAGCTGAATTTTGGTGGAGAGCTAGGGTTTGCCATTAGAAGCAATGTCCTAAAAGTCCCCATCGATCCCATGTGTGCAAAAAAAAATATTCGGGGTCAAAGGTCAAAATTTAAGGGTTTTTAGGTTTTCGGATTTATTTTTTGAAAACGGTTGATCTAATCAAAAAGTGACTGAAGCAAATATTGTTGACAGAAAAATTATCTACAAGTTTGACCTTTATAATTTTTTTTCCTAGAAGGAACCATTCTTGAGATATAGCTGTTCTAAAAAACACATGATTTTTATGCACTTATAAGGGAAATATGCACATATTCAGACGAACCGGCTAAAATAAGCGAAGTAATCGGGCCTGTCCCCCAAAAATATATATATTTTCTTGAAGAGCGAAATTAGAGCTATCTTTAAAAAAAAAAATCCAACAAAATCGGAGTCTGTTTTGTAGAGTTATTCAATGTTAGAGTCATTTTATGCAAAAATAGCCCATTTAACCCACATGTATAATCGAAAGCCCAACGGGAACGACCCCAACGAAAACTCTGCGATTTTTTTCAAGTTTTGTCCGAAGGTAGGGTTTGTTGCGCTGATTACGGAAATGTATAATTTTCAACGGTTGCGGATCCGGTTCGCCGGTTATTAGACCAGAAAGGCCAAATTTAAAAACCGGGTTAGACCCGGTTCTACTGAACCGATTACTGCAAAGTGGATATCGTTCGAAAGCTTACGGAAGTATCTAACACATAGTGTCGTTACTTTAACCGGTTCGCCTCATAATGTACTTACGCGGCTAATTTTTTATTTGACCTTTAGATCGAGATATCTCGAAAATGGTAAGTCTTTTTTAAGAATTATAAGGACCAATCTTGCAGACAATTAATGAATCTACAACTTTTACTTTAGCGGGCTTTTGCTAGGTATTACCGTTTTTGAGACAAATTAAAAAAAACTGAATAAATAATGCCTCCAAAAATGACCTTTGACCCCGAATAACTTGTTTTGCATACATGGGATCGATGGGGACTTTTAGGACATTGCTTCTAATGGCCAACCCTAGCTCTCCACCAAAATTCAGCTTTGTGGGAATTTTTGATATTTCCCCCTTATACGCATGTCTATTTTGACCGGACTATAGATGTTAGCGTGTACTCGAGAAGTGATTAGAATAAACAAGCAACAAAGCGTTAACTTTTTATACCCTCCACCATAAAATATTCTGAACCAAAATGGAATAATTAGTTTTCACTCCTGTCCCCAACTTTAAATGGGTACGTTAAAATGTCAGATAATGTACATAAAATGCTTCATTCGGGAGGCCCTTTTTATGGTGCCTTTATCTAACTATGTATGTTGACAATTTTTGGTAGGCTAGAAATTGGGAGGTACCGTTATATAGGGGTTATAATAAACCATGGACCTATGTTGATGGGAGCTTTTAATGTCAAATAACTCCTAATTCGGTTAAAAATTGTAGCTAGAATCCTCAAAATACCGAAAATCGGTACATAGCGTGGGAACTTCAAATGTCATTAACAGCTAGTTCGGAGGTATATGGGCTATACGAAAATAAGAACTTATATGAAAAATTTTTGTTGGCTTTTAAATTTAAATTACAGAAAGTTCGTCCAAAAAATAAAGCTAAGGTACGGAAAATCGGTAGGTTTGTTTTGGGGCTATACCAAAACATGGACCTACGTTCGATTAAACATTTTAAGTAAAATCCTCAAAGTACCGAAAATCGGGAAGAATCGTTATATTGAGGCTATATTGAAAATTGTTGATGCAGATGTGTGGTGACCAACCTTCAAATGTCAAATTACAGTTAGTTCGGTTAAAAATTGTAGCTAAAATTGCCAAATTACTAAAAATTGGGAGGTACCGTTATATGGGAGCTATATCCGAACATGGACCTATGTTGACAATTTTTGATGAAGAGGTGTTGTGACCACTAAGAACTTCAAATGTCAAATTACTGCTACTTCTGTTTAATATTGTAGCTAAAATCATCAAATTACTGAAAATTGGGAGGTACTTTTATATGGGGGCTTTATCAATACATCGACCTTTCTTGACAATTTTTGGTGGAGAGGTGTGGTGACCACTAAGAATTTCAGATGTTCAAATTAGAGATAATTCGGTTAAAACTTGTAGGTAAAAATTCTCAAAATACCGAAAATCGGTACATAACGTTGGAACTTCAAATGTCATTAACAGTTAGTTCGGAGATATGTGGGCTATACGAAAATATGAACTTAAATGAACAATTTTTGTTGCCGAATTTTTGTTGGATTTTAAATTTCAAATTACAGAAAGGTACGGAAAATCGGGAGGTTTGTTTTGGGGCTATACCAAAATATGGACCTACGTTCGGTTAAACATTTTAAGTAAAATCCTCAAAGTACCGAAAATCGGGAAGTATCGTTATATTGAGGCTATGTTGCAAATTGTTGATGCAGATGTGTGGTGACCACTACCACCTTCAAATGTCAAACTACAGTTAGTTCGGTTAAAAATTGTAGCTAAAATTGCCAAATTACTGAAAATTGGGAGGTACCGTTATATGGGAGCTATATCCGAACATGGACCTATGTTGACAATTTTGGTGGAGAGGTGTGGTGACCACTAAGAACTTCAAATGTCAAATGTTCAAATTACACCTAATTCGGTTAAAACTTGTAGGTAAAAATCTCAAAATACCGAAAATCGGGTGGTACCGTTATATGGGGCTATACCAAAACATGTACCTATGTTCATAATTTTTTCGAATATAAGTTTTTTGGTCACTAAGAACCCTAAATGTCAAATTGTAGCTAAATCGGTCTGAAAATGTAGCTAAAAACGTCAAAATACCGTAAATCGGGGGGTACCGTTATATGGGGGCTATACCAAAACGTGGACCTATGTCCACAACTTTTGTTATATAAGTTTATTGATACATAAGAACCCAAATGTCAAATTATAGCTACATCGGTCTGAAAATGTAGCTAAAAACGTCAAAATACCGTAAATCGGGGGTACCGTTATATGGGGGCTATACCAAAACGTGGACCCATATAGCCCATCATCATGAAAAAGACGCATTTTCCCAAAATTTCAGCGTCCTATCTCCATTTTTGTGGATGCTAGAGTGATTACCACAGACGGACGGACGGACCCACGTGCACAGATCGACTCAGAATTTTACCCTGATCAAGAATATATATACTTTATAGGGTCGCAAATGAGTATTTCAATGCGTTACAAACGGAAAAACAAACTTAATATACCCTCCATACTATGGTGGAGGGTATAAAAACGTGATTTTTTGCGTGAAATTTAACTGAAATAGAAGAATAACTCCGACCTAATTTCCTTACATTTTCTTCAACTAACTCACAAAAAAATTTGAAAAATATTTTCTCTTAAAAATTTTTTTTAACTTCCCTCAACATATATTTTTTTTGTTTTTGCTGAAATGTGCAAACCGCTAAACAGATTTCTATATTTTTGGATTACGTACATATTTTTAAAATATTTTTCCGATGCATAAACAGCTAAAATTTCATTAAAACAAGTTGCAAGCAAGGAATTTTTTTAATTCTTTCTTAATTTCCGCGAACATTTACAACTTTTCACTAATGTTATGGGACCTCAGCAATCATATAGTACGTAGGAAGCCCTTAATTAACAATGTTTCGCAATATAATGAATAGCGTTGTTTTAAGATTTATTTCTTATTATCAGAATTTAAACCGCCATAACTTTTGCGGGCAAAAACCAAAATTAGTATCTCGAACAAATTTGAGAATGGGAATTTTTTCCCAAAAATTTTTTTTTCATTTTTTTTATGGAAAACTAAAAAATTTTGATTTTACCTCATATACAGTATCCCACAAATGTATTCGTGCTCCTATAGCATTGTCCTTAATTGATGTAGAAGCACGATGATAAAACAAAAATGCAAATTGTAATGGTGTGCGGCTGTTCGCTACCACAGTTCTTCAATGAAATTTCGAAAGAAGATTGTATTTTAATGAACCATAAAAAACTTATTACACAACACTGAAAAAGTTTGGTATTTCGACACCCCCAAATTCTTCGTACTCCCTAACAGAACCCTGCGGGACTTTTCTCAACCGGTTTACAAAATAGTTAGTTATAAATGCATTATTCTACAACTAACTACAAATTGGTTGAAAAGTCATTTATAGATCAACCAGATTGAAAACTAAAAAAAATGGAAACCTGACCATCTCTGCATTACTTTTCAACTAGTTATTACCCAGTTGGAAAATAGTCGGTTATAAAGCAATTAATTAATCAAAACGGACACTAAAATATTTCAAATTGATGTCACTGATTTGTCGTCGTCTTTCCTCCAAACACAACATTTTGGAGGCTTCAATTGTGTTCAACGTGGCCCATTTGTGGGTTGAAAGAGAAACTTAAATCTTATCGTGAATTTATACCCTTTTCACAACCAAATTTCTTAAACATTCCCCGTAGTTGGCGTTTTGAAGTAATATACATCAGATGTAGCCTAATATTATAGGTCATTTACTTTAATTATGCACTTTACTTATGTCATTAAGTCATCCCAATTTTTCTGAACGAGGATATAAATCTCAATAATGTAAATTTATCATAGCTATTAGGTGAATCCATATATTCATTCCAATTAGTAAACACCACCAACTGCGGTATGGCTCAATATCACTACAATATTAGTATAAGCCTATCAACTAAATTTCTTATTTTAGGGTAATCAGTAGACATCGGATTTTGCATATTTGCATATTTTTTAATATTAAAGATACGAAGATTCTGATTGGACCAAAATTCGTTTCAAAGAAATCTAAATTCAATGGCAGGGTCATATTTCGTATTTATTTTGCATATTTGCATATTTGGCATATGCACAAAATATGCAAAAAATATGCAAAATATGCAAAAAATATGCAAAATATGCAAAAAATATGCAAAATATGCAAAATATGCAAAAAAATATGCAGAATATGCAAAAAATATGCAAAATATGCAAACAGATTTTGGCCGAAAATCGTCATAAAAGTCGTAAAATTGTCATTTAAAGTTGGAAAAACCATCAAACAATACATAACAGTGTTCTAAACTAAGACTGTTGACCGTATAAAGTCGATTTTTTTCAGCAGATTATTATGTTTTTGAGACCATTTACGACAGTGTGGTGTAGGGTATAAAATTATGGTGTCGTAATACCATTTTTTTGTTATTAAACTATGTAAAAATATAAAATTTGATCAAATATCAATATTTTCTTTTTTGTAGCATCTTAATTTAATTTGTAGCATTGGGCTGGTTTTAACTCAAAGGATGAAATCGATCTCGGATTTTTTAGGCGGGGGGCCGCTAAACCTATTAGTATTGTTAAATTTTAAGATTGCCAAAGTTTGAGCACAATTCGAATATGTTAAAACGTGGTACTGGGGCCTCGAAGTTATGAAAATCTATTTTTTTCCTATTTCGCGATTTCGACGGCCCATATATGTGGAACGGTTAAAGCTACTTGCCCGTATTACGCATTTAATTAAAAGCTATTCTGTTCTTAACATTTCTTGCTGAACAACGAAGTACGTAAGTGTTACTGAATTCGAGATAATAAACCCAATGTCCCGAAAAAGGCCTTAGGGCAAAAATGGAGTCTATTTAAAAAAAAACTCTTTTCTTCCTATATTATCAAATTTTTGATAAATCTCACAAATAATGGCCTTCGCCCCTAAAAAGGCAAAAACTTTAAAAATAAAACATTCAGCTGAGCCCGGCTGGGATTCGAACCTGGGTCGTCGCCAACTAACAGACAATGTTGCTGACGTCTTAGCGTTCTAAACCACAATCCACTTAAAAAATCTTTCGATTTGAAAGACATATATACAGTCTACGATGGAAAAAAGCTATCGACTGTAATATGAATGTAACATTGAAAAAATTGATTTCTGGAATAGAAGGGGGACAAATGAGTCGTCTTTGGAAATAAAAAGCTGCAATTTGAACTTCACAAATGCAAAATTTGCAATCTTGGATGTATAAATAGGAGCTCCAAATGGCGAAAATTGTCTAGCAACAACAACACATTAATATGCCTGATGATGTTAGCCTAACCAGCTAACGAAACGATCGTCGCATAGTGGTTGATGTGTGTGTGTAGGACTTCGCTATATATCAATTTTTCAATGTAATCTCCTTAGGTCATAAAAAAGCTCGATTAATTAAATTAATTAAATCTCACAAATAATGGCCTTCGCCCCTAAAAAGGCAAAAACTTTAAAAATAAAACATTCAGCTGAGCCCGGCTGGGATTCGAACCTGGGTCGTCGCCAACTAACAGACAATGTTGCTGACGTCTTAGCGTTCTAAACCACAATCCACTTAAAAAATCTTTCGATTTGAAAGACATATATACAGTCTACGATGGAAAAAAGCTATCGACTGTAATATGAATGTAACATTGAAAAAAATTGATTTCTGGAATAGAAGGGGGACAAATGAGTCGTCTTTGGAAATAAAAAGCTGCAATTTGAACTTCACAAATGCAAAATTTGCAATCTTGGATGTATAAATAGGAGCTCCAAATGGCGAAAATTGTCTAGCAACAACAACACATTAATATGCCTGATGATGTTAGCCTAACCAGCTAACGAAACGATCGTCGCATAGTGGTTGATGTGTGTGTGTGTAGGACTTCGCTAGATATCAATTTTTCAATGTAATCTCCTTAGGTCATAAAAAAGCTCGATTAATTAAATTAATTAAATCTCACAAATAATGGCCTTCGCCCCTAAAAAGGCAAAAACTTTAAAAATAAAACATTCAGCTGAGCCCGGCTGGGATTCGAACCTGGGTCGTCGCCAACTAACAGACAATGTTGCTGACGTCTTAGCGTTCTAAACCACAATCCACTTAAAAAATCTTTCGATTTGAAAGACATATATACAGTCTACGATGGAAAAAAGCTATCGACTGTAATATGAATGTAACATTGAAAAAAATTGATTTCTGGAATAGAAGGGGGACAAATGAGTCGTCTTTGGAAATAAAAAGCTGCAATTTGAACTTCACAAATGCAAAATTTGCAATCTTGGATGTATAAATAGGAGCTCCAAATGGCGAAAATTGTCTAGCAACAACAACACATTAATATGCCTGATGATGTTAGCCTAACCAGCTAACGAAACGATCGTCGCATAGTGGTTGATGTGTGTGTGTGTAGGACTTCGCTAGATATCAATTTTTCAATGTAATCTCCTTAGGTCATAAAAAAGCTCGATTAATTAAATTAATTAAATCTCACAAATAATGGCCTTCGCCCCTAAAAAGGCAAAAACTTTAAAATAAAACATTCAGCTGAGCCCGGCTGGGATTCGAACCTGGGTCGTCGCCAACTAACAGACAATGTTGCTGACGTCTTAGCGTTCTAAACCACAATCCACTTAAAAAATCTTTCGATTTGAAAGACATATATACAGTCTACGATGGAAAAAAGCTATCGACTGTAATATGAATGTAACATTGAAAAAATTGATTTCTGGAATAGAAGGGGGACAAATGAGTCGTCTTTGGAAATAAAAAGCTGCAATTTGAACTTCACAAATGCAAAATTTGCAATCTTGGATGTATAAATAGGAGCTCCAAATGGCGAAAATTGTCTAGCAACAACAACACATTAATATGCCTGATGATGTTAGCCTAACCAGCTAACGAAACGATCGTCGCATAGTGGTTGATGTGTGTGTGTGTAGGACTTCGCTAGATATCAATTTTTCAATGTAATCTCCTTAGGTCATAAAAAAGCTCGATTAATTAAATTAATTAAATCTCACAAATAATGGCCTTCGCCCCTAAAAAGGCAAAAACTTTAAAAATAAAACATTCAGCTGAGCCCGGCTGGGATTCGAACCTGGGTCGTCGCCAACTAACAGACAATGTTGCTGACGTCTTAGCGTTCTAAACCACAATCCACTTAAAAAATCTTTCGATTTGAAAGACATATATACAGTCTACGATGGAAAAAAGCTATCGACTGTAATATGAATGTAACATTGAAAAAAATTGATTTCTGGAATAGAAGGGGGACAAATGAGTCGTCTTTGGAAATAAAAAGCTGCAATTTGAACTTCACAAATGCAAAATTTGCAATCTTGGATGTATAAATAGGAGCTCCAAATGGCGAAAATTGTCTAGCAACAACAACACATTAATATGCCTGATGATGTTAGCCTAACCAGCTAACGAAACGATCGTCGCATAGTGGTTGATGTGTGTGTGTGTAGGACTTCGCTAGATATCAATTTTTCAATGTAATCTCCTTAGGTCATAAAAAAAGCTCGATTAATTAAATTAATTAGAAAACGAATATATTTTACTTTATTTGAAAATGTTGCCTGTTAGGGCGAGGATCTATTTTAATATTAATTTTAATTCATTTCTCGTTGGAGTCGAGCTTAATGACCGATGATGTTTGCAAGTGAAAAAGGAAAGCCATCTTCGAACACCCGTTGAAATTATAAAATGTGAATATCTGTGAACTCATAGATAGCTACGTGTTGAAATTACGGGCATTAAGGGATTGACATAATGTGGTTTTGGAGCCATCTGGGTACAGATGACAACTTAGTGATGAACTCGACTCCTTGCTATGTCGCCCTCAATTTTCAAGTTATTTACCATCCTTTACCCCTCCTGGTAATTGATGTTCTGTGGTCAAGTTGCATTATCTTTTTTAAGAAATTCGGAGTTAAAGTTTAATCTCTTGAACAACAATTAAGTCTCACTTATAATTATGCCTGGTAAACCTTTTTCTAAGAATTTCGGCAGTTGATTTTTGTAAGTTTGGATCGATTATTTCTGGAGAAATTTCTATATCTGCTTTGTTAAGATTTTTGTCGTCTTCTGAATCTTTACGGTGTTTTGCACTATCAGATCAAACAATGCCAGACCAATAAGTTCAGGACTAAGGTACCACATATGATTTATCATTTTGTTATTTCCTTTATCTGATATTTGTTTGTGAATGCCTTTCGTATTAAGTAAATCTTCAATGCGGGTTAGGTCTTGTTTTGGACCTAAAAATATTTCTGAATATCGTTTTCACTATTTTTTGTATTAAACTTAATCTATTGTATCTATTTCTTTTTAACCTATTGATAATGTTTACCCAATATATCCTATATTATATCTATATAAACATTATCTTGTTCATTATACCTTTTGTAAAATCAATAACCCAAACTCTCACTTCTAACACTCAGTTGTTGTCGTGTGGGATACCAAATAAATAAATAAAATAGAAAAAACATTCTGGGGGCGTCCAGTCTCGAACGAATTAAACGCTAGGTGCTTCTACGGTCTCTTGTTCTTGGGAAGTGGGCTGAGCAGTAGTTTTAAAACACTCTCGCCTACTTCGAACTTGGATTTGTCAATCGCAGACTATTCTTATAGAAATCGCTTGAATATGTTTGGTTGATGTCCGGATGTGCTTCCAAACTTGCAGTCAAAAATCAATTTTTTAACATGTTTGTGCAGTGGTACAGAAGCTCTCGACCTAATATCTGCTCGAGCTGGTGAGACCCCATTATTCTAGGCAACTGTACACTGCTAGTTCCTGTTTCTCCCATGAGCTACTTTCAGTTTCAGGAACGCCTAGGAGTTGTTCTTTACCTCCATGTGATAACAGAACAGCAACCCGTTTTTTCTTCCCTGTTTTGAGAATATCTGGTAATAGTTTTCCATGCCAGTGCACACAAATAGCCTCGTTCCTTGAAGCTGTTGGGTTTATTTTTCACGGTTTATTCTCCGCTGTTCACGGATAAAGCTTCTAGAGATCTTATATTTGTAGGGATCCTCTCCGATAGCTTCTACTGTAACCATAATGATACTAGTAACGTTCCTATATACCTTACCAATGACAATTGCATAGTTACGCTTGATTGGTTTCGGGACAGATGGTTCTTCAGATTCTACGATACGTTTAGCATCAAAACAAGACCTAGACCTCATTGAAAATGTATTGAAATATAAAAACATTGACACACAAATTTCAGAAAAAGGAAATAACAACATAATTAATAATCTGTGGTATCTTAGTCCTGAACTTGCTGACCTGGCATTGTTTGATCCAACGGTGCAAAACGCCGTAAAGAGCCAAAAGGCGACAAAAATCTTAACAAAGCAAAGATTAAAATTTCTTCTGAAATATTCGATCCAAACTTCCAAAAGACCAACTGCCGAAAATCCTAGAAAAAGGTCTGGCATAATTCTTGTTGTTCAACAGATTAAACATTAACTCCGAATTTCCAGGAGGCGCAAAGGATGGTAAACAACTTGAAAGTTGCGAACTACATACATAGCAGAGCGTTCTTCAAATAGTCAGCTGTACCCAGATAGCTCCAAAACCACATGATGTCTGACTCTCGAATAAATTTAATTTAGAACAAAATCCAACAATTGATAAAAATGAAGAAAATATTTTTTAATAGTCTCCATTTTCGCACAAAGGCGTACCTAGTCACGTTTTTCGGGACATTGGCTTTATTATCTCGAATTCTGTTATACCTATTTAGTATTAGATTTATTATATATACTTATATTTTGTTGTTCAGCAATAAATGTTAAGAACAGAGTGGCCTTTAATTTAATGCTTAATATGGACAAAAAGCTTTAACCATTCCAGAGAAATGGGTCGCCGAAATCGCTAAATAGCCAAAAAATCGAGATTTCCATAATGTCGAGGCCCCAGTTGCACATGTTAACATATTCCAATTGTGCTCAAACTTTGGCAGTCTTAAAATCTGACCAAAACTAAAAACTTTATGCGGTTGCCGCCTTAAAAAATCCGACATCGATTTGTTCCCTTTGAACAATAACCAGCCCAACGCTACAAATTATAACAAAGAAAATATTGAATTTTACATAGAACGTTTGATATTTTATCAAATTTTATATTTTTGCATAGTTTAAGAATAAAAAAATTGTATTGCAATACCATACTTATACCCTACACCACACTTATACCCTACACCACACTGCCGTAAAAGGTCTCGATAACACAATAATCTGCTAAAAAATCGACGTTAAACGGCCAACTATCTTAATTTAGAACACTTTGAAGATTTTTGACGATTTTTCTAACATTAATTGACAATTTTACGACTTTTATGACGATTTTCGGCCAAAAACTGTTTGCATATTTTGCATATTCTGCATATTTTGCATATTTTTTTGCATATTTTGCATATTTTTTGCATATTTTGCATATTTTTTGGCATATTTTTTGCATATTTTTTGCATATATTTTGCATATTTTTTGCATATTTTTTGCATGTTTTTGATATGACCCCAAATATCGAAAAATTGACCCCTAAAACGCCTAGATCCAAAATTTGAGTCCAATCAGATGAGAAATAAAAAACATGCAAAAATCCGATGTCTAGTAATCAGGTTTTATTGTCATTTTTTCACACCTACAATCCACCAATAAACGCAAAATTGAGTTCTTAACTTCAACGAAGTATAGGAAGTCCCTCTCAAATGTGAAAGTCACATTTTTAGATTCTGAAGGAGGGTTGGTATCTGTTCAATATTTTCGAACAGAATTTATGACCGAATTTTGTACAGTTACATCAATAATGTTGTTCCAGTGCGATTTCTAGAGGTCTTTCCTTATATTCGACACAAAAATAGACAGATCTTTAGTGGGCATATGAAAAATATGATCACATTTTTAAGAACCTAAAGATATAGTACATATAATTTTGGACTTCTTTAAAATGCAACTTCATTTTTGAACGCGGCAATTCAGAGATTTGACAGAAGAGACTTCTTTGAGATTAGCATAGCTAACTCAATGAGCGAAATTTTTAATCTTGAAGATTAACTTGGTCATTAAAGTACGACAAACATCGTGACAAATCTTACGACAGATTTCCCGTAGCAGAACAGAAATGTATTCGTACATCTCCCACTTATGGTATTTTTACAGGAACCATTATAAAAGAATCTTTAATATGCGGAAATTTGAATAAAATCAAATCATTTCTGAAAAGTAGGAAGACTTTTGTGGGATCAATAAGGACACGTTTTTTTTTAGTATTCCGTTGATAACTTTTGCACTAATTCGCTAAATCCGCCAGTTCTTTTTAATAAGACAGAAGAAATGTGAAGGATAAATACAGTTAAATATTTTTTAAAACTATTTTGCAAACTAATGATTATCACTAATAAGTATTTTATTACAAGTAGTACGAAGACATTTGTGATACACTGTTTGGGCGGCCCAAACACGACGTTTTTTGTTGTTTTTTTTTTTGAAACGCCTACCCCCTGAATTTTTTCCATTTGATCAAAAAAACATTATATTTGAAATTTCACAGCGATCAATCCTAGGATATTTGGTATTGAAAATATGCTATATCGATCCACTTTTGGTGTTTCCCTCATAGAACGGTACCTCCCGATTTTCGGTATATTGAAAGTTGTGGCTTCAATATCCCACCGACAATGCTGAAATTTGGTATATAGTCTTTTACTTTTACTTTCCATCAGAATATATATACAGGTGATATGTGGTGGTTTATATTTAAAGGTGACATTTTTCTACCGAATTGGAATTTTGTGTTCGCTCACAGAAAACTATCGGTATACATACATATATACAAGTTTTATTCTAGCCCATTGAACCGGTGTTGCCCAATTGTCTTAACAGTTGTATGTCTTTGGTTTTTTATTGTCAAATTTTCGATAGATACACGAAAGATACAAAAGCTCAATTCGAAAAATTGTAAATTTTTATCTATGTTTTGGAAAGAGCTCCTTTTACAATGTTTTTGAACATTTCCCTTTTGATGTGGATTTTACTTGGTATTTTGGTATTTTCAATGGGTAGGAAACCTCCACTCAGAAAATTATCAATATATAAAAAAATAAAAAAATTAAGTTACAGTGTTTTATTTATAAATGCATCTCTCAAATAAAACGCTTACCGTTAAATATTGTCACAATTTTTAATTCAAATACGAGCGTTTTATTTGAGGTATTCCATCATGAAAAATTATTTTCTAGTTTTAAGTGCATTTATAAATAAAACACTGCAACTTAGTTTTTTAATTATTTTTTATTTTTAACTTTACAGTAATTAAATTTGTTGGCCCCTGAGAACCTCATAACAAAAATATAGCCAATTTAGGCCGAAAATGTAGATAACAACTTTAAATCGTGTGGTACCGTTATATAAGGGCTATACCAAAATTGACTTATGTCCATAATTTTTGGTGGGGAATTTTCTGTATCATTTGGAACTCCAAATGCCAAGTTTCATCCAATTCGGGCCAAGTTTCATCCAATTGGCTGAGATATGAGCATTGAAAGGGCTTAAAAGGCTTGTCTTAAAGCGAGACAGATTTAAAAAAAAATGTACGTTTTTGAACGGAAAACGGTAATTTTTTTCGTTAAAATCGAAATTTTGACTTTGACAGCTCACAATTTTTTTACGTCGATTTTTTAAAATTCTGTTTTGCTTAAAGACAAGATTATTAGGTTCCTAAAACGCCCACAAAAATATACCAAGATCGGCCCATCCGTTTTCGAGCTATCGTTGGCACCGCAAAACTCTTTTACAGAAAAAGGGTTTCACAGGTAGCGATTTACCACAAGACTATGCAATATTATTCAACAACAAAAATACCAAAAGTAGTATAAGATGTGCTCTTTCAGACGAAAGAAAGAAGGATTTAAAAATATTGGTAGTTTCTTCGAAAAAATGTATGAAAAATTATAAATTATATATAGCGGATATAACAAAACATTGACCTCTGCCCAACATTTTTAGTGAGAAAGTTTCAAATCGGCCTAAAAATTAAGATAGATAAAAATAGGTAAAAAAACTTTTTATGTTAAACGGTTTTATGTTAAACATACATTGCAATGTTTAAGATAAATTTACTAAAAACCAAAAAATAATAAAATAGATACAGTCGTGGGAATTATAAACATATGCATAGACTAGACTAAAATAAAACCGTGGGGCACATTCTAGCCCTACTTATCACACGTCCATCGTCCTAATTATAGTGTATCATTACAAAACAAACATTTTAATCAACGATTGTAGACAATTGACGTGCCCCACGGTTTTATTTTAGTCTAGTCTATGCATATGTTTATAATTCCCACGACTGTATCTATTTTATTATTTTTTGGTTTTTAGTAAATTTATCTTAAACATTGCAATGTATGTTTAACATAAAACCGTTTAACATAAAAAGTTTTTTTACCTATTTTTATTTTCTAGTTTTTAGTTTTTATTTCGCATTCTTTTAGGGTGGATACTTTTCACTGTGAGATAAAAATCGGTGATGTTTACAATTTTTACTTTTGGAGTGGATATTTTCACTGTGAGATAAAAATCGATGATATTAACAATTTTTAATTTATTATCTAAATTCATCAGAATTTCGTTAATTTTATTTTATAATATTTAGGTCAAGACATATAAAAATAATGCAAAGAAAAAAGAATGAAGTCGGCATTATTAATTATCTCTTCGCAATAGCAGTTTTAATAAAAGAAATTGATGTGGATACTTTTAATGTGATTCGCTGTAAGTAATTCGCCATTTTGTAGGGGCCGCCATCTTGGATTTTAATTTTATATAGTACATTGTATTCTACTGGTTGAGCACTTTCATTTGATACCCATATTGATGGAATTGATAAAACCTACGTTATCCGCCATTTTGTAGCGGCCGCCATCTTGAATTTATAGTGATAATGAATAAACATAATTGTATTGCCCCCAAAGTCCAAAGTGTATACAAAATTTCAGGTTAATCGGTTGACAGGAAGAGGGTGAAATTTGATGTACTAAATTTGACCCAAGAATAAAACAAACAGGCTGAGTTAAATAAAACCGTTTAATAAATGATGTAATCCTTCAAATCGGGTGGTACAGCTATATGGGGACTAAAAGAAAAAACTGACCCATATTGGTTTTGGTTTTATATTCATGTATTGTCATCCAAATCTGAAAAGTGTGCAAAGTTTTAGTTCCATTGGTCAACTGTGTGGAAAATGAGTTACTAGAGTTGAACTAAACAGACACCAAAGCAAGTTAAATAAAACACTGTAAAAATGGAAGATGTTAGTACGTTTATAAACTATTGTTCCAATTTGCTTCAATTTTCGTTCGTGGGGAAGGATATAAAAAGTTCGGCCCGGTATAACATAACGCCGTTTTTAACCTTTTCATTTAATTTTTCACTAACAGTTTGATTTAAGAATAAGACATCTTTCGATAAAAATCACTCTCTTCAAGACAGCAAGAAATATTTTCCACCTAATGGTGGCACCTAAAATTTGACCCTTTCGAATATACCTTTTCTTTATTGCTTAGTTTTTTCCTCCGTTAATAAAATAAGGTGCTATTACGTTTATGTAAACAAACAATGCCTATCTTACAATACGTAATTATCTGTTTTTATCTATTGTGAGAGCTTTCAAATATAATTAGATGTTCATTTGAGAAGTTTTGTCTGATGCGAAAAACAACAAAATGTTTATTATATCCAATATTGTGTAAATATTGTTATCTTTATAATTTGTGCATAGCGAATACTGAAAACATATTTGTATATACAATTAGACAACAAATACATATATTGAAAAGACCAACATTGTAAAAAATTTCATATTATCTTCATTCTTTTACTTTAAAGTTTCTTAAAGTTTTACTATTTTTAAATCGGAAAGCGTTTCTTAACCCCAAAAAGTAGTAACACTTTCTCTTTTACTACTTTCTTCTCGACCAATTTCGTGGTGTTAAAAATGGAAAATCTGTCAAAGTTTTGATTTGACATTTATTTGCCAAAAGAAAAAAAGCATCGCGCCCGGTCAAAGCAAAATAAAAAGAAATAAAATAAATATAAATAATAAAAATATTAAACCAGTGAAATATAAAATAACAAACAGTGAAATTTATTTTGTTTGTTGTTATTGTTTTAGGAAGCCATGTCTGTTTTCTTTGACATTGCTGCCACTACTCTACTATTTTTCCATTCCTTTACTTTAGTGCAAAACTTGGTACTTGAGAGCAATTTTGAGCGTTCTCTGCTTTGCTATTTTTATACCCTCCACCATAGTATGGAGGGTCTATTAAGTTTGTCATTCCGTTTGTAACACATCGAACTAATCATTTGCGACCCTATAAAGTATATATATTCTTGATCAGGATAAAATTCTAAGACGATCTAGCCATGTCCGTCTGTCCGTCTGTCTGTCCGTCTGTTGTAATCACTCTAGCGTCCGCAATAATTGAGATAGAGTGCTGAAATTTTGCACCCGATGGTATTTTTTCCATAGGCAGGTCAAGTTCGAAGATGGGCTATATCGGTCCACTCTTTGGTATAGCCCCCATATAACGGTACCTCCGGATTTGAGGTATTTTGACGTTCTTCGCCACATTTGCAGACCGAATTAGATATAATTTGGGACTTAGGGTTCCTAGTGATCAACAAACTTATATCCCAAAGGATATGGGCATAGGTCCATGTTTTGGTATAGTCCCCATATACCGGTACCTCCCGATTTTCGGTATTTTGAGAATTTTAGCCACAATTTTTAACCGAACTATCTGCAATTTTGACATTTGAGGTTCTCAGTGGTCATGAAACATCTCCACGAAACATCGTCAACATAGGTTCATGTTTTGGTATAGCCCCCATATATCGGTACCTCCCGATTTTCGGTATTTTAAGAATTTTAGCTAAAATTTTTAACCGAACTAGCTCTAATTTGCCATTTGAGGTTTTCAGGCGTCATGAAATATCTCCACTAAACATCGTCAACATAGGTCCATGTTTTGGTATAGCCCCCATATAACGGTACCTCCCGATGTTCGGTATTTTGAGAATTTTAGCCACAATTTGTAACCGAACTATCTGCAATTTTGACATTTGAGGTTCTCAGTGGTCATGAAACATCTCCACGAAACATCGTCAACATAGGTCCATGATTTGGTATAGCCCCCATATATCGGTACCTCCCGATTTTCGGTATTTTAAGAATTTTAGCTAAAATTTTTAACCGAACTAGCTCTAATTTGCCATTTGAGGTTCTCAGGCGTCATGAAATATCTCCACTAAACATCGTCAACATAGGTCCATGTTTTGGTATAGCCCCCATATAACGGTACCTCCCGATGTTCGGTATTTTGAGAATTTTAGCCACAATTTGTAACCGAACTATCTGCAATTTTGACATTTGAGGTTCTCAGTGGTCATGAAACATCTCCACGAAACATCGTCAACATAGGTCCATGTTTTGGTATAGCCCCCATATATCGGTACCTCCCGATTTTCGGTATTTTAAGAATTTTAGCTAAAATTTTTAACCGAACTAACTCTAATTTGTCATTTGAGGTTCTCAGGCGTCATGAAACATCTCCACCAAACATCGTCAACGTAGGTCCATGTTTTGGTATGGCCCCCTTATAACCGTACCTCCCGATTTTCGGTATTTTGAGCATTTTAGTTACAATATTTAACCGAACTAGCTGTAGTTTACCATTTGAGGTTCTCAGTGGTCATAAAACATCTCCAACGAAACATCGTCAACATAGTTCCATGTTTTGGTATAGCCTCCATATAACGGTATCTCCCGATTTTCGGTATTTCGAGAATTTTAGCTGCAATTTTTAACCGAACTTTAACAATTTGTAACCGAACTATCTGCAATTTGACATTTGAGGTTCTCAGTGGTCATAAAACATCTCCACCAAACATCGTAAACAAAGGTCCATGTTTTGGTATGGCCCCCTTATAACCGTACCTCCCGATTTTCGGTATTTTGAGCATTTTAGTTACAATATTTAACCGAACTAGCTGTAGTTTACCATTTGAGGTTCTCAGTGGTCTTGAAACATCTCCACCAAAAATCGTAAACATAGGTCCATGTTTTGGTATAGCCCCCATATAACGGTACCTTCCAATTTTCGGTATTTTGAGAATTTTAGCTATAGTTTTTAACCGAAATAGCTGTAATTTAACATTTGAAGTTCTCAGTGGTCATAAAACATCTCCAACGCAACATCGTCAATATAGGTCCATGTTTTGGTATATCCCCTCCCCCCGTGGTCACGAAATTTCTTCACTAAAATTCGTCAACATGGGTCCATTTTTGAGGGTCTACATTGGTTTGAGGAAACTGCCCTCAATTTGACTCTTGAAGTTCCCTGCAGCTATAAAACTTTTGCGCTTAAAAATTTAAAGATAAGTTAACTCTTTGATATAGCCCGGTAGGTGGTACCTTTCACCTAGCTGAACCCATTTTTTTAGATTAGATTAGATAACACTGTGCAACAAAATGGAGGTGAAAGTCTGAAACACGGAAAATTCATCTTGGGGAAGAAAGGCCTTATTGAGTATATTATGAACCCCGAAGGACAGATTCGCCGTGAGTCGAACTTCCGCGTTATGGCGTGATGACATTTTTGTTACAGACCCTGTGGGCCATCAGGAATTAGCGTTGTATCTTTGTTCACTGTTGCTTAAGTGCTCTACAAAAACAACAGACAAAGATATAATGCTAATTCATGATAGCTTACAGGGTCTCTTGCAAAAACTTCATCACGCCATAACGCGGAAGTTCGACTCACGGCGCATCTGTCCTTCGGGGTTTTTAACATACACACACCAAGGGCTTTCCTCTCCAAAAGGAATTATCTCTGCCCCAACATTTGTGTTCACAGTGTAATTTTAGCAATAGTGGGAGGCAGTAGGATTCTATCCATTGTAGAAAAGTTGTTCCAACTAAAATTGTGAAAGGACCCTAATTATTCCATTTTAATTAAGACTATTTTATGGTGGAGGGTATAAAAAGTTCGGCCCGGCCGAACAAAGGAACAAAGATATTAATTGTTCTTGCTATTGGTCCCCAAAACAATATTCCGTCAAAATATACGAAGATTTTTTGCGATTTATAGCAAATGCGGACTAAAATAATAATTATCTACTACTTGGGGTGGTTACTGGTTCCCCAATTTTTAATAAATCTTGATCTTTCATTGGAGGATCTTTATCAAAATTTTTCTTAAAATGGACCTAAAAATTATATAATGGTTGATATCAGGATTTTGGAGCGAGGTATTTATTAGATTAGTGTTGTTATATTTGGGTGACGTAGGGGATGGAAGATACCAAGCAACGGTCCTGACCGGTTTTAACATGGCAAAGCCCAGGATTTATCTTGGTCCCTCTTTCATCTCAAGTGGACACTGACCTCCCCGTGGTGTCACCTGGGGAACTGCCTTTAACACACGTTAAAGGTAGTGAGCTAACATGTGCCGCGCGTTCTCCCATAAGAACGTTAAAAACTTGGGTTTGGGCGTCGGGTTAGTAACCCTCCCCTAGAAAAAACAGCATACTATGAAAAAACGAAAGAAAAGAAAACCAACCCCCTATAAAGTTGACGAACCCCGCAAACGTTTTAAGGACCATGATCTGCGAATCTGCACCTGGAATGTTCGCACTCTTTATAGAGAAGGTGCAGTCTTCGCATTGGCAGACGTACTTGAAAAGTACAAGGCCGATATTACTGCTATACAGGAAATACGATGGATTGGGAAAGGCGTCACAACAACACCTAAAGGTGACGCACTGTATTATAGCTGCCATGACGTAAAGCATGAGTTTGGTTGCGGATTTGTAGTTAGCCGGAGACTAAAACATCTGGTATCCAGCTTCACTCCAGTGAATGAAAGACTTGCTGCAATTCGAATAAAAGCTAAATTCTTCAACATCAGCTTTATTTGCGCTCATGCTCCCACTGAAGAAAAGGACGAACAGATCAAAGATATATTTTACGAGCGCTTAGAAGAAACATATGACAGTTGCCCTGCCCATGACATTAAAATCATTCTAGGCGATTTTAATGCCAAAATTGGAAAGGAGAATATCTTTGACCCAACAGTCGGGAAATTCAGCCTCCACAGTGAAACATCTGACAATGGTATGAGGCTGATAGACTTTGCAGCTGCAAAAAACATGGTAGTTAGCAGTACCAGATTTAATCATCTCGATATTCATAAGGGCACCTGGCTGTCTCCAGATCAGAAAACAAGAAATCAAATTGATCATGTTGTGATAGATGGAAGACATTCATCCAGCGTGTTGGATGTACGATCGTTCCGAGGCGCAAACATTGATTCGGACCACTACCTTGTTGCAGCAAAGGTACGCACCCGCTTAAACGTAGCAAACAAAGTACGAACAGACACAACACGAAAGTTAGACATCGGTAAGCTGCAATCACAACAGATAGCCACAGCATATTCCACTCAACTAGCCCAATTGCTTAATCAAAGCACTCCTCATCCCGATAACATATCAGCGCAATGGCAAAGCATTTCCCACTCCATGCAAACAGCCGCAAAATCCATACTTGGATACCAGAGGCCTCCACCAAGGAATCCATAGTATGATCAGGAGTGTCGTGCTGCTACCGAAGAGAAAAATGCGGCATATAGGGCTACTTTACAATCCGTAGCAACGTGTAGCGCACGAGAGAGATACAGGGAGAAAAGGAGAGAGGAGAAACGTCTTTTCCGCAGGAAAAAGAGAGAGTTGGAAAAGCGGGAGTGTGAACAAATCGAGATGTACAGGAGCCAGAATGAAGTCCGAAAATTCTACCAAAGAGTCAAGCATCAAACTGATGGCTTTGGTACAGGCACATCCTCCTGTAGAGACCAGCAAGGTAATTTGGTAACTGATACAGATAGTGTACTCAGGATATGGAAAGAACATTTTTCAAAACTGTTGGTATCCAATAGCAGCGAAGACGACGAAGATACCACAGTCCCAATCCCAGAAGATGGTATTGAATGTATACCGCCCAACCAAGATGAGGTAAAGACAGCAATAAATCGGCTGAAGAATAATAAGGCAGCAGGAGCCGATGGCTTACCAGCCGAGCTGTTCGAAACCGGAGGCGACACGCTGATAAGGTGTATTCATCAGCTAGTTAGCACCATCTGGCAGGAAGAACGAGTACCCGACGATTGGAACCTGAGTATCCTGTCCCCCGCCCACAAGAAGGGAGATAAGACTGTATGCTCTAACTATAGGGGCATAAGTCTACTCCCTATTGCCTACAAGATCGTGTCAGGGATATTGTGCGAACGACTAAAGCCTGTGGTCAACGAGATAATTGGACCATACCAATGCGGCTTTAGACCTGGCAAGTCCACCATTGACCAGATATTTACCCTGCGGCAAATCCTGGAGAAGACCCAAGAGATGCAGATCGACACCTACCACCTTTTTGTCGATTATAAAGCAGCCTTCGACAGCCCGCTGCGTTCAAAGGTATTCCAAGCCATGTCTGAATTTGGTATCCCCGCAAAGCTCATCCGTCTTTGCAAAATGACTTTACTGACACGAGGTCCTCAGTTAAAACAGGAAAGAACCTCTCCGAAGAGTTTGGTACCAAAAGAGGTTTCAGACAAGGAAACAGCCTTTCGTGTGATCTCTTTAACATCCTGCTGAAAAAGATTATACGAGAGGCAAACGTCAAAAGAAGTGGCACAATCTACACCAATGGACGATAGATCTTCAATAAACTCACAATGTTCCCTTTGAACATTTTTATATAGCATTTGTAGTGTTCAATAAAATTGGAGCAGTGTCCCTCTGTCGAAAATTTCACGGTCAGATATGGCAAATTGCATTGTAATTGGGTATATTTGCAGCGGCTTATATATTTATTTATATTAGGTGTTTTCCAAAAAGGATCCTGATATTCAAAGAAAATTTATAGATGTATCAGAAGGGGCTACTAATGTCAATTTTCCAATTTTGGAACTTTTATTAGAAATGTATAATGATATACATAATTATTCCAAAAACATCCCAGTAGCGACAAGGGAGGCTTGCCTCATATAAATGAGTGCACCCCGATTCATACTAGCTCAATGATAAGGGACCTACTGTTTATCGCCGAGTCCGAACGATGTGTCCTAAGACACCGCATGTACAGAAGTTTTCATGGCTGAAATATTCAGAAAATGTCACCATCATAAAGGCCTCGACACATAAGAAGCATGTCATTCTTGCTTAAGTCATATCTGGTAAATGACTAACGACCAAGTTCGACCTAATTCAAATGTGATTCTGAAATCTTTTTATTAGGTCGAACTTGGTATTTAGTCTTTTATCAGATACTAGCATACCCCGGTCCGCGTTTCTGGCCAGTCGTAATTAGTTTTTTATTCATTTTCTTGTTTAGAGTTAGTTGAGCAGCTCTTCAGACGTATCGACTGTGGAATGGCTTCTCTGCCCTAGAACTTCTCATTTTTCAAATGAAATGTGTTTTTATACATTAACGGATATTTGGCCGTTGAAATGTATTTCTTCATGACAAACGCTATTTTGCGCTACCTTTGAAGTTAAGGGGTTTGGCTGTAAACGCTAACACGCCATGACAACATTTTTGATATGTTTTCAATTAATTAATTAGTTTTATTGACAAATTTTTATGGACTTTATGCTTGACAATTCAAAAATAGGTATTTTCTACTTCACTTCTACGGTACATTGTCAAACCGAGGATTTTAAATTTATCAACAGATTTTATTTATATAGATATAACATTTTGTAGCCTATTTTATACGGGAAACATCCCTATACATTCCCTTGTAATTTCAG
The DNA here is from genome assembly GCF_047663935.1 of Musca autumnalis. NCBI lineage: Eukaryota > Metazoa > Arthropoda > Insecta > Diptera > Muscidae > Musca > Musca autumnalis. The sequence goes on along the minus strand of NW_027411866.1, from coordinate 182,081,559 downwards.
TAGTTTTTGTAGAAAATATTAAAATTGAAAAAAGTGGGCTTAAACGTGGGAGTGGTCAAAGAAACCCAGGTCGGTCCAGCCGTTCTCAACTGATGCCATTACCAACGAACATATAGCAATTTGAAAAAAAAAAGGGTATAGGGGAGGTACCCCGCCCCCACCGAAATTCAACTAAATTTGTAGTCTATTTTTAACCGGGGCCATCACTGTACTTTCCCTGGCAATTTTAGGAAAATCGGTTCAGTAGTTTTTGTATAAATGATAAAAATTTGAAGTTGAAGTTGAAGTTGAATTTATTGAGCCTTTTTTTATAAACGTTATAATTATATAGAGTTGTAGTAATAATAAGCAAACTTAAGATTTTAATGTGTTATCTAAATTTACAATATTGGTAGAAATGTGAACAGCACCATGCTTTTACAGGAATACGAAGAACACAAATAATTACTTATAACAATGTTTAAAATTCCTTGCTCCCGAGAATACAATTTTTTCGAGCGTAAAAATCTCAAATTTGATAAAAATTTAAAAAAGAATTATCGAAAACGGTACAGCCGCTCTCAACTGATGACATTACCAAGGAACGACATTTGATTTTTATTTATATAGATATTCCGTCTAGAAATATGCTTATTGTTTAACATTTCTCAAAAAACTCATCGCAATACAAAATTCGAAGCATAGTTTTCGTCTTTCAGGGACGAATAATCAAAATCTAAACCTTTAAAATCACATTAATACGGTAATCATTTTACTAAAAATGTACGTTACGAACCACATAATCTTTTATTTGGTTTTGAGATAGAATATTGTATTGTACTATTTTGGAATGGTTTTCTGCATACAGTAAAAGGTTTTCTGCATGCAGAAAACTTCTGCAAAGGTAGTAGAGATCTTTGAAACGATCGTCTTGTCCTTTAGTAAACATGAGGTCTTTCAAGGAGTCGTCCAACCGTTTGAAATGCTCTTTTGCAGACGAAGACCTTCACAAATGTCTTCCATAGGCAGAAGAACTTCTCAAAGGTCGCTCAAAGACCGAAGACCTTACCAAAGTTCTAATGTAGGTAGAAGAATTTTCACAGCATCATCTCGATATTTGAAATGGTCTTCAAAAACATCTTATGTAGACAGAAGGGTCCTTAAAGTGGTCGAGGCTTTTAACTATGTCTTCCATCAACAGAAGACAATACAAAATATTTCGTCTAGATCTTTAAAATTGTCAAAAGATCTTCTTTAGCAAAGAACCTCTCAAATGTCGACCATTCATAAGTTTTTCTTAAAAACCTTTCGTAGGGTATCCAAGCAGTTTTGAAGAGGTCATCTACAGATAAAAGAATAATAATTGTTCCACAAACATCCCATAACGGAGACTTCCCTCATATCAATGAGTGCACCCCGATTGATATTAGCTCAATGATATGGGACCTACAGTTTATAGCCGAGTCCGAACGGCGTGTCTAAGACACCACTTTTGTAGAGAAGTTTTACATGGCTGAAATACTCAGGAAATGTCGCCAACATTACTGAGGAGTACTTTGCCACCGTTGAAAAGTGTTTTGATGTTGCCTGGCCGGGTAATCGAACCCACGACCTGATGTGTGCAAGGCGGGTGTGCATACCATTGCACCACGGTGGCACAGATACAAGAATATTGTGGGTAATTTTTAGATGTCCATAAAATATTATTTATAACTAGGGGACCCGGCGAACTTCGTCTCGCAGTTTGTTAGGTACAGAAATTGATGGCTTTGGTTCAAACCTATAATACTATTACTGCTATCACCTTGTTTAATGGCAAATATTTCTTTGTTTTGAACTGTTTAGGACGATTTTTGAAGCAGATGCACATTAGACAATTGTACTTTCGATAATTGTCAGTTTGACGAAGAGAGAAGGTACTGAGAGGCAAAGTGTTCCTATTTTCCTCGACTCTTTCTCTCCTATAAACTGACAATAGCTACGAAAAAAATTTGCGGGACTAAGATATATTTTTTAAACAAATAACACGTTTTGCGATGTAAATAAAAATATTTGGTACCACAGTTGAAGCAAAATATTAGGTTTGTACGATAACCCAAAAATTTATGCAAATTCGTAAAAATTTTTACTGAATGCTGTTCGATAACAAAATTATCCAGCAAAAGAGAGCGAGTTTGGAGAGTTTTGTGACTGAGAACTTGCAAATTTTTGCTGGGAAAATTTGTCCCGCAAAAATTTGCAAGTTTGATCAGCTGGCTTTTAATCACCTGTTCAATGTAAACAACTCGAAATGTTAGCATGTTTGACCAAGAACATTTCACAATTACACATTTTCTTTAGATTTTTAAGCGTTGTGGATAGGATTAAAGCATTAAATAAGTAAACTGCAATTTTAAAATTTATGTTTTTGTTCCGATTGGTTTAAAATATGAAAAGAAACAAAAACAAATTTCATACATTTTCGGAAACAGCCGACTTTCTTGCAAGTTTTTGCAAAATGTTGTTCGATAACTTTCTGCAATTTTTCTTGCTTGAGAGAGTAAAATTCACTGAGAGAGGTTGCTGGAACTGACTGAGTAATTATTGCTGGGGAAGTTATCGTATACACCTAATATCATAACGCCCCTATTCGTTTTATAATCGATGGTTTTCTGCAATTCTTGTGTTCACCACTGAACACGATATTTCACTCAAGCAATTGAATACGAGGAAGGAATGCGATCGTAGGAATTTGAATTTAATGCTGAATATATATAGCAGAGGGATCCGATCGTTATCAGGTAACCACCTTCGCCTGCCTTTTTTCTGACTTCTCTGTTTAACATGATCTCCCAAATTCTACTTGCATTGCAAGTTCGGAATTAGATGCAATTGCACGGACAAATGCGGTGATTGAATTTTGACTGAGACTGTACAATCCTGTACTTGGTACATTGATCCTTGTTAACAGAGCTATTCTATTAGTTGCCGTTCTTTGTGTGTTTCGGATGCTTGAAGTCTTATCACACTAACACGTGACTGTTGTCGATTACTTGGTCAACCTATATTTAATTTCGGCGTAAATAACATAGTCAAATTAATATCACAAACTAATTAACGTTTAATAAGTATTTACCTACTTATGTCGCCCGATAAAGAATATTTGTCAGACAATTCGACCAAAAAACCTCCAGTACCTCCGATTTCATTTTTTTCCAATTTTGATTTGATTGTATTTGGCCATTTGTAATTGCCTGTGGGAACTAAACTGATTGAATTCATACTCCTTTTCAATGGGGACATCATTATATATCTGGTATCAATATATATCTGGTACAGCATAAAGTTTTATACCGCATAAATCGGAAGTTGATCTTTCGGAGATGTTTTTACTTACAGTTTAAAAGTATACATATATGCCACAACCTCACTTCCAATGAAATTACCTCGGTGCTCTTGATTTTTCAAATAACGCACCATGTTTGCGGATTTGTACCTTTTTCTTTTCAATCGGAATCTGACCGAAACCACCACTAATCTTTACAAACTCTAAACTAAGCCCTCTCCTTTTAACCATTTTTCGCTGTTAATTTCCTACACGCAAAAAAAAATCGGCCTCTCTAACATATGTCCCAAACATATTTTGCAGTAAACATATATATGTTTGCAACAGTCCCAAACATAATATATGTTTGGGTGGAAACAAATATATGTTTGGGTGGAAACAAATATATGTTTGGGTGCAAACATATATATGTTTGGGTGCAAAGATATTTATGTTTGGGTGCAAAGATATATATGTTTGGGTGCAAACAAAGATATGTTGGGTGGAAACAATTTTATGTTTGGGTGCAAACAAAGATATGTTTGGGTGGAAACAATTTTATGTTTGGGTGCAAACATTTTATATGTTTGGGTGCAAAAAAATACAACCCCAAAAGGCACAAAAAAAAACAAACACATGAACCAGTGGGGGCTTACTGAGAGCAAGGGAGCGTAAAATTCAATGTAAAACACTTTAAAATGTGCTCACTGTCTATCTCTATTGTATACACACAAATGTTGTGGTTTTTTATTAAAAGGCAAAAGAACAATAAACACATAGGTACATACAAAATTCCAAAGAAATACATAACACACTTTAATAAAAGAAAAACTGATTGAAATAATTTGTAGTCACACTTTTAAAAAGGAAAAATATATAGAAACGTAGTTGAACGCTTCTCCTTAGTTGTGAAATAAAACAAATTGTCCTCTTAGTTGAAATCATCAGCGGGGAATCGGCATCTGGAATCAAATGATTATGTAATGTAATAAATAAATATGGATATGCCATATTTCAAATATACATAAGTATGTATGTAATTACCAATATTAAATGCGATTTCTTCCTTGTCCAATAAAATAATTCCATTCAACTTTCCGATTCAATTATAAAATGTATTGCGCATTTAATTTACTAAAAACACAATTTCTTTAAGAAAACACAAAACACTGATTTATTCACTCACTTTACCGTCTTGACTCTACAAAGGCAACTAAAACACTGAAGAAAGAAAAAAATATAATTCATATCATTTCTTCTTTTCTTCTTCGTTGGTTAACAACAACAAAACAAGAAACACACGAGTTTGACGCATACATGCCACCAAAGTCCCCTTCTTCGCTTCTACGTCTTCTATTATACAATACACACAACTCTTTATTATAAAGCAACATTCCACAGCCGCGAGAGCACTGTTATTACTCTCGTTGACAAACATCCTCTCTCCACCCATGAAAAAAATGTTCTAACATAAAAATATGTTTTACCCAAACATATCAAATTCAGATATGTTACAAAATGTTGCAAACATATATTTGTTTGGACCCAAACATATTATGTTTGGATCCAAACATATATTTGTTTGCAACCGGTCCCAAACATATATTTGTTTGGATCCAAACATATTTCTAACATAAATTTTTCTGCGTGTAAAAAGACACTTGAAAATAAATGAAAATCGCTTTGATTGTGAATAAAAAATTCTATACAACTTTCAAAAATTTACAAAACAGAGGCGTACAATGGACCCTCACAGTTGGTACATATACAATTTTCGCTAAAAACTGTCCAAATAAGTGTTAAAGTATACTCCAAACGCGAAGCTCGATAGAAATTTGAGGAAAACTTGACATTCTTGAAAAAATATTTTTGCAAATTTTTCGCAAATTTTTGCCATTTTTTATACCCTCCACCATAGTATGGAGGGTATATTAAGTTTGTCATTCCGTTTGTAACACATCGAACTAATCATTTGCGACCCTATAAAGTATATATATTCTTGATCAGGATAAAATTCTAAGACGATCTAGCCATGTCCGTCTGTCCGTCCGTCTGTCTGTCCGTCTGTTGTAATCACTCTAGCGTCCGCAATAATTGAGATAGAGTGCTGAAATTTTGCACCCGATGGTATTTTTTCCATAGGCAGGTCAAGTTCAAAGATGGGCTATATCGGTCCACTCTTTGGTATAGCCCCCATATAACGGTACCTCCGGATTTGAGGTATTATGACGTTCTTCGCCACATTTGCAGACCGAATTAGCTATAATTTGGGACTTAGGGTTCCTAGTGATCAACAAACTTATATCCCAAAGGATATGGGCATAGGTCCATGTTTTGGTATAGTCCCCATATACCGGTACATCCCGATTTTCGGTATTTTGAGAATTTTAGCCACAATTTGTAACCGAACTATCTGCAATTTTGACATTTGAGGTTCTCAGTGGTCATGAAACATCTCCACGAAACATCGTCAACATAGGTCCATGTTTTGGTATAGCCCCCATATATCGGTACCTTCCGATTTTCGGTATTTTAAGAATTTTAGCTAAAATTTTTAACCGAACTAGCTCTAATTTGCCATTTGAGGTTCTCAGGCGTCATGAAATATCTCCAACAAACATCGTCAACATAGGTCCATGTTTTGGTATAGCCCCCATATAACGGTACCTCCCGATTTTCGGTATTTTGAGAATTTTAGCCACAATTTGTAACCGACCTATCTGCAATTTGACATTTGAGGTTCTCAGTGGTCATGAAACATCTCCACCAAACATCGTCAACGTAGGTCCATGTTTTGGTATGGCCCCCTTATAACCGTACCTCGCGATTTTCGGTATTTTGAGCATTTTAGTTACAATATTTAACCGAACTAGCTGTAGTTTAACATTTGAGGTTCTCAGTGGTCATAAAACATCTCCAACGAAACATCGTCAACATAGTTCCATGTTTTGGTATAGCCTCCATATAACGGTATCTCCCGATTTTCGGTATTTCGAGAATTTTAGCTGCAATTTTTAACCGAACTTTAACAATTTGTAACCGAACTATCTGCAATGTGACATTTGAGGTTCTCAGTGGTCATAAAACATCTCCACCAAACATCGTAAACAAAGGTCCATGTTTTGGTATGGCCCCCTTATAACCGTACCTCCCGATTTTCGGTATTTTGAGCATTTTAGTTACAATATTTAACCGAACTAGCTGTAGTTTACCATTTGAGGTTCTCAGTGGTCTTGAAACATCTCCACCAAAAATCGTCAACATAGGTCCATGTTTTGGTATAGCCCCCATATAACGGTACCTTCCAATTTTCGGTATTTTGAGAATTTTAGCTATAGTTTTTAACCGAAATAGCTGTAATTTAACATTTGAAGTTCTCAGTGGTCATAAAACATCTCCAACGAAACATCGTCAATATAGGTCCATGTTTTGGTATATCCCCTCCCCCCGCTCCCCCCATTTTAGGGAATTTTCAGTGGTCACGAAATTTCTTCACTAAAATTCGTCAACATGGGTCCATTTTTGAGGGTCTACATTGGTTTGAGGAAACTGCACTCAATTTGACTCTTGAAGTTCCCTGCAGCTATAAAACTTTTGCGCTTAAAAATTTAAAGATAAGTTAACTCTTTGATATAGCCCGGTAGGTGGTACCTTTCACCTAGCTGAACCCATTTTTTTAGATTAGATTAGATTAGATTAGATTAGATTAGATTAGATTAGATTAGATTAGATTAGATTAGATTAGATTAGATTAGATTAGATTAGATTAGATTAGATTAGATTAGATTAGATTAGATTAGATTAGATTAGATTAGATTAGATTAGATTAGATTAGATTAGATTAGATTAGATTAGATTAGATTAGATTAGATTAGATTAGATTAGATTAGATTAGATTAGATTAGATTAGATTAGATTAGATTAGATTAGATTAGATTAGATTAGATTAGATTAGATTAGATTAGATTAGATTAGATTAGATTAGATTAGATTAGATTAGATTAGATTAGATTAGATTAGATTAGATTAGATTAGATTAGATTAGATTAGATTAGATTAGATTAGATTAGATTAGATTAGATTAGATTAGATTAGATTAGATTAGATTAGATTAGATTAGATTAGATTAGATTAGATTAGATTAGATTAGATTAGATTAGATTAGATTAGATTAGATTAGATTAGATTAGATTAGATTAGATTAGATTAGATTAGATTAGATTAGATTAGATTAGATTAGATTAGATTAGATTAGATTAGATTAGATTAGATTAGATTAGATAAGATTAGATTAGATTAGATTAGATTAGATTAGATTAGATTAGATTAGATTAGATTAGATTAGATTAGATTAGATTAGATTAGATTAGATTAGATTAGATTAGATTAGATTAGATTAGATTAGATTAGATTAGATTAGATTAGATTAGATTAGATTAGATTAGATTAGATTAGATTAGATTAGATTAGATTAGATTAGATTAGATTAGATTAGATTAGATTAGATTAGATTAGATTAGATTAGATTAGATTAGATTAGATTAGATTAGATTAGATTAGATTAGATTAGATTAGATAACACTGTGCAACAAAATGGAGGTGAAAGTCTGAAACACGGAAAATTCATCTTGGGGAAGAAAGGCCTTATTGAGTATATTATGAACCCCGAAGGACAGATTCGCCGTGAGTCGAACTTCCGCGTTATGGCGTGATGACATTTTTGTTACAGACCCTGTGGGCCATCAGGAATTAGCGTTGTATCTTTGTTCACTGTTGCTTAAGTGCTCTACAAAAACAACAGACAAAGATATAATGCTAATTCATGATAGCTTACAGGGTCTCTTGCAAAAACTTCATCACGCCATAACGCGGAAGTTCGACTCACGGCGCATCTGTCCTTCGGGGTTTTTAACATACACACACCAAGGGCTTTCCTCTCCAAAAGGAATTATCTCTGCCCCAACATTTGTGTTCACAGTGTAATTTTAGCAATAGTGGGAGGCAGTAGGATTCTATCCATTGTAGAAAAGTTGTTCCAACTAAAATTGTGAAAGGACCCTAATTATTCCATTTTAATTAAGACTATTTTATGGTGGAGGGTATAAAAAGTTCGGCCCGGCCGAACTTAACGACTTCTTACTTGTTTAGGTTTTATCCTTTTCTACCATGAGGCCATTCCGAATTGGTGCAAATTGTCAAAATCTGTTCAGCCGTTCTTGAGTTATAAGCGTAGTAACTAACATCATCCTTTTTTATATATATAGATGACTTAAGCAAGAATGCCATGCTTCTTATGTGTCGAGGCCTTTACTGAGGGGTATTTTGCCATTGTTGAAAATTTCATGTGGCCTTTCCTAGGAACAGAACCCGGGCATTCAGCGTGAAAGGTGGGTGTGCATAACATTGCACCACGGTGGCACCGTCTTAGATACGTACAAACGAGTATGTCAAAACATAGAAATTTTACTTTTTTTTTTTTATTTTTGAAGAATAGATTTCGGAGACATTTAATATGTTTACAGCAAAAAAATCATTACGTATCTTCGTTTCTAATATTATTCCATAGAGTGGAGCTATATTTCAACTTCACATCCGCCTTGTACACAGAATGTCGTGGGTTCGATTCCCCGGCGAGGTAACATCAAACTTTCAACGGTGGCAAAATACACCTCAGTAATGTTGGCGACATTTTCTGAGTGTTTCAGCCATATAAAACTTTTCTAAAAGTGGTGTCGTAGGACACGCCGTTTGGACTCGGCGATAAACTGTAAGTCCCAAGCTTAATGTGATAAGGTGGCAGAATCGACAAAGTTATTTCTTACAATAAGCTCGTTTGTTCCATAAAAGAAGAAGTGGTGTAGGTGTATCACATGGTCGGTCCCTTCCGACTATAACCTTTGCTTACTTGTTTTTACATAGTTTGTTGCCAAAAACGAACAATTATTATGAAATTTTTTACAATGTTGGTCTTTGCAATATATTTGTTGTCTAACTGTATGTATCATACATGTTAGAATGTACATTTGTAAGAACTTATATTTCATACATTATGTAAACCATCATCAACTGTTCACAATTTAACGGTTGTTTGCTTTTCATAATTTGCCTGCTGTAGAAATGCAATGCCAACAAATTTTCCTGAATGAATGAATTTGAGATTTTAGATAATTTGATTAATATGTTTACACTCGTTTAAAATAAATCTATTAATTTGAAACGATTTTTGTGGGCGTTTTAGCATTTCTATGATTTATTATTATTATTTTTTTTTTGATAAAAAATTTTGGTCTTTTAACAGCATTAACCCACTTAGAGTCAGATTTTTTTTTTGGAAAATTTAATTTTTTTTTTTTGAATTTTGAATTCAGTTTTATTTTCATTGTTAAGCATGCTTTTATTAAATAACTTTTTTTATTAAAACTTATACATGGTTTTTTCCTGAATCGGGTGTCCGTTAAAACGGACAGTGGCAAAATCCACTACCGTAAATTTGTATTGGAAATTGGTGTTTTTTACAAATATGTATAAAGTAAACTTCGTTTTTAGTCGTACGCACAAAGCCAACTGTTTTATATTTTTTAAGATATTCTCTAGCTTCTTCATTTTTTTACCTGCGCTTTTGTGCACATTTTTGCTGGCGTTTAAACGACCAGGGGAACAAATTTAACCAATAAAGATAAATATTAGGAAGTTATGAATTATTATTTCAGAAATGGTGGCCACACTATATACATATTTATAATTAACAATTGTTAAAACTCTGTTAAGTTTTTATCCGTATTAAAAACCCTAATTACTTTAAACAAATGTTATTCGGGAACACTGCATTAGGATGGATCTGTATCGCTCAAAGTTGTCCCAGTGTATGTGGCATAAAAAGTTAGACCCAATGTAAGATAATTAATGTAAAATTAATTGTTATTTATTTTACATATGTATTTATCTATATTTCTAATATACATACTAGTAAACAAAAAAACCTTTCTCTTTTCTAAAATTGAACTTGAAAGTTACTTCATTTCTTAAAAATACGACGAAAATTATTGCGAATATTTTCACTTACCTCTCAACTTTACTTTAATGAAGAATCGATGTATGTCAAAATCAGGTAGCGTAATGTAACGCCTCCAACGGCTCTCGTTTAAAACTGATTCAACAAATAAATCAGAACCTATGTGCACATTAAATAATTTCTAGTAATAAATCTTAAAGATTAGAATAAACCTTTAATTTACTATTTTCTTTGAGACAAATCAGATCGCCGATGTCTACAGAAATTCAATAAAAACACCTGTATTTATTTGTTTAATGACGTTGCCTTTGTTCTCGCTAACATAAAACTTGTTGTCAGATACAAACAAGGGGGAATGGTGATGATATACCAAACACAATTGCAGTATGCGTCAGTGTTGTCAATCACAATTATGAAAAAAAAAAACGAAAGAAGAAAATGATACTGCATTAAAAACAACAAGTTAATCGCTCCGCAAAAAGTTCAGTAAAAAGAGCCTTAAGCCTTACGAGGGTATATTCTTTTTGATAAAATCAAAAAAATGTGCCTCATCGAAATAATGGTGTTAGTCAAGAGTATTAGTCCTCAAGAATATTTGGACGAAATTGTACATCCTGATGTATCTTTGTGATGTAAATCACTTTCCAATGTGGACTCTATTGATCTACTTTTTCAAGTACTTGCAAAATTGGAGTTTAAGGATATGTCTTAAGTTGTTTGCACCAGATTATTCTCGCGGCTTCTACTACGACGATACATATTCGGCTGAAAATCTATATTTTTCTGAAATAATGATTCAAAAGCTTGATATTTGATAAACATCTCCTCCAAATATCATAGCTCTATCTTCATCCGTTTAGAAAACACAGATTTTTTTCCATTTTTGTATTGAAAGCATTGACTCCTAATTTCAGATCCAAGATTTATCCATTAATCGGCTATATGGACATATATATAAAAGATGTCTGACTTTAACGGCGAACGCACCGACGAAATCGCAGTATCAATTGGCGTCAGGAAGGGTTGTATATTATCGCCAGTTTTATTCAATATTTACTCCCAAAAAATATTCACGGAGGCCTTGCAAAATGAGAAAATGTTCCTATAAAGAGCATACGATATGCAGAGGACACGACAATTCTACAAAGCTTAAAATTAACATCGCAAATGCAAAGTACATGATTATCAGTAGAAAGAAGACATATAATAATACATCGCTGACAATCCATAACACAGAAATTTCAAAAGTAAGTGCCTTCAAAGAAGGGACAATGGAGAGAAGTCTCCCTTGTCCCGAATGGGATGTTTGTGGAACAATTATTATAACTTCAAATATTTAGGGGTATTGATAAATAACAAATGGGAGATATCACATAAAATTCGATGTCAATTAGAGATGGCCAGAGGAGCGTTTTATAAATACAACAAATTACTAACAAGTCATGATATCGGGTTTCAAATAAAAAAATAGATTTATTTAATTATTCTTCTTTATGTATTTATTCTTATTTATTTATTTATTTTTTATACCCTCAGCATTTATGCTAACGAGGGTATATGGTAATATTCAAAAAAGTGTTTCAATCGTTGAAGTTGAGGTTCACCATTTAATAAGTCGCGAACTGTTAATATATTTTATAAAATATGAATATATTTATATTAATTGAAGTGTTTTAGCCACGATCTCATAATATGGACCATAACAAATAATTTTCGTGGAAGCTGCGTTGGTGGTAATATAAAAAAATGGGAAAAATGTGTTTTTTGTGTTCTTTTTTGATTTCTGGCCAAACCACGCAAAATTCGAACCTGTGCTCAAAGAAAGAACTAAACAATACCCCTTGGGCAACATGGTTCTAGTCTATGACGTTTGGATATATACACTGCATCCCCTAAAATCGATGCTGACATTTTGAAGTTTTGATTTCAGTGTTTTTCGATTTTTTCTTATAATTAGAGGGTGCAACTAGATAATAATCCAAACTAGTTTATAGGATTATAGAACTCGCGATTCCACGTCGTTCGATGTATATCCCATGAGTGTGCTCCGTACAGCTTCCTAGTAATAGGAGTCCAAAGGCGAAAATTTGGTGCGTAAATTTTCTGAAAAAACCTATTTTTTTGGCTTTAAAATTTACAACTGTCGTACAGGTACCCCTGAACCCCGCGTGATTTTAGTTTTTTTACGTGCCGGATCTAATGAGCTCTCCCGCGTTCGAATCCATCCACTAAAACGCCGGATATAGATACCTTGAAAGCAGGGAAATCTGCAAAAATATATTTTGACAATTCCGCCAATTGAACCGCGATTTTCTTTGATTATTTTTGCATAAATGTAATCCTTTATACTCGATTATAATATTTGCCAAAAAGGTGTGTCAAAAATTACAAAGATTCGGGAGTAACATCCCTATTTATCCCAAAATAGAATGCGGTGGCACATCCGCAGTTCTTGACGAATCTGTCTAAAATAATTTATATTGACGTATTTTTAATAGGGGGCCATTGAAATCGGATGCACCTTATAATCATGTGAACATCGCGTAATTTTTGCCCACTTGAAGGTTTTTTGAATAGTAAGATGCAACTGATGGGTGACGTAGGGGATGGAAGATACCAAGCAACGGTCCTGAGCGGTTTTAACATGGCAAAGCCCAGGATTTATCTTGGTCCCTCTTTCATCCCAAGTGGACACTGACCTCCCCGTGGTGTCACCTGGGGAACTGCCTTTAACACCCGTTAAAGGTAGTGAGCTAACATGTGCCGCGCGTTCACCCATAAGAACGTTAAAAACTTGGGTTTGGGCGTCGGGTTAGTAACCCTCCCCTAGAAAAAACAGCCTACTATGAAAAAACGAAAGAAAAGAAAAACAAACCCCTCTAAAGTTGATGAACCCCGCAAAAGTTTTAAGGACCATGATCTGCGAATCTGCACGTGGAATGTTCGCACTCTTTATAGAGAAGGTGCAGTCTTCGCATTGGCAGACGTACTTGAAAAGTACAAGACCGATATTACTGCCATACAGGAAATACGATGGATTGGGAAGGCGTCACAACAACACCTAAAGGTGACGCACTGTATTATAGCTGCCATGACGTAAAGCATGAGTTTGGTTGCGGATTCGTAGTTAGTCGGAGACTAAAACATCTGGTATCCAGCTTCACCCCAGTGAATGAAAGACTTGCTGCAATTCGAATAAAAGCTAAATTCTTCAACATCAGCTTTATTTGCGCTCATGATCCCACTGAAGAAAAGGACGAGCAGACCAAAGATATATTTTACGAGCGCTTAGAAGAAACATATGACCGTTGTCCTGCCCATGACATTAAAATTATTCTAGTCGACTTTAATGCCAAATTGGAAAGGAAAATATCTTTAGCCCAACAGTCGTAAAATTCAGTCTCCAGAGTGAAACATCTGACAATGGTGTTAGACTGATGGACTTCGCAGCGGCAAAAAACATGGTAGTTAGCAGCACCAGATTTCAACATCTCGACATCCATAAGGGCACCTGGCTGTCTCCAGATCAGAAAACAAGAAACCAAATTGATCATGTTGTGATAGATGGAAGACATTCATCGAGCGTGTTGGATGTACGATCGTTTCGAGGCGCAAACATTGATTCGGATCACTAACTTGTTGCAGCAAAGGTAGGCACCCACTTAAACGTAGCAAACAAAGTACGAACAGACACAACACGAAAGTTAGACATCGGTAAGCTGCAATCACTACAGATAGCCACAGCATATTCCACTCAACTAGCCCAATTGCTTAATCAAAGCACTCCTCATCCCGATAACATATCAGCGAAATGGCAAAGCATTGCCCACTCCATGCAAACAGCCGCAAAATCCATACTTGGATACCAGAGACCTCCACCAAGGAATCCATGGTATGATGAGGAGTGTCGTGCTGCCACCGAAGAGCAAAATGCGGCATATAGGGCTACTTTACAATCCGTAGCAACGCAGAGCGCACGAGAGAGATACAGGGAGAAAAGGAGAGAGGAGAAACGTCTTTTCCGCAGGAAAAAGAGAGAGATGGAAAAGCGGGAGTGTGAAAAAATCGAGATGTACAGGAGCCAGAATGAAGTCCGAAAATTCTACCAAAGAGTGAAACATCAAACAGATGACTTTGGTACAGGCACATCCTCCTGTAGAGACCAGCAAGGTAATTTGGTAACTGATACAGATAGTGTACTCAGGATATGGAAAGAACATTTTTCAAATCTGTTGGTATCCAATAGCAGCGAAGACGACGAAGATACCACAGTCCCAATCCCAGAAGATGGTATTGAATGTATACCGCCCAGCCAAGATGAGGTAAAGACAGCAATAAATCGGCTGAAGAATAATAAGGCAGCAGGGGCCGATGGCTTACCAGCCGAGCTGTTCAAAACCGGAGGCGACACGCTGATAAGGTGTATTCATCAGCTAGTTAGCACCATCTGGCAGGAAGAACGAGTACCCGACGATTGGAACCTGAGTATCCTGTGCCCCGTCCACAAGAAGGGAGATAAGACTGTATGCTCTAACTATAGGGGTATAAGTCTACTCCCTATTGCCTACAAGATCGTGTCAGGGATATTGTGCGAACGACTAAAGCCTATGGTCAACGAAATAATTGGACCATACCAATGTGGCTTTAGACCTGGCAAGTCCACCATTGACCAGATATTTACCCTGCGGCAAATCCTGGAGAAGGCCCAAGAGATGCAGATCGACACATATCACCTTTTTGTCGATTATAAAGCAGCATTCGACAGTCCCCTCCCATCAAAGGTATTCCATGCAATGTCTGAATTTGGTATCCCCGCAAAGCTCATCCGGCTTTGTAAGATGACTTTAACTGATACTAGGTCCTCAGTTAAAATTGGAAAGAACCTCTCCGAACAGTTCAGTACCAAAAGAGGTTTCAGACAAGGAGACAGCCTTTCGTGTGATCACTTCAACATCCTGCTAGAAAAGGTTTTACGAGAGGCAAACGTCGAAAGAAGTGGCACAATCTACACCAATAGTCACATGTTACTTGCTTATGCTGATGATATAGACATCATGGGCCGATCAGTAAAGGAAGTAACTGATACCTTTAGGAAGGTCGAAGCAGAATCTGCTAAAGTGGGTCTGACGGTAAACGGTGAGAAGACCAAGTTGATGGTGTCGACGCGCAATGCATCCATTGAGCTCGGACCGACTGTGGATGTTGGTTCCTATAATATTGAGGTAGTAAAAGACTTCGTCTACCTCGGCACCTCCGTAAACACAACAAACGACATCAGTTGTGAAATAAAAAGAAGAATTGTATTGGCCAACAGATGCTACTTTGGTTTAAGTAAGCAGTTTAAAAACAAAGCCACATCTCGTCAAACAAAAATAACGCTCTACAAAACACTGATACTACCCGTGCTGATGTATGGCTCCGAAGCCTGGGTACTTGCGCAAGCAGACATGGCAGTGTTTGGTGTGTTTGAGAGAAAAATTCTTCGAAAGATCTACGGACCAATCTGTGAATATCGACGTCGCATGAACTACAAGCTGTATCTGCTATACAACGACATCAATATTGTTAAACGTATCGAGATGCAGCGATTGCGTTGGCTAGGCCATATCATAAGAATGAGCGATGATGAACCCGCTAAAAAGGCGTATAAATACGGACCGCTTGGCGGTGCACGCAGAATTGGCAGGCCAAAGAATATATGTCGCAAACAAGTGGATGATGAGATGAAAAGGCGCGGTATTCCAGAGTGCGAAGCAACAAGCAGAGAGGAATGGAGATCTCTTCTTAGTTCGGCCTATAGAACAAATGTTCTGTAATGGGCCAGCTAAGTAAGTAAGTAAGATGCAACTGATGGCACACTTTGGCCGCTGAATGAAACATAGGAAAATCCATGCATATTGATAGACATGGACTCCCTGTATCCGAAAAGCACATGCAACTCAACCGATTTAAACCAATTCGCGAATTATACGGTTTTTAACTTCTATGTTTTTTCTTTGATTGTAATTTCAATATTACTCTCTACTTCTTATTTCTATTGCTTATCACAGGAAGCAAAATACTTCAGGATTTGTATCGAAATTTAGCAAAATAATAGAATAACTCCCAATTTTTTTTTCAAATTTTTCGTATTTAACCAAAAATATAGGGGGTTATCATGAATGAAATTTCCCCGTGAGTTTTGTTTTTCCGCCGTTGCAACTTAAGGGAGAAAGTGAAAAAATTCACGGGGAATTGCCGTTCATGATAACCCCCATATTTTTGAAATAATTTCCAACAATAATATTCCGTTCTTTGTTGTTGCTGTAATATGCAAGTTATAAACGCGATCTTTATAATTTTGGTCTCACATCTTTCTACGCGTTGTCTAGATTCTGTACGTATTTTTAAATTAATTTTGAGAGATTTTTTGGACTCTCATTTAGAATAAATAAAATTTATTCCAAGATTTCTTCAATATTTTTTGATTTTCCGCGAAAATAAAAATAAATTTAGCAACTATTTTAGCATCTACTGATAGATATCAAATGCTGCTAACTATTCATATATACATGTTCTTATTACAACACAATAGGAATTTTTAAATATTTTTTCTTTACGAGAGAGTAAAACCGCTTATAACTTTTGAGAGCAGCATCCAATTATGTGAACGCGAACAGATTTGGCTGGCTGGAGCGCACGATAACTCTCGAACGGATAAACTGATTCGGTTCAAATTTTGGCTTTAGTAATATTTTACCCAAACTTAGTTTTAGATCGAAGATGGGCTATATCGGTCCACTCCTTCCAGTACCTCCCCCATAAAAGTTCGAAAATGTTCGGAAAATTTGTGCGCACGATAACCGATGGTCCATACTTTACCCATCATGAAACGTGTACCAGACTTAAATAAGGCTTCAATATGGACTCAATCGGTCCACTCCTTCGGGTACCTCCCACACAACATTTCGGAAAAGTTCAGTTTAGGGCCATCTCTCGAATCGCTTTAATTTTTATTTTAGCAACTTGTATTCACTGCCCTCCATACGCCTGAAAGTTGCAAAAAAACCCCTATTACACCGTGTGGGGTGGTTGGAGCGCAAGATAACTATCGAACGGATCTGCCAATTCGGTCCAAAATTTGGCCTTAGTAATATTTTTTCCAAACATAGTTGAAGTTTAAAGATAAGCCATATCGGTTCACTCCTTCAGGTACCTCCCCCACAAAAGTTCAAAAATGTTGGGAAAAATTGTTCATACGGTAACTCTTGAAGGGAATAGCCGAATTGGTATATATTTTACACATCCTAATATATCTACCAGATATAGATCAGGTTCAAATATGGACTATATTTATCCACTCCATCCGGTACCTCCCACACATTTCGGATAAGTTCACTTTAAAACCTGCTATCGAATTACTTTGATTTTTGTTGAAGCAACTTGCATTCGCTGCCTTAATTACGATGGTAAAATTTTTTTAGGGGCAAGTCCATACTTTTTGAGCAAACAGCCCGAAGAGTGTGAAAACCCCCTATGGCACCATATGTTGTGGCTGGAGATGCACTTCTATAACGGCCAATGTCGATCCATTCGTTTTAGTATCTCCTTCGCAAAACTTGTGATCTTTAATCCTAATATACATTTTTGTCGGTTCAAACGCCCAAAATATTTAAAACGCCCTAAATACATACGTATTTTGGAAAAAAAATTGTTTCAATATACACAGGCTGAGGGTATATCTCTGTCGGCAAAGCCGACTGATACTTTTTTACTTGTTTATTAAATAATTAGTTTATTTATGTTTTTATTCTTATTTATTTATTTAGGGAGTTCTTTGTTACTATTTTCTGGAATTAATAAAGTGGTAAAATCGAGGGAAATCACAGTTCATTCAAATTCCAAAGGCTTCGCATCTCCTTAAAGAAATAAAACAAAAACACAACAAAGTTAAATATAACATTTTGATTAAAATTTTTACATCAATCTAAAAATGTAAATTCCTCTCTTATAATCTGAAAATTTCTATCAGAATATTGCCGTTTACAAACAGTTAAAGTAAAAAGTAAACCACATTTTAAGAAATCTGTCAAAATAAATCTATAAAATCCACTAAGTTCATTGGACCATTATATGTTGTGGTTTTAAAACGAGCAACCAAAGTGTTTGAGTCTGCTATTCGGAGATGAGTAACACTACACGTTTATGCTTTATTGGGGAATTCTAATTCAAGTGAAATCATCGCCAGTAATACGAGTACTTATTCTTAAAGAAGTGTTGATGTAAAATTGGTGGTAAAATTGGATTTTTGTTATCACATAAAAAACATGTTTTTATTATAAAAAACGCAACGTCGGGGGACGACGACTATGTGATACCCTACACTACTGTGAATGTGCTGTGGTAGATATACGCAAAAAAAAAATCGGCCTCTCTAACATATGTCCCAAACATATTTTGAGCAAACATATATATGTTTGCAACAGTCCCAAACATAATATATGTTTGGGTCTGCAAACAAATATATGTTTGGGTGGAAACAAATATATGTTTGGGTGCAAACATATATATGTTTGGGTGCAAAGATATTTATGTTTGGGTGCAAAGATATATATGTTTGGGTGCAAAGATATATATGTTTGGGTGCAAACAAAGATATGTTTGGGTGGAAACAATTTTATGTTTGGGTGCAAACATTTTATATGTTTGGTTGCAAAAAAATACAAACCCAAAAGGCACAACAAAAACAAACACATGCACCAGTGGGCGCTTACTGAGAGCAAGGGAGCGTAAAATTCAATGTAAAACACTTTAAAATGTGTGCTCACTTGCTCTCAGTAAGAGCTCACTGGCTATCTCTATAGTATACACACAAATGTTGTGGTTTTTTATTAAAAGGCAAAAGAACAACAAACACATAGGTACATACAAAATTCCAAAGAAATACATAACACACTTTAATAAAAGAAAAACTGATTGAAATAATTTGTGGTCACACTTTTAAAAAGGAAAAATATATAGAAACGTAGTTGAACGCTTCTCCTTAGTTGTGAAATAAAACAAATTGTCCTCATAGTTGAAATCATCAGCGGGGAATCGGCATCTAGAATCAAATGATTATGTAATGTACATATTAAATAAATATGGATATGCCATATTTCAAATATACATAAGTATGTATGTAATTACCAATATTAAATGCGATTTCTCCCTTGTCCAATAAAATAATTCCATTCAACTTTCCGATTCAATTATAAAATGTATTGGGCATTTAATTTACTAAACACACAATTTCTTTAAGAAAACACGAAACACTGATTTATTCACTCACTTTACCGTCTTGACTCTACAAAGGCAACTAAAACACTGAAGAAAGAAAAAAATATAATTCATATCATTTCTTCTTTTCTTCTTCGTTGGTTAACAACAAAAAAACAAGAAACACACGAGTTTGACGCATACATGCCACCAAAACCCCCTTCTTCGCTTCTACGTCTTCTATTATACAATACACACAACTCTTTATTATAAAGCAGCATTCCACAGCCGCGAGAGCACTGTTATTACCTGTTATCTCCACCCATGAAAAAAATGTTCTAACATAAAAAGTATGTTTTACCCAAACATATCAAATTGAGATATGTTACAAAATGTTGCAAACATATATTTGTTTGGACCCAAACATATTATGTTTGGATCCAAACATATATTTGTTTGCAACCGCTCCCAAACATATATTTGTTTGGATCCAAACATATTTCTAACATAAATTTTTCTGCGTGTATGTCTTCTTAGAGGTATGTCCGTAGACAACTGTAACTGTCGAATGACACGTGTGATGTTTTGACCCAATGCCTGAATCGAGGCGGTGTTGTCCGTATACACTTAAGACTTTACATATCCCCACGAAAAACTCTAACGGTGTGATATCACACAATCTTGGTGGCCAATCGATCGGCCCAAAACATAAAATTGTCTGCTCATTGAAGTGTTCTCTGAATAAAGCCATTGACTAATAATATGTGGGGGTAGCGGGGACGTCTTGTTGAAACCAAAATGTCGTCAAGATTCCATTGACGGGTACATTAGCACCGACATCATTATTGAAGAAATATGGACCAATGATTCCACCAACGGACCAACCATATGAAACCGATATTTTTTTTTTTTTTTTTTTGATGAAGATACACCTTTTGAACCCAAATGGACAACTTTCCATGTTTACATACCCATTAAGCCAGAAATGGGCGTCCTCGCTGAACAACATTTAGCTTGAAACACATTCATCAAAGAACGTGAATTTTCGTAATAAAGTTGAACGATGTGTAAACGGTGTTCGTGCTTAAGTAAATCTTTTTATTGCAGATAATACTAAACAAACACAAGTAAGCAAAGGCTATAGTCGGACGGGGCCGACCATGTGATACCCTACACCACAACCTGTCGGAATTAGCTATGTGCAACCGCCTTGCACGCTGAATGTCCGGGTTCGATTCCCATCAAATTGTCAATGGTTGCAAAATACCCCTTAGTAATGTTGGCGATATTTTCCGAGTATTTCAGCCATGAAAAACGTCTACAAGTGGCAATTTAGGACACTATCAATAACTTAATATGAATCCATTGATATAAGAGAAGCCTCCCTTGTCTTTACTGGGATGTTTGTGGGATGTAAATTATACATTTCTAAATAATATTCGAAAATTCACATTGATTAGCCCCTCCTGCTACATCTTCAAATTGTCTTTGAGTATCAGGTTCCTCTTTGGAATACACCTAAAATAAATACATATAGACCATGCAATTTGGTATATTTGATTATTGGGAAAATTGGGAGTTTATTGAAGATCTATCGTCCAAAATTGTTCACTTGTATTTCACATATGCTTCGAAATTAGTTCATTGTGGGCATATATTGTGATATCTAAAATATATTTTATACCGGTAGAAATAACTAATTATGAATACAAATTCAAAAATTTTGCATGCAAACAAATTTATAAATCCCAAAATTATTCATATTCAATTAAACAGCAACAAAGGGAGTATAAGTCAGCGTCGCTAACGGTGATATACCTATAGCCTCTAAAAATATATTTATTTTGTAACACGAGTTTTCTTCAAAATACGTGGAATCTGTATTTTAGTAAGCTGAATCAATTTTAGTAAGCTAAATTCTAAGTTTTGGATATATTTGAGAATTATTTTTGCAGATTTGTAATTTTAGTTGGAGCCGGCAGGGATTTTTGGAACTTCTGAACTATTATCTCAGGAAGTATGACTTACCCCGGGAAAGGGACCAGAATACAGAATGTAAAAAGAACCTTCTTCAAAAAGAAAATAATAATCAAATAGATCCGATACGGGTCTTCAAACTGCACTTTTCCCAAATTTTGTGTGGGAGGTACTCGAAGGAAGGACAGATATAGTCCATATTCCGACCTGACACATGACTGGATGCGGCGCAAGTACAATCTGCTGAAAAAATTCATAACGATTCAAAGGGACTCTTAAATTTCCCTTTTCCGAATTTTGTGTAGGAGGTACCCTAAGGACCGATATAGTCTTGTCCGATCTATATCTGGAAAGAATAATAATATATGGAAAGTTTAGAGCAAATCGATTGCTCACTTCGCAAGTTATTGTTCACACAAATTTTCGAAAACAATTTTGAACTTTTTTGGGGGAGGTGTGGACCAACATAGCCTATATTCGAACTTAAACAAAGCTTGGACAAAATATTACGAAGTAAAAAAATTGGTTCTAATCGGTAGATCCGTTCGAGAGTTATCGTGCGCACCAGCCAGCTAGACATTAAGAGAGACAGATGAACGGACAGGGCTAAATAGACTCTAAATTGTCTGAAACGAATTTCCTCCAAATATACTTGGGGTCTAAAACCTATATTTCGATGAGACACATCTTTGGTCGTATTTTGTTTGTAACCCCTTTACCCTAAATCCTGAGGTATAAAATAGGTGGCGAGGCGACCCCATGTGGCAATATTTGTACAAAAATCCACTTTGACAACTGAACTGAAAATTTCTCTGTCATGATAGAGACAATTTGTAGCATGGGAGGAAATTGTGGTTCTCTACACAAAACACATTATATATCAGGCAGAAGGTGCGTTATCCAGCAGACACATTATTGCAATTTGCATCATTTTGCCATATGTAGGCTCTTTTGCCGGTATATGCTCTCCAGGAAAGAAAATATGGAGCAAAAATAAAATTTGTATATTTTTCATACAAAAGTAATAGTCTATGTCAACCGCTAAATAATATCAAATAATCATGCAAAATTATAGGCATTTTCTTCGACCTAAATTCTTACCTCGTGCAAAATTTCATGACTATTGAGCTATAATTGCGACCTCTAGCGGGTTTATGATTACACTACAAACAAAAAACTGGATATATTAGGCTGTAACTCTGTTATCTGATCACATACATCGACATAATTGTCATCAATTGAAAGGTCAAGAGATCGTCTTCCAAATATAACTCACGAGTGGGGAAGGTGTCTTTCAGGAACAAAGATATAAGCTGTTTATTAAAAATTTTCACAATTTTCACACAAAAGTTGTGGTCCATTTAACCCTCTAAATATTATCTGATCGCCATCTCAAATTGCAAGCTTCTTCTTTGTCATATACTCTTACCTTATTTAAAATTTCGAGGCGATCGGACTATTATTGCGACCTACAGAACAGTTACAAAATCGGATAAAAATTATGTTTTTGGTCCATTTCACCCGCTAAATATTTCACGATCATCACCAATCAAAATAGTGATATATTCTGATGTGAAACCGACCTCCATACCAAATTTCGTGAAGATCGGTCCATAATTGCGGCCTGGAGTTTGATTACAATTTATAATGGACAGACGGACACACGGACGGACGGACGGACACACATCTCAAAATCGCTTTATCTCGCCGAGATATGAAGATTGGTATACCATATTGGGGGTCTCAGACGAATATTTCGCGGTGTTACATGAATTTTTACCAAAACAAACTTATAATACCCTTTCCACATAGTGGTGTAGGGTATAATTACATAACAGGGTGACAAAAGTTGAATGGAAATATTTTATTGCACAAAATAGAAATCGTATTCAATATTGGTAATAACCCTTTCTTCCGAGGGCTCTGATATCAGATTTTTTCTGAGATTTTCTGAATATTTTTTAGAATTGTGGCCGATGTCTCTAATATTTTCCTAGAAATTTGACCGATTTTCTATAAGTTTATTTTAAGAATCTCTGCACATTTTCTAAAGAGTCTTAAGAATCGTCATTCCGAATTCGTTCCGATTTCTAATGGATTTTCTAAGGGAATTTTTTTTACGTTTGATGTCGAAGAACAAAATGGCTGGTCATAAAATCCGCATATACAATTTTAGAATTTTTTTAATATAAATGCTACATATAATAATTCAAGCTAGTGTTGATAGCTTCAACATATATGTAGAAGTATACTATAAAATGATAACAACAGGCAAAATCATTAGAAAGTTTGAAATTAGAATCTTCCATAAATAGCACATGGAAAGTAAAATTGTCTCTGAGCGGGGTTTGTTCTGTACAGTACGAAACGTGGCGTCAGCGTCAGAATTGTTTCCGATTTTTTCAGAAAATCTGAACTTTTCTCCGAATTTTTCCAGAATTTACTTCCGAATTCGGACGGATTTTCTTAAGAAAATCAAAATTTTTCTCCGAATTTTCCAAGAATTTACTTCCGAATACGGACGGAATTCGTCGCTAAACTCTAATTTCGCTAAACTCTAATTTTTTAAGAATTTCCTTAGAAAATTCTTTCCGAATTCGGTGACCACGTCCATACAACTTTCGTACCGAATTCGATACGAATTCGGCATCAGAATCGGATATTTTTTCAGAAATTCTGTCCGAATTCGAAACGAATTCGGAAAGAAATGTTAGCTGGGAACATTAATACAATTTTCATATACATGCATATATTTCAAATATGGATGAACCTATTTATTACATTATATAATCATTTGATTCCAGATGCTCATTACCCGTTGATGATTTCAATTTTGAGGAGAATATGTTTTATTTCACAACTAACGAGAAGCGTTCAACGATGTTTCTATATTTTATAATTAATATATTTAATTTGTTTTTCTTTCTAAAAGTGCGACACTATTTCTTGTACTTGGAATTTTTTATGTACCTATGCGTTTGTTGTTGCTTTTGTGTTTGGTATTTCTAATAAAAGAAAAACCACCACCATTTATAAATATGTGTGTATGTGCATGTTTTTTTCTGGCTATTGGGTTTGTATTTATATTTCATCCAAACAACATATATTTGTTTATACCCAAACATAAATTTGTTTGCAGGACCCAAACATATGTTATGTTTTGGACTATTACAAACATATAAAGGGTGTTTTTTTAAGCTAGATAGAACTTTAAATTTTAAAAAGTAGCACAAAAAATTAAATTTTGATGAAACTTTTTTTTATTTGTTTCAGTATACTCTGACAAATCATCATGAACAGACTCACGCTTGAACAACGCAACGAAATTATCCAAATTTACTTTGAAAATCAGTCGTCGATGACCCGTTGTTTTATCGCGAAATTGTGTTCAGCGATGAGGCGCATTTTTGGCTTAACGGGTTTGTTAATAAGCAAAATTGCCGCATATGGAGTGAGACCAATCCACAAGAGACCCTACAGACTCCATTACATCCAGAAAAATGCACCGTATGGTGCGGTTTTCACGCTGGTGGCATTTCTTCAAAATGAGGCCGGAGCTCGCGTTACGGTCAATGGAGATCGTTACCGCACCATGATCAATGATTTTTTGTTTGAAAATATGGATGACATTGATCCGGAGGAGATGTGGTTTCAACAGGATGGCGCTACGTGCCATACGGCGAACGCAACCATCGACTTATTGAAATCAAAATTTGGCGATAAGTTGATTTCGAGAAGTGGACCTGTCAATTGGCCTCCAAGGTCGTGCGATTTGACACCTCTCGATTATTACCTGTGGGGCTACGTGAAGTCACTGGTTTATGCTGATAAACCAGCAACAATTGATGCCTTGGAGGCCAGCATTGTTCGTGTTATTCGTGACATACGGCCAGCAGTACTCGAAAAAGTGGCCAAAAATTGGACGTCCAGAATGCACTTCGTCAAGAACAGCCGCGGTGCCCATATGCCCGAAATCATTTTCAAATGTTAACGTCACGTATTGATGTTTCGAATAAAAAAAAATTTTGATTACAATTTAATTTTTTGTGTTATTTTTTACAATTTCAAGTTCTATCGAGCTTAAAAAAACACCCTTTATGTGTTTGCTGCAAAATATGTTTGGGCATTTTTTTCCTCGTTTATCAATCAAAATCACAAAAATTTTTTGACAAGAAATACGAGAATTCAACTGTCTTGTTTAAATAAAAACTCCGAAACATTGCTCAAAATCGCTACATGTGTCAACACTATTGCTGGCAATTAAAAATAAAAACAACAGCAAAAGATCTTGCTTACCGGTATATTGGCAGGGATTACTTAATAAAGTGTTGTTTGTAGCAGAAGAAATTATTTTTCTTGCAATAGAAAAAGAACGCCTTGTCGTCAATTTCAATTTGGATGAGTCAAAAATAACGCACATGAGAATTTGTGTGTTATTTCTGGTAGGGTGGTAGGTCGTACGATTTATTGACGATCGCTCATAAAAAATTCATTGGAAAAGCCACCGGCAAATGCTTACGATGAAAATATTGAACACGCGTGCCGCAGCTAATAATGTATGTTTTTATGTCTGTCTCAAAATCTATTATTATTTTTACACGTTCTTGCACGTTACACGTTTTTCTTTTTGTAGGGATTCTTCACATAATCATGCAATATACGTTTGAATAGACATCTATGTTTAGCATCTCACAATTTCGTACGTATTTATTTACGTTAATTCTTTTATTTAAGTTTACGCTTCGCTACAACTTTCAACAACCGATAAGATCCACTATTAAAATGAAACTGAATGAGAAAATCATTCAATGCTTTTTTTTTACTTGGGAATCTCTCAATGTTGTGAAATGCAGGGCATGTGTCGATCATTTAAGAGAGATAATTTAATTTCTGAAGTATATGCTCTCTTTGTTAGAACAAGATAAAATTATTTTTTAATTTGTCATTATGTTTTTTTTCGGTATAATTTGATAAGTGTAGTAAGTGGGGAAATACCCAACACTTGTTAAAATAGTAAACAAGTAGAGTGGAGAAAAGAATCTCATTGACTATTGGGTACATATCGTCACCTGAAATTCCCAAAGACGTAACCCTCAAAGGGTTACGTTGATGGTTACGAGACGATATGTATGTACGTATGTACTTTGTATTACTATACGGACAGTTACATAAGTCAAAAACCAATGTGGTATCATTAAAAGCCAATTGACATTGAATTGCTGACAGAAAAGAAGCGAGACACGACTTCATGGTGGGTTCACAGTCACCATTGCCGCAACCCTGGCAATTCAATCAATCAATGTTGCGGAGGAGGTACTTGAAGGAATGGACCGACATAGTCCATTATGGAAGTGGATCT
Organism: Musca autumnalis; assembly: GCF_047663935.1. Classification (NCBI taxonomy): domain Eukaryota; kingdom Metazoa; phylum Arthropoda; class Insecta; order Diptera; family Muscidae; genus Musca; species Musca autumnalis. Next base: position 182,054,691 of record NW_027411866.1, on the reverse strand, counting down.
TATTTTGGGAATCTTATATTTTCAATAGATATCGCGCTCACTAGTAATTTCAGTGGGTCTTCCATCGTAGAACTAACTAATTAAACAAAGTTTGGACAAAGTATTACGAGAGCCAAGTTTTGGACCAAATCGGTTTATCCGTTCGAGAGTTATTGTGCGCACCAGCCAGCCAGACAGACGGACGGACATGGTTAAATCATGGCTAAATTGTCTGAAACGGATTTCGTCCAAACACACTTGGGGTCTAAAACCATTATTTCGATGAGACACATTTTGCCCATATGAAAGTGTATATGGTAAATTCCAAAATTCAAATTTCCTTTACAATTACATAGACAAAAAAATTAAAAACTTTTTTGGCGAGCACATCCGCCATTTTTGGTACATGGGTTACGAAAAAAATCGTGGTTTCAAATTTGTTCGCGTTCACAAAATTGGATGCTGCACTCAAAAGTTATATGGGGTTTTACTCTCTTATAAAGAAAAATTATTTAAAAATTCCTATTGTATTGTAATAAGTACATGTATACATTGATATCTATTCGTAGATGCTAAAATAGTTGCTAAATTTATTTTTATTTTCGCGGAAAATCAAAAAATATAGAAGAAATCTTGGATTTAATTTTTATTTTTCTAAATCAGAGTCCAAAAAATCTCTAAAAAAATAATTTAAAAATACGTACAGAATCTAGACAACGCGTAGAAAGTGAGACCAAAATTATAAAGATCGCGTTTATAACTTGCATATTACAGCAACAACAAAGAACGGAAAATTATTGTTGGAAATTATTTCAAAAATATATTTTTGGTTAAATACGAAACATTTGAAAAATAAATGTTGGGAGTTATTCTTTAATTTCGCTAAATTTCCATCCGAATCCTGAAGTATTTTGCTGAAACTTCTACAAGAAAAGTAATTTGTCATCGTGAAATTATATTTGCTTTCTGTGATAAGCAATAGAAATAAGAAGTAGAGAGTAATATCGAAATTACAATCAAAGAAAAAAACATAGAAGTTAAAAACCGTATAATTCGCGAATTGGTTTAAATCAGTTTTGCACCTCATGTGCTTTTCGGATACAGTTAGTCCATGCCTATCAATATGCATGGATTTTCCCATGTTTCATTCAGCGGCCAAAGTGTGCCATCAGTTGCATCTTACTATTCAAAAAACCTTCAAGTGGGCAAAAATTACGCGACGTGCATATGATTATAAGGTGCATCCGATTTCAATGGCTCCCTATTAAAAATACGTCAATATAAATTATTTTAGACAGATTCGTCAAGAACTGCGGATGTGCCACCGTATTCTATTTTGTGATAAATAGGTATATTACTCCTGAATCTTTGTAATTTGTGAGAAATTTTGGCAAATATTATAATCGCGCATAAAGGATTAGATTTATGTAAAAATAATCAAAGAAAATCGCTGTTCAATTCGCTGAATTGTCGAAATATATTTTTGCAGATTTTCCTACTTTCAAGGTATCTATATCCGGCGTTTTAGTGGATGGATTCGAACGCTGAAGAGCTGATTAGATCCGACACGTAAAAAAACTAAAATTACGCGGGGTTCAGGGGTGCCTGTACGACAGTTGTAAATTTTAAAGCCAAAAAAAGTTTTTTTTTCAGAAAATTTACGCACCAAATATTGGACTCCTATTACTAGGCAGCTGTACGGAGCACACTCATGAGATATACATCGAACGACGTGGAATCGCGAGTTCTACAATCCTATAAACTAGTTTGGATTATTATCTAGTTGCACCCTCTAATTATAAGAACAATTCGAAAAACACTGAAATCAAAACTTCAAAATGTCAGCATCGATTTTAGGGGGATGCAGTGTATATATCGAAAAGTCATACACAAGAACCATGTTGCTCAAGGGGTATTCTTTAGTTCTTTCTTTGAGCACAGGTTCGAATTTTGCGTGGTTTGGCCAGAAATAAAAAAAGAACACAAAAAAACTTGTTTACTTCAACACATTTTTCCCATTTTTTTTTTTACTCGTATATTACCACCAACGCAGCTTCCACGAAAATTATTTGTTATGGTCCATATTATGAGATCGTGGCTAAAACACTTCAATTAATATAAATATATTCATATTTTATAAAATATATTAACAGTTCGCGACTTATTAAATGGTGAACCTCAACTTCAACGATTGAAAAACTTTTTTGTATATTACCCCATCAAAATGTTCGATTCCAAAGATGTCATTCAATCATGAGTGAAAATGATCTGGCATGTCATCTTTTTAGCATTTTCATCGATGAATTTTATATGAGCGTGGACCCTAAAAGATGCTATTCATTTTTGGATTCAAAGCATGTCATTTACACCAATGCTTTGACATGTCATTTTAACCAATGCTTTGGCATGTCATTTTCACCAACCCTTTGCAATGACATGATGATTACGACGAGAGTTTTAACAAGGTTGGTTGTGATTTCAAGTCTCCGGCATTGTAAATAATTAATCTTATATATTATAAAAATTTGTGTATAAATAAAAGTACAAATTCATATCTATTGGATGGATGGAATAGCTTCAAATGTTGCTGAAAAGATCGGATCTTTTACGACTTCCTTTGCATCGGTTCAAATGTAGATGAAAAGATCGGATCTTTCATGATATCCTTAGCATGGATTCAAATACTAATGAAAAGATCGGATCTTTCACGACTTCCTTTGAACCAATACAAAAGATGCCATGAAATCACTTCATCGCAAAGAACCTCTTCCATCAAATTTTGCTGGGACCATATACCCTCGTTAGCATAAATGCTGAGGGTATAAAAAGTGCACCTGTTATACTGGCTCACAGAAGACATTCTATAGCAATCCACATACATAGTTAAAAGTCGATAATATATATAGGGAATCCTGAGTGAATTCGGACGCTTTTGAAAAAACTGATTTCTTGATTTCCTTTATTATACCCCACCGCACAATGTGGGTGTTAAAAATTCATGTAACACCGCGAAATATTCGTCGTAGACGATACCAAAATTTATATCTCGACGAGATAAAGCGATTTTGAGATGTGTGTCTGTCCGTCTATTAAAAATTCTTATCAAACTCCAGGCCGCAAATTATGGACCGATCGAAACGAAATTTTGAATGGAAGTCAGAAGTTCAGACCAGTATAGACACCTATAGTTATTGGTGATGATCGTGAAATATTTAGGGGGTGAAATGGACAAAAAATAAAGTTTTATCCGATTTTGTAGCTGCTCTCTAAGTCGCAATAATGGTCCGATCGCAATAATGGTCCCATCAGTGCTAAATTTTAAATATGGGTTGAGTTTATGACAGAGAAGAAACTTGCAGTTTAATATGATAATCAGATAGTATGAACCGAAACTTTTGTACGAAAATTGGTGAATTTTTTATATATATATATATATATATATATATATATATATATATATATATATATATATATATATATATATATATATATATATCTTTATTCCTGGTAGATACATTCCGCCCACGTGAGTTACATTTGGAAGACGATCTCTGAACCTTCCCATTGATGCCAATTATGATAATGTACGTGGTCAGATAACAGAGTTACAGCCTAGTAAATGCAGGGTTCCAACGGTTTTATTTGTGTGCAGTGTAACCATAACCAAGCTAGAGTTCGCAGTTATAATTTAATACTGACCAATTTTTGCATGAGGTAAGAGTTTTGGTCAAAGAAGATGCCAATAATTTTGAATAATGATCGGATAGTATTTAGCGGGCGAAATTTACCATATCTTTTGTGTGAAAATATCCAAATTTTATTTTTGGTCTATATTTTAATTGCTAGGGAACAGACATATTGCGGCAAAATACGAAACGGAAACTTGAAAACCAGCCCTTGCGGTTAGGTAACAGTTAGATAACTGAACTATTCTCTAACATATAAATAGGTTCCGTTATTGTTTTGATTGTTTTATGAGAACTACATGTAAAATAATTCCATGGAAAACTAGTCCCTGACCGACTATAACCCTCCCTTAATTGTTTTTTGCTGTGTTGATGCTGCTCCTCAGCAACGCATTTAAATATATTTTCAGATGTTTTTGCTAACGGTTCCAGGGATACCGTGCCTTGAAAATGTCGAATTCTGCAAAAACTAGTAAAGTGTGATCCAACAAGAGGTACTTTTTCAACAGCCTTTTTTTGACAGATCACGGGTGAGCCGTGTTACGTGTTCATTTATTTTTGTTTAGTACAGTTTGATATTTTATAATGGAAAAGCTTACGCCTCTACAACAACATTTACAAATCGTTCAACTTTATTACGAAAATTCGTGTTATGGGAGTGTGTTTCGAGGCTATTTTTGTTCAGTAATGAGGCATGTAAAGAAGCAAAATTGCCACATTTGGGAAGAAGAGCAACTTAAAGAGATTCAAGAGCTGTCACTTCATCCAGAAAAAAATAACGGTTTGTGCGTCGGTTGAAAGAACACATCGGTGAACACGTTTTGGACTAGTCGATTGGCCACCAATATCGTCTCATATCACTCCGTTAAATTTTTCCTGTGAGTATATGTAAAGTCAAAATTGTATACGTATAGAGCCACTTCGATTCCGGTTTTGGGGGAAAACATCAGACGTGCCAGTTACCAGTCGAAAAGCTTAAACGAGTCATTGAAAATTGGACTCAACGGATGGACCGTCTGAGACGTAGCCTCGGCCAATGTTTGTTAGGCATAACCTAGGTAATTCAGGTAGGTCAAGTTCGAAGATGGACTATATCGGCCCACGTCTGGAAATAACCCCCATAAAACATTATCAGTACCCCATGTATTTGTAGTTGTTATCTACATTTTCTGACCGTTTGGGTTTAAAAGGTCAAAAAACTTACGTAGGTCTACGTTTTGGAATAGCCCCCATATAATGAAACCGACAGATTTCTACATTTTCTTCCAGCAGTTTCTATAACTTGGAATTCAGTGTTCGAAGTGGTCAAAAAACGTATCCACCACAAATTGCGGACATACACTCATGTCACAGAAACGAATTCGCATCGAAAGTGAAATTGATTCCGTATTTAGCTTCTTCAGAAACCGAAAAACACACATTTTTTCGGAATGGAAGACTTTTGTTTTTGCAAGTGGAATTGTACTTTTTGGAAACATGTCACCTTAAAACACTTAAAAATAATGAAAATATTGTTTTATTAACAAAATCACATTTAATTTCATATTTTTTTTAAATCGCAAAATGTCCATTATTTCTCAATTGACGAAACCAATTATTAACAAAGTATAGCCACATACTTTTTTCGTGAGAACATTTGTAAAAACTAAACAATCTGGCATCACGAATGATAAATTAAAGCAAATATAAAAGAAAAAAAGTATCAGTCGGCTTTGCCGACAGAGATATACCCTCAGCCTGTGTATATTAAAACAAATTTTTCCCAAAAAACTTATGTATGTATTTAGGGGTTTTTAAAAATATTGGGAATTTGAACCGACAAAGATGTTCATTAAGATTAGAGATCAAAAGTTTTGCGGAGGAGATACTAAAAGGAATGGATCTACATTGACCATTATGGAAGTGGATCTCCAGTCACTACATATGGTGCCTATGGGGTTTTTACACCCTTCGGGATGTTTGCTCAAGAAGTATGGACTTGCCTCTGAAAAAACGTTTACCATCGTATTTGAGGCAGCGAATGCAAATTGCTTCAACAAAAATCAAAATGATTCGATAGCAGGTCTTAAAGTGAACTTATCCGAAATTTTGTGTGGGAGGTACCGGATGGAGTGGACAAATATAGTTCATATTTGACCCTGATCTATATCTAGTAGATATATTAGGACGTGTAAAGTATGGACCAATTCGACCACTCCCTTCAAGAGTTACCGTATGAACAAATTTTCCGAAAATTTTTGAACTTTTGTGGGGGAGGTACCTGAAGGAGTGGACCAATATGACTTATCTTCAAACGTAAACTATGTTTGGACAAAATATTACTAAGGCCAAATTTTGCACCGAATCGGCAGATCCGTTCTAGAGTTATGTTGCGCTCCAACCACCTCACACGGTGTCATAGGGGTTTTTCGCAACTTTCAGGCTATTTTCTCAGGAAGTATAGAGTTGCTCCTAATGAAACTTGTACCGTCGTATGAAGGGCGGTGAATACAAGTTGCTAAAACAAAAATCAGAGCGATTCGAGAGATGGCCCTAAACTGAACTTTTCCAAAATTTTATTTGGGAGGTACCCGAAGGAGTGGGCCGATTGAGTCTATATTGAAACAGTATCTAAGTCTGGTACACAAATCGGTTACTCCCTTCAAGAGTTATCGTGCGCACAAATTTTCCGAACATTTTCGAACTTTTGTGGGGGAGGTACCGGAAGAAGTGGACCGATATAGCCCATCTTCGAATTTAAACTAAGTTTTGGCAAAATATTACGAAAGCCAAAATTTGAACCGAATCCGTTCGAGAGTTATCGTGCGCTCCAGCCAGCCAGACAGACAAACGGACGGACCTTGCTCAATCGACTCCAAATTGTCTGAAACACATTTCGTCCAAACATACTTGGGGTCTAAAACCATTATTTCGATGAGGCACATTTTGCCCGTATGAATGTGTATGAAGCATTGGTGGGCAAATTGCGAGAGACTCATGTATTGTTTACACTTTTGTGTATGAGGCCGAGCATTTCTGCCCAACAGTGGTATGAGGGTATAAAATTTATATATATTTATATATATATATTTATTTATACTATAAATTAGGGGTGAGCACGCCTGTGTGCTAGCACACAGCCAAATTGAGAAAACGTACTCTTAGTTTTTTGTGAACCATAAACAATTAAACGTTTATGCATTTTTTCATTTATATTTTTTAATAATTTGCATTGTGGTCGATTTTAGACAACATTAATGTTTAAAAAATTTTGAAAAAAGTAATGAAACATCAAGAAAAATTAAATATTAATTCTCTCTTAAATTTGCCTCTCTCTCGATTTTGCTCAGCTCTGCTATAAATCATTGATGCTCAAAATAAAAAAGAGAGTAAAGTAGTGAGAGAATCACAAGAAAGTTTGTATCAGCATTCAGTGGTTGCTAGACCTGTGACCAGTAAACATGTAGCGGGTGTGTGCGGTTTTGTTCAGTGTCCCCACTAAAACTATGCGTATATCCATGCACATGTGTACTTGTCGGCTGCTCAACGACGACTGATTGTTATTCTCACATACGTTAATGGTATAAATGCTGAGGGTATAATAAAAGAAGTTAGAACTCAAACAATGTATTTTCAATGTTATGTTGATTACTTTGCGCCTCGAATACAGGAGAAAATTTCAATTTCAATAAAAATAATCTATCTTTTCGCACAAACTTTTTTTAAACATAAAATTTTCACAATTCCTACTTCTACAGTGTTTTTTAAACATATGTTTTTGTTTTAATTCTATTGATTCCTTTACGTTTCGGAACAGCCCTCATACAACGGTAAATAAGATTTTAGGTATTTTGAAGTTTTTAACTACAATTTCGTACCGAATAATTTGGCACTTAAGGTTCCTAGTGATCAACATACTTTCAGCGCACTATAACTCTCGAACAGATCAACTGGTTCGTTCTAAAGTTTGGTTCTCATAGTATTTTTTCCACACTTAGATCAAATATGGGCCATATTTCGTGTACCTCCCACACAAAAGTTGAAATTTTTTCGCTAAAATGGTGAATGCGATTTCTGTCGAACGGAACAAGCGACTTAGACCACAATTTTGTTCTCATAATACTTTGTCTACCCACTCATTCGGGTACCTCCTACACAAATGTTGAACATTTTTGTCAGTTTATGAGCACTTCTCAGATCGGCATTAAACTCATTTGCAGCAATTTTTCGGGAAAATCCATTCCTTCGGATTATGTCTCAGCAGTTCTAAATAATACTGTAGTCACTAACTCAACTCGAAAACTTACGAATTGAGTATCCGAGTTGGCCGAACGTACATTAACAAGTTCAAATTTTTCGATTAATTCTGATTACAATGGTCTACTTTTTTTCATGGCTAACTCCATTCCTCTTGGCAATATGAGCCATAAGCTAAAAAATCATATGTTCAAATTTTAAAAGCAGATGGTTATTGTAATCTTGACTACAACATTCTAATTTTTGCAATACATTCTGAGATTTGGTCCCCAGATTAAAGTTTTTAGAAATCTTTATTACACTGTTATAATTGTTCTTTTAAGGGAATAATTCGAACCACTGATACTTACATACCTCACAAACGCCTAAACATTTATGTTTTTTTTAATTTGGGATCTGTTTAAGCACATTAATGTCCACCACACAATACAATAAAATGAACTGAATGCAAATTAGTCGTCAGTAATTTTTAGGCAGCCACTCGTTAATTTTCTAAATGTGGTTAATAACACACTCTTAATACATTTTCCCAAACTTAATACACAGAAAAAAAGACACCCCGAAATTTTTGATTAAAACCTTCATCACCATATTTTTGTTGAATGTCGATAACATATTTCAAACAAATTGGGAAAATATTTATCAAACATGAAAATGTTACTAAAACGCGACCGATAAACGAGTTTAAAGAAATAATTCATTGACATTTTTAAGCTTTTTAACCAATATTTGTTTTTATAATGGTTTTCAACGTTTGTTACATGTTCTCGCTCTCAAGAGCGCGAAAAAATTACTTTTTATGGCACAGAGAGACTTTCCGCTACAACAATGTGTGCTGTGTTTGTATGTGTCGTTGCTATGTTTATTTCAGAGCATGGGTATGACATTTTTCCGGCATGCATGGAATGTGTGTGGCGTTTAGTTTATTTATCTACTTGTTGCCACCGCGAATGCTTGTATGTATACTAAAACTTTGGCTTGTTGTTTTTATAAACCTAATAAAAGAAGAGGGAAAGAAAGAATGTTTTGTTTGCAAGAAGCATATATTTTTTAACCAACAGTTTGGTGGCAGTTTGTTTAATACGTTTGTTGTGATCAGATCGAAAAGTGTGGAAATAAATCAGTGTTTATGTGTGCATAATGGTGCTTATACATTTTATGATTGGAACCAAATCAAACTAAAAATCGGAATAAGGAGAATGGCAATATTATATTGGACGAAGAAGCAATCGCACGGTAATACTATTTTATATATTTGAAATATGATGTGCCTATTTATTACTTTTTATTTCAGATGCCGATTTTCCGACGATATTCCTGATGATTTTTAATTTAACAGGAGAATTTATTTTATTTCACAACTAACGAGAAGCGTTCAACGAGATTCCTGTATGTCATATTTAAAAGTGTTTTATTTGTTTTCTTCTATTTAAATTGAAGTGTGACGCTAAATTATTATTTTGTTATAAATTGTTCCATTCCGTATTTCTTTTATTTGTAATTTCTTGTACGATTTATAATTGTGTATGTACCTAGCGTATAAATGTGTGTGTATGTATCTATCTTTTTGTGGCTTTTGGGTTTGTATTTGACATAAAATCAACAAAATAATTGTTAATATGAACAGAATTTTATCGATTATACTTTGATATTTAACAAACGTTATTTTTATGTGACATTTTTTTTATCAAATAAAAATTAAAAAATCGATGAACCAGTTTGTTAATATGAAAACTATTTTATCGATTAAAAAAAATAAAATTCAAGAAAATTATAAGTTAATATGAGAATTGCTTTATCAAAATAATTTCTAATGAAAACAAAAAATTTTCCAATTCTGTATTACATTCCGGGGAATATTTTTCCAAATGAAAATATTCAGAAAAAATTAACGGTTTTGGAGATACGGTGGGAAATGTATAAAAATTGTGGAATTTTTGCATATATTTTGAAATTTGAGGCAATAAATGTAGTTTTTCGAGTTCATTATTTCTTCAAATATTTTATTCTTGTCCTTATCTACAAATTTGCTTCAGAGGTCAGAAGAAGATTCGCATTGATTTCAGAGATATAGCCCCGAATTTCTTTAAAACTCAATATTTAACCATGTTTAGATGGGACCATAAAATCCGAGCTGGATCTGACACAACAAAACCCAACTAGGGAATCTTGTCGTTTGGGTCCGTACTTTCAAAAAATCCTCAGTTCGAATTGTTTGCACAAAATTTGGGAAAATTTATTATATGTACGTAGGACTTTTGGTATTGAAAGCGGGCTATATAGGTCCACGCTTTCGTATAGCCCCCATACAAAATGACGAGTGACGCGTCGTCTTTTTAAGGAATTTTTAAGATATTTGTCCCATTTTACCACCGACTTGGTTGTAATTTGGTATTTTGTGTCTGCAGAGGCCACAAAATATTCCTACCAAAGTTGGTTTATATAGGTCCACGTTTTGGTATAGCCCCCATATAACGCCCCATATAAAGTACGCGTCATTTTTAAATATTTTGAATGTATTACTTCCATTTGACAACAGAATCGGTTGTAACTTTGTACTTTGTGTTTCCAGAGGCAAGAAACATTTCTACCATAAAATGTTTATATAGGTCCACGTTTTGATATAGCCCCCATAGGACGATATCTCCCGATTTTCGGTATTTTGAAGGTTTTGGCCTCATTATCACACCGAGATGGCTGAAATTTGGTATTTAGTCTTCGTTGGGGGTATAAAACTTTCCCCCAGAAATTTGTAGGTATAGGTCCACGCCATCATATAGCCCCCATAGAACGATACCTTCCTATTTTCGGTATTTTGATGGTTGTGGCTACATTAATCCACAGAAATGGCTGAAATGTGTGGTGGAGGGTATAAAAAGTTCGGCCGACCGAACTTAACGCTTTTCCTACTTGTTTTGTTTTCAATTATTTATTACATCATAGAGAACATAGCCAAAGCAGTTGTATCGCTTTGGATATTACAACTATACATTGTACTTTGTAATGTCCTATAAACCCAAGGCCAAAATTGCGTTAAATATGTCTATGGAATGATAAGGTCCTTTATTCAGTACTTTATGAAAAGAAAATGGATTAGCTTAGAATTGATGTATGCAGTGGGAATGTTGGGATATCGTGTTTTTTGTATTGACGGTAGAACTCAGTTATAAAAGTGATGGAAAAAACGCCGAGACACGTGTCTTCTTTTTTTGGACTTCTATCACGCTGTTGTGTCAGTGTTATTATGGTTTCCACGAGATCCTATTAAAATAAAAATTTTAGTAACAAGACGTGGCTTTCTTAACAGACCAATTCTGGAACCCAATCTGACTTACATTCAATCGTTGGTCTTCTCTTAGAGAAGGTCTAAACATGTATATAAAAACTCTTAGGTTGTGTAAAGAATTTTTCTTTTAGCAAAAATCCATGAACACAATTTTGCCCAATATAAATTTTTTATACCCAATTTCCTACGACCAGAATGTGGCTCATCGAGATAAAGGTTTTAGGGCCCAAGTATGTTAGGACGAATCCCGTTTCAGACAATTTGGATTCGATTTAGCGATGTCCGTCCGTCTGTCTGGATGGCTGGAAAGCACTATAACTCTGGAACGGATCAACCCATTCTATCCAAAATTTGGAGCTCGTAATATCGAAACGTTTTGATTTTTTGTTCCCAGGTTGTTCTCTGGGCCCCTATTATGACAGTTTTTTTTTCAGAGGCATGTCCATACTTCTTGGGAAAATTGCCCAGCAGCTGTAAAAAGCGCCTAAAGCCACCATGTGCGTTGGTCCAAACTTGAAATATCGTAATATTTCTCCACAAAAGTTCAAACATTTTCGTTAAAATGGTACGCTCGATATATTTTAAACGGATTAATCGATTTGTTCCAAACTTTGGATTTAGTATATTTTGTCCTAACACAGTTTAAGTTCGAAAATGGGCCGTATCGATGCGCTCTTTAGGGTAATTCCCTCACAAAGGTTAAAAAGTTTTGTTTATGTGCAGTTTAAGCTCTGTTCGAACAACCCTTGACAATTTTTGCCGAAGATACTACTCGAGGTCATGTTTGCATCGATATTATGTTTTTCATGGGCAAGTCTATCTGTCTTGACATAATCTATTGGAAGGAATTGTGATCATTAATCCAAACCCATATTTTGTCGACAAGTTCACACGACCAAAAATGGCCACAAATTTCTGAAAATTCCCTAACTACATAATTTTTAGCCAAAAGTATTTTTGTGTTGTAGCCGGTATGCGATCTATCCATTCAATTCACACAGGCTAAGGATATATCCCTGCCAGCAAAGCCGACTGATACTAATTTACTCGTTGAGATTTTGAGGAACAATAATCGGTTTCCCATCAGTTTTTTTTTCGTTTGTCTTCGCGAAGAAGTGAAGCAAATTTGTAACAAGAGACCAGTTGAAACTAATCTTAACGAACAAAAAATTATATAATAAAACTGGCCCCCTCTGGCTACATCGGTGAATAACAATACAACTTTTATTTTTATAAGTTTTTAACTGTAATCATAAGATTTTGTCTTGTTGTATTGATATAAACGATACAAAATTATTGATATGCAAATTTCTATTTGTTTTAATAATGAAGTTAAACAAACTTGGTGTGTGGTAGGCCTATTTAAGCTAACAAAATCTGGCAATTTTCTACACGTGAACAAGATTCATAATAGAATTCTTGGAAACGTATGAAATTAAATTTTGAAGACACGTGCTTTTTGTCTTAACCACCATTCACAAAAACAAAAACAATGAATATATTTCAATGTCTAGCATAATGCACAATTATGATATAATATAATTATGTTTTCTTGGAATTACTTTTGATAAATCGATTTAGTTGGTGATTCCCCAACGCCAAGTGTCTGTCGGCTTTTATGTTGGCATCAAAACACTTAATGGAAATCATTAACAAACGGTTTTAGGTAGCAATAGCTACCAAAATTGGCTTTGACCACAAGAGATCTACGGTATAAGAGCACTCAAAACAAATGGAAACAAAAAATTAAAAAAGACAAAAAGAACAAATAAACACATTACCCGCTTGCAAGATGGAATAGTTCGGCATCGGAAACTCGTCGATTCTCTGGGTTACAGCAACTAGTTCCACTTAAGACCCCTCACAGTGCAATCAACTGTAAACTTTAACATGGGGATGTCATAGGAGGTAACCAATTGACCCTCTATGCATTACCCGTTGGTGGTATTGTACTAGTTCCAAGTTTACAGTCATATACAGTTTAAAAAAGTGGTATATTTTATTTAAGAGTAAATAGTCGCAACTGGCGCCTCGTCGTTTACTCGGGGATAAAAAGTTGTCAATTGGTTCCCTTCGCATTACTTAGGGGTCAGTTTTGTACTAGTACCACTTAACTCTAGTTTAGGACTATTTAAATTGCGACAATTGGACTTGCTAGCGGGTAGAGAGAAGAAGAGGGTAATTTGCATATTTCCTTCGTATTCCTTTTTATACCAGAATAATATGTACGAATATGTTCAGTCCATCAACACTAGCTTCTGTTATTGGAAGCTGCATTTATATTTAAGTTAATACAAAAATGTAAATGTGAATTATTTATACAACTCGTCGTTTTTGTTAAGTTAATTTAGTTTACTTGGGGATAAAAAGGTGTCAATTGGTTCCCTGCGCATTACTTAGGGGTCAATATTTATACTAGTACGGATTAGAACTAGTTCTGGACTACTTCAATTGCGACAATTGGAATTTTCGTTGCAAGCGGGTAATAACACTGTGGACCAAGTGAGATTATTATGACAGAAGAGCAAACGGTAGATGACAAGTACATACATACATATGTATGTACATCAGCGTTTTAAATGTTTGTAGTTTGTTTTAGTTTTTTCTTCTGATTTTTTGTAATTTGTATTATTTTATAGACAAATGTAATCTTTTCATTGTAACTAAACATAAACGAATATGTTTTTAGTTTACCTCCTCATGTAAACATTCAAATCGCCTATAAACGGGTCATATATTTTCATATGAAAATCACGGATTTTTCTTCCACGGTGCTATTTGAATTTTAATGTTTCTTCTTTTTTAGTTTAGTTGTAATGTGTAGATTGTAAGTATAAGATGAGTCCAAATTGACTAGGCGCTGACACCATAGACTAATAAAAGCACAGACAAAGAACTACTCATGTTATCTGCTGTCAACCGACTCAAATTGTTCTAAGGCGATTTTTGGGGAAAATGGCAGGACTTTCTTAAATATTTTTATCTGAGGATGTAAATTCCGCCAAAAACTAATACCATAAAGTTTTTGTTAGCAACAAAATGTTTATAAAATCGTATTTTTTGGCATTTTTAAATGAACTGTTCTGTCAACTAACTGAATGTTAACAGCATTGTCTATACCAAGGCATATTTATATAAGGTAGAAGTGACAATCAGCTGTATTCTTACTTTTTTTTTGTAAATTTAGTTTTTAAAATGTAATAGGGTGGGTCTACTCATGAAATTTGAAACTTCGAAATTTGCTACCATAAAATACTGCTTTTCGTCCTAAACGTGTAATGAAAATTACATACGAGAGTTCTGAATGCTTTATATTTACATTTTGATTCAAATTTGTTCTATTTTAGAGAATTTTCAAAATGTATTTATTTTTTTCCTGAAAAAAATTTTGGAACGAACCTACTATTCAATATTTTCTTTGACTATTAATTTTCAATAACAACATTGTTGTTTTTGTAAATTTGTTAGTTGTTGTAATTCATGCATATACCTTATATGAATTTGCCTTGGTCTATATAATTCATTTGTCTATGATAAAAGTATAGACCATGGTGCAAGAAAGAAGGTGATACATTAATACCAACCATGGTACAATAAGAAAGGTAGATGCCTCATCCCAGCTGATCGAATCTAAAACGTCAAAAAACTAGGAATTCGCCATGAAAAATCAAAACAAAAAACCCTATGATTCGGTAAGTAAGAGATAGCATGTCTACACTTTATAGACAAACACAAGCGATAAAAAGAGACAACTAGAGACCATTTGGCGAAAATTTTGACAGTTTACATTACAAAAAAAGTTGCTCTGTTGTAGCAATTCGCCGATGCATCTACCTTTCTTATTGTACCATGATACCAACTGATGTCTTCATTTGCTGTCAAAACATATTTTTAATCAAAAATAAATAACAAATATTTCGCTTCTATAAAGAATATCTATGTACAACATCTTTATTTAAGCTTCGCGAAGAATATTTTACCATTTTCTTCTACCTTTTGTGGATATTTCGCGCAAAAAATTTTTACAGCAAATGAAGACTACGGCATGAATTCGCCTCAATTCGTCTTTTGGATCACCTTCTTAAATTCGCCATGGTATAGACCAATGATGAACACGAAGAGAGCATTTGTATGGTGAATCGTACGAAAACGTAAAGGCGAGAGCTCACCATGTCATCTATGGCATAGACTAATGAAAACATAGACGTCGGAATGCTCTCACCGAGTATGTTCGAATTGAGTATGCTAAAAACGCAACTCAAAATAAAATGCCAAAAAATACAAGTTAATAAATATTTTGTTCTGGCAAAAGACAACTTGGGGTAAGTTTTTAATGGGAACAATATCCTCAGACAAAAATATCCATGAAAATATTTGCATTTTCCGCAAAAATCGTCTTCGAACTTTTTTGAGTTTTCGTGTTTGAGTAACTTGACGGCGCAAAATTGAGTATTCCTTCGTCTATGTTTTCATTAGTCTATGATCTATGGTACAGACAAAGCAATTCTCTCACCAAAATTCTCTCATTGAGTGTGAATTGAGTCAGATGGACATGCACTCAATTTTTAAAATGGCAATAACTATAAATTGTTAAACTATTTATTCTGGTAAAAGACAGTATTTGGGTATTATTTGGCTGGATCTACATCCTTATATAAAACAAGTAAGCAAAGGCTATAGTCGGACGGGGCCGACCATGTGATACCCTACACCACAACCTGTAGGAATTAGCTATGTGCAACCGCCTTGCACGCTGAATGTCCGGGTTGGATTCCCATCAAATTGTCTAATAATATATAATAATAATAATTGTTCCACAAACATGCCAGGCGGGACAGGGGAGACTTCTCTGATATCAATGAGTGCACCCCGATTCATATTAGCTCAATGATATGGGACCTACTGTTTATCGCCGAGTCCGAACGGCGTGTCTAAGACACCACTTGTAGAGAAGTTGTACAAGGCTGAAATAATCAGAAAATGTCGCCAACATTACTGAGGGGTATTTTGCCACCGTTGAAAAGTGTTTGATGTTGACTGGCCGGGGAATCGAACCCACGACCTTTAGCGTGCAAGGCGGGTGTGCATACCATTGCACCACGGTGGCATCAAATTGTCTACGGTAGCAAAATATCCCTTAGTAATGTTGGTGGTATTTCCTGAGTATTTCAGCCATGCACGCAGAGAAAAAATATTTTTCGCTTTTGTTGGAACAAAAATATTTGTTTTGGTTCCAAAAATGTATTTGTTTTGTTCAAACATTGTAATCCAAATCCAAAAATACCATCTTTTGTTCCAAACATAGAAAACAAAAACAACTTTCGAATTTCCGCAATATTGTTAAAATCGTTAACAATACCGATTGTAGGAACTATCATAATCTAATTTTGTTTACAAAAAGTATTGTCAATACAGAAAACCAGCCCAGAATTTTTTGATTTGAGTGCATATACTTCTCATATACACTTTTCGCATAACTTGGATATAAATGTCGCGTATAATATTGCAATCATTGATGAACACAATACATGGTTTGCTGCATTGGCTGACAACAAAGACAAACAAAAAGCCACAAGAACCCACCACAACATAAGGAATAATTAAATACCACCATAACAAACATGAAAAGGAAAGAAGAATGAAACAAAACAGAAACAAATAAAAACAAGAGTCTCACAAGTACATACACACAAAAACAAAGGTAAAGGCAGCATGTCATACACCACACAAACACACCACAACTCACCAAAATTGTTTTTTCAACACGGCATCGAATAGCGAGAGAAGAGAAACAAATTTTCGAAGAAAAGAGAGAAATATTGTTCAGTTGACACAAACTATTTTTGGATTTACAATACTACATGAGGAATCCAACAATATGTTAACAATACATATTTTGCTCTTGGAATATTGTTGGATCAAACATATTTTTTTCTCTGCGTGTGAAAAACGTCTCTGCAAGTGGCAACTTAGGACGCGCCGTTCGAACTCGGCGATAAAAACAAGGTCACATATCAATAACATAATATGAAACCATTGATATAAGAGAAGCCTCCCTTGTCTTTACTGGGATGTTTGTGGAAAAATATATAAATTATACATTTCTAAATAATATTCGAAAATTGGAAAATGCACATTGATTAGTCCCTCCTGCTACATCTTCAAATTGCCTTTGAATATCAGGTTCCTTTTTGGAATACACCTAAAATAAATAAATATATCGTCACCATAAATGCCGGAAGACGTAACCCACAAAAATAAAACTTTACAGGAGAAGCAAAAAACGTTATAAAATGAAAACGGTGTTATAAAATACGAAAATGTTTAGTATCGTGTTTTAACACAGAGAAGAAATATATTTTTGGAAAAAAATTATATATTTTTGCTGTGTGGGTTACGTCTTTTGGTATTGTATTTTTCTGAAATGCCAAACGACGTAACCCACAATTTATTAAGTATACATTTGAAGAAAGTAGTATAAATGAAAAATTATAATTAAATTAGAATTAGTTTATTGGCCTACGCGCCTAAGCGAACTTTAGACTAGCAATTTGACGGTGTTGGGTTCAATTCCCAGTCTTGACATTAATATTTCAATGGACCACAATTAGGTGAACTGTCTGTTCCAACCATCACTATAATTACTTATAATTTGTATTAGACGATATTAAATCTGGAATATTATATTTATTGTTGTATTTAAGTCAATTTATGGACAAAATATAGTTCATATAATTGTCATAAGGAATGTTGTCATAAAAGTAATGACAATCGCTTGGAATTAAGCATTATAAGTCTTGCAGATGTTGAAATTTCTTTTTTGAAACTTTTAGCCTGTGTGTGTACATCTGAGGAGGATCCAACCACTGCCTCAAAATTTCCGGAACTTCTCTATCGTCTTTGATATCAGTTTTAAAAAAGATTATACTGCTAGGATCAAAAGCCAATGCTCGCAGTGACTGTAGGATCTCCTGTCTTTCAGTATAAGTAAACCAATACAGAAAATTTGCGTTTTTCTCTGGACCTATTTGATAACTACAATCAGTTGATCTCTATTATACCATGGGTTGGTTGACAAGACCATCTTTTGCAAACTTAGAGCCTAATCGTGCCCGTCTTTAAAGAATACATATTTTTACTAGAACGACGTGAATTTTGAGCATATATACGTTTTCGTATCAATGCCTCAAATTTTGAATATCTCCGTTCGTTCTTTCTCTTGGAAAAATGAACAATATCGAGACGAGCATTGCCTTCCTAATAACCACTTCCTTTTGTCCGGTTAACATACTGTTTTCCATATGTGCGTTTTAGATGTTTATTTAAATCAGGGCACAGGTCTTCTGTCATCATTTTCAATTATTTCATTTATGGATTTTTTCTGTAAGACCAGTAAAAACCGTCTAAAGTCAAAGTTATTGCTTTAAAAATTAAGTAAAAATGGTCTTTGTGATTTTTGAAAAAAGCTACCATTCATGAGATATCGTCACCTAAGAGTCAAATTACACATATGGAGAAATAAGCCGAGGTATTCCCATGTGATAGGTATTTCCATAAGCTTTCATACGTTACCCATTTTGTAGTAATCGGTTCAATAGAACCGGGTCTAACCCGGTTTTGAACCCGGACTTTCGGGTCAAATAACCGGTTAACCTAATCTGCCCCCGTGGAAATTATACATTAACTCAATAACTCTCCCTCTGGCATTAAAATTGCTGCAAAAATCAATGAATACATTGTTTGTACTGCTGTTTAGTTTTGAAATAATGTGGGTTACGCCTTTTGTGTTCTATGAAAATTACAGTATGTTGTTACGTCTATTGGCATTTCTTGAATAGGATCGTTATTTTTAAACGTAGAAGCTTGAAATTTTGCCAGAGCATGTATTTTAGCTTAATATATCAGATTCCATCAAAAAACGAATTTCGATTTCCATGTCGGTTACGTCTTCCGGCATTTATGGTGACGATATATATATTATTTATATGTATAAGTCAGCTGCGCTAACGGTGATATACCTTCAGCCTCTAAAAATATATTTATTTTATAACTCGAGTTTGCTTCAAAATACGTGGAATCTGTAGGTATCGTAATATTGGGCTATACCAATTCCATTTTTGTAAGCTAAATTCTGAGGTTTTGAAATATTTGAGAATTAATTTTTCAGATTTGTAATTTTAGTTGGAGCCGGCAGGGGTTATTGGAACTTCTGGACTATTATCTTAGGAATTATGACTTACCCCGTAAAAAGAACCTTCTTCAAAAAAAAAGGAAAATAATAATCAAATAGATCCGATACGGGTCCTCAAACTGCACTTTTCCCAAATTTTTGAGGGAGATACTCGAAGGACGGACCGATATAGTCCATATTCCGACCTAACACATGACTGGATGAAATAATACGATGTGTAAAGTTTCGGCCAATCAAAAACTTCCCTTAAGAGTTATTATATTAAGGATATTATAAGACTAATTTGCGGCGCAAGTACAATCTGCTGAAAAAATTTTAAAACGATTCGAGAGGACTCTTAAATTTCCCTTTTCCGAATTTTGTGTGGGAGGTACCCTAAGGACCGATATAGTCTTATCCTATCTATATCTGGAAGGAATAATAATATATGGAAAGTTTGGAGCAAATCGATTGCTCACTTCGCCAGTTATCGTTCAAACAATTTTTCGAAAACAATTTTGAACTTTTTTGGGGGAGGTGTGGACCGACATAGCCTACATTCGAACTTAAACCAAGTTTGGGCAAAATACTACGTTGTATAAAATTTGGTTCTAATCGGTAGATCCGTTCGAGAGTTATCGTGCGCACCAGCCAGTTAGACATTAAGAAAGACAGATGAACGGACAGCGCTAAATAGACTCCAAATTGTCCGAAACGAATTTCGTCCAAATATACTTGGGGTCTAAAACCAATTCTAAAACCAATTCGACAACTGAACTGAAAATTTCTCTGTCATGATAGAGACAATTTGTAGCATGGGAGGAAATTGTGGTTCTCTACACAAACCACATTATATATCAGGCAGTAGGTGCGTTATCTAGCAGACACATTATTGCAATTTGCATCAAGGGAAAGGTGGGAAAGGTAAGTAGCTATTATTCCATATGTAGGCTACTTTGCCGGTATATGCCCTCCAGGAATGAAAATATCGACCAAAAATAAAATTTGTATATTTTTCATATAAAAGTAATGGTGTATGTCAACCGCTAAATAATATCAGATCATCACGCAAAATTATAGGCATTTTCTTCAACCTAAACTCTTACTTCGTGCAAAATTTCGTGACTATTGACCTATAATTGCGACCTCTAGCGGGTTTATGATTACACTACAAACAAAAAACTGGATATATTAGGCTGTAACCAAAGATGTCAATATTATAAGATAGGAAAAGTCAATTGTGAAAAATTAACTGTAGAGGGAGTTAACCTGTGTTGCTACGACATCATAGCAACATTCTGTTAAACGAAAACTGTTATTCATTGGAATATTGACAAGAAAAACATTAAAACTCAAATTTTACGGCGTTGACTTTTGTTTTTTTTTATTAAATAAAAAATAAGAAATAGTGAAGAAATAAATTTCAGCCACAAAACACGACGTTAATGTTTTCTGCCCATCAAAAACGATTGGCATTGCTGTTATCAATTCCAGTGTGTTGTGTAGCCATCTGTAACCAAAATGTGGAACTATTAGCATATGTTTTTGGAAAATGCATTTGTTCGGGTCTTTATTGCCTATACGTCTTTGCTGTAACTCTGTTATCTGATCATGTACATCAACATAAGTAACATCAATTGAAAGGTCAAGAGATCGTCTTCCAGATATAACTCACGATGGAAGAATGTGTCTTTTAGGAAGAAAGATATAAGCTGTATATTAAAAATTTTCACAATTTTCACACAAAAGTTCCGGTCCATTAACCCTCTAAATATTATCCGATCGCTATCTCAAAACGCAAACTTCTACTTTGCCATATGCTCTTACCTTATTTAAAATCGGACTATTATTGCGACCTACAGCGCAGCTACAAAATCGGATAAAAATTATGTTTTTGGTCCATTTCTGATCTATTCTGATGTGAAACCGACCTCCATACCAAATTTCGTGACGATCGGTCCATAATTGCGGCCTGGAGTTTGATTACAATTTATAATGGACAGACGGACACACGGACGGACGGAGATATGAAGATTGGTATACCACATTGGGGGTCTCCGACGATTATTTCGCGGTGT
The DNA here is from genome assembly GCF_047663935.1 of Musca autumnalis. Lineage (NCBI taxonomy): Eukaryota > Metazoa > Arthropoda > Insecta > Diptera > Muscidae > Musca > Musca autumnalis. The sequence goes on along the minus strand of NW_027411866.1, from coordinate 182,033,256 downwards.
TACATGAATTTTTCCCAAAACAAACTTATAATACCCTTTCCACATAGTGGTGTAGGGTATAAATATTCAACAAAATATTTCAATTTACCCCAAAACATTGTACAATTGAATGAAAACGCTGCGCAGTTTCCGTAAGGGCGACACCTAGGAAAACAAGTGCATTACAATTTCTCTGTCTATACATTTATTAGTCTGTGCTGACACTATGTGCGACATCTGTTATATAATTACATCTTTTCCCATATGGTTTGTGCATACACTAGCGTATGGTTTCTGAATTCTCTAATGAATAAAATAGAAAAGACACAAAAATATGAAATATGGCAACTCAGTTGCCAAGAATGTTCAATAGATGGAGCTAATCTATGTTATTACGATATCATAGCAATGTTACCGTTAAAGGAATATGTATTGCTATGTAATATACAATTTGTACAAATTGTTACTGGATGTTGTTCGTTTACTCTACAGTACCATGCAAAAGACCTTAGTCGATTACAAGAAGTTACTGGACTTGTACAAATTTGTACAAATTATTGAGTAAACGAACAGACCTATAATTATAAGATGAAATCTTAATTTTTTTTAATCAATTTGATCATTATTTGTTCTTTAATATTGTTTCTTTTTTATTTTATCTGTTTATCAATTCCCCTACATTTTTAGTCGTTACAACTTTTCGTATTTGTAATAGAATAATAGGGTTTATGTCACCAATATCTGTTCAGTGACTTTAAAACTGTAAAAGATTTTAAATATGAAACCACATGAAAATTCTTCCATTCCGGAATGTCAAAAATACTTAAGGGGGTTATTTACTTATAAAAATCGGAAAAGTACAGGTAGTATAGAGTATGCCGCAAAAAATTTCAAGCTGATCGGAGCAAAATTGGCTGAGGTATACTCACTGAAAGAAAAAATTTTATTGTGATTTGTATGCAGCATAGAAACTTTAAGCGCATATTTCCCGAAATTTTTAATTGGAAAACAAATGGACCGATCTTCATATATTTTGGTACATAAAATCTTGTCCGGCCGATTTTTGGACAAATCACGTTCCATTTTTTCATTAAAATCTGAATTTTAACTTTGTCAGTTCAAAATTTTCTTTAAATTAGATATTTTAAAATTATGTCTCGCCTAAAGACAGGATAATTAGGTTCTTAAAAAGCACACAAAAATATATGAAGATCGACCCATTAATTTTCGAGCTACCGTTGAGACCGCAACACGCTTTTACAAAAAAAGGTTTCGCAAGTAAACATTTACCAGAAAACTATATACAACATTTTGCGAATATAGGTACAGATTCGGCAACTTACGAAACCCTTTTTATATAATCCGGTCAAAGCGGGATCCGCAAACTAAAATTATTTACACTATAGGCTCTATAACACGGACAGCCCACAATATTTTACTTCAATAACCCGGACACTCGTACAGTTTTCACACTAAAATTTGCGGAGATATACCTTCAGCCGCATATAAAATATATTAATTTTGTATCACGATTTTGCTTAAAAATATGCAGAATATCGTACCGGAATACCGTAATGTGGGGCTATGCCAAATCAAAAATTCTATAATACGTTAAACTAAATTTTGAAGAAATTTCGGAGCTTTTGGACCATTATCTCAGGAAGTATGGTCTTACTCTGGAAAAAAATGTGCCGTTGTAATGGGGACCGTAAAAACAACCTTCCGCAAAAAATTTCAAATAAATCCGAGACGAGTCATCAAACTGCACTTTTCCCAAATTTTGTGTAGGAGGTACCCGAAGGACGGGACTGATATAGTCCATATTCCAACCTGATATATGACTGGATAGAATAATACAATGTGCAATGTTTGGACCAATCAGAAACTCCCTGCTAGAGTTATCTTGCGGATTTGCCATTTTATTTGGTGTCCGGGTTTCTTGGGACCTCCGGGTTTCTTGGGGCTTTTAGGCAATTATCTCAGGAAATATGGACTTGCGTCCGAAAACAATTTTTTTTGTAAGGGGGGCTGAAAAGACAACCTGCTGAAAAAAATTTCAAAACGATGAGAGGAGGTCTTAAACTTCACTTTTTCTGAATTTTGTGTGGGAGATAACCGTTGGAGTGGACCGATACAGTCCATATTCGAACCCGATATATGACTGGAAGTAATATTATCAAAGTTATGACCAATACGTTTATTCCCTTCGAGAGTTATCGTGCACAGAATTTTACCAAACATTTTTGAACTTTTGTAGGGGAGGTAACCGAAAGAGTGGACCGATATGGCCATCTTCGAACTTAAACTAAGCTTGGACAAAATATTGGACTCGATCGGTTGCTTCGTTCGAGAGTTATCGTGCGCACCAGCCAGACAGACGGAAGGACACGGCTAAATCGACTAATAACTGTCTGAAACATATTTCGTCCAAACATACTACTCTTTAGCCTAAAGGCTGAGGGTATAACAAGTAAGAACGGCGTTAAGTTCGGCCAGGCCGAACTTGTTTGTTACACCCCCACCACGAGTTGTATTGAAATAAAATGCAACAATTAGTTTCCTTTCGTTTATGAAGAAAACTGAATACCAAATTTCAGCAAGTTCGGTAAAACAATGTGGCTAACCTTCAAAATACCGAAATTCGGGAGGTACCATTCCTTGGGGCTATATCAAAATGTTGATCTATACCTACAAGTTTCTGGCGGAAAGTTTTTCGACTCAATGAAGGGGGGCCACCGTGGTGCAATGGTTAGCACGTCCGCCTTGCACTCAGAAGGTCTGCGGTTCGAATCCCAGGCCAAGCAACATCAAATTTTCAACTGTGGCAAAATTCCCCCTCAGTAATGCTGGCGACATTTCCTGAGAATTTAAGCCTTGAAAAACTTCTCTACAAGTGGTGTCGTAACACACGCCGTTCGGACTCGGCAATAAAAAGTAGGTCCCATATCATTGAGTCAATATGAATCGGCGTGCACTCATTGATATGAGAGAAGTCTCCCCTGTCCCATCTGGGATGTTTGAGGAACAATTATTATTATTATTATTATTATTATTATTATTATTATTATTATTATTATTATTATTATTATTATATTATATTATATATTATTATTATTATGAAGTCTAAATACCAACTTTCTGATATTTCGGTAAAACCTTCAAAATACCGAAAATCAAGAGGTACGCCTACCGCGGACCTGTACTGATAACTATCATCTGGAATATTTAATAACTTCATGGAAGAATAAAAAACTAATTTCAGTTTTCGGTGGGACATTGACGTCATTACCTTCAGAATTGCGTAAATCGGGAGGTATCGTTCTATGGGGGCTATATCGAAACGTGGACCTATACCGACGAATTTCAGTCAGAAAGGGTTTTACTTCCAACAAAGACTAAATGCCAAATTTAAGCCATTTCGGTGGGTTGGTGTCGCCACAACCTTCAAAATACCGAAAATCGGGAGGTACCGTTCTATGGGGGCTATACTAAAGCGTGGACCTGTACCCACAAATTTCTAGGGGGAAAGTTTTGTGGCCCTGACGAAGGTTAAGTACCTAATTTCAGCAATTTCGGTGTGATAATGAAGCTAAAACCTTCAAAATACCGAAAGTCGGGTGGTACCGTTCTATGGGGGCTATATCGAAACTTGGACCGATATAGCCCATTTGTAATAGAAACTTCTAAAACAAATTACGAAGCTCTATCTTAAAAATTGCCAGATTTATCTTGATTTTAACAGACGGACGGACATGGTTATATCGACTTAGAATTTTATCCTGATCAAGACTATATATCGTCGCCATATAGTTAATATAAACTAAGTGATCTATAACAATTTAAATATAACTTTTAATTCTCATAAGGAATGTTGTCATAAAAGTAATGACAATCACTTGGAATTAAGCGTTTTAAGTCTTGCAGGTGTTGAAATTTCTTTTTTGAAACTTTTAGCCTTTGTGTGTACATCTGAGGAGGATCCACGGCCTCAAAATTTCCTGAACTTCTCTGTGGTAGATCTGGTAGTCGGCTGGCAATATATTGACTGTAGGATATCCTGTCTTTTTGTCTAAGTAAACCAATGCAGAAAATTTGCGTTTTTCTCTGGACATATTTGATTACTACAATCAGTTGAATTTGTTGACAAGACAATCTTTTGCAAACTTACAGCCTAATCGGATCCGTCTTTAAAGAATACATCTTTGCATTAGAACGACTTTAATTTTGAGCATATACACGATTTCGTATCAACACCTAAAATTTTGCATATTTCCGTTCGTTCTTTCTCTTGGAAAAATGAGCAATATCGAGAAGATCTGCTTTACATCCGGGCTTCATTTGTCTTGCATTGCCTTCTGAATAACCACTTCTTTTTGTCCGGTTTACATATTGACTTCCCAAATTAAAGAGATTATTACACAAAAAAAAAAAAAAAAAAAAAACTCATTGGACCCTATTTTGCAAACAGGTAGCCAATGCTAAATTTCTGTGCAACGTCAAACATGATTTGAAGTGCTTTAGTGACTTTGTTGAATTATGCCAACATCTTAGTAAATGAGATGTAACTCTTTGAGTTTTAGAGATATAAATTTTACACTAGATAAAGTAGAAGTCGTAGAAAATATAGAAATTGGTAACTTAAGAAACACATATTCTGAGTTATGCTACTCTTTGAGTAAATGATCGATATGTACTACGGTTATTAAATCTCTTATATTTTTCGATTATAAAGCCTGGTAGACGATACACTTATAACATGTTTGAGTACAGTATCTCGATTTATTTGGCATACATTGTATGAAAATGACAACTTAAATCGACTGGAATTGTTAAATGCCGTATAGTCTAAATTTAAGATAAATTAACTAAAATATATTTTCATTTTGCACAACACAACTTATTTGTTATATACATACATACCTACAAACACATACATGTTATAAATGTTTGACATAATCATATTTTTTTTTTACTTGTCATCTAAAAATAACCAAGTACATTTTAATTAAAACCCATGTTTTCTTGGGTAATTAATATTTAAATCTATAGCTATGGTTATCGAAATGTTTCTGTTTGTTGAAAAATCCAATAATATATGAGGTGAAAATGGTTAACAAGACCCTTGAATTGAAGTAGCAATAAATACCAATTAAACTGTCAACACTGTCATTACACCCACTTTAAAATGTAAATACGAATCTCTTCTTCTGAAGTATGCTAAGACACTCACTCAGACACTTGCATGTCTACAATTACACAACTTAAGAAGACTCAATACACAGCTTGCTATCTATGCCCATTTTGTGCTGCACGGCGCTTGGATGCATATGGACATAGTAGTATTACAATTGCCATTGAATTGAAGTGTATTGAGGACAGCTAACAAGGACTAGCTACTTCTCGTCTCAACATTATACACATGTATTGTGGGGCCATAGACAGTTTTTTCTTTTTCTAAATCAGAATAAGAAAAAAATCTGAAATTACACATTGTTTCTTTAATTTTATATGTCGGTGGAAAGGGAGGAGGAACGCAACAACATTTCTTAGTTTATGAGGCATAACCAAACACAAAATAAATCAAAATTTCCTTGTTGTGTTTATGAAATATGATGCCGGAATTGAGCGGTTATCCCAACTAATTATCACAACCACAGCTCATGCCAATCCTGTATGAATAGACTGACGAATACGTAGCCTGTGTTCATTGTGCTCTGCTAAGTAGTTGTGGCATAGAACATCGTACGATTTTGTGGTATTGTGTATGCTATGATATCCGTTAATGTGCGGTGTGTATGGGGGCGCCATTCACTGGCGTTATTCTGATATTTTGGCTGCACTCCGCGTTTATTAATCACCTATGTTTCTGCATGCTAATTCTCTGGACTTACGTTGAAGTGCATTATTCGAAGAAGACTTCTTAGTGAAGCTTATGCTGCTATTGTTCCCTTTCAACATCACCTTACTAATTAAATGTCAGTTCAGATCAAAGTTACACAGATATTAACATTCAATTTTAAAATTGAGATTAAATGTGTGTACACAGAAAGCTGCAAGGATTTTATATCAATCAATGAATTTCTATTAAAGAAACATCTAAATCTAGCAAATGCCCGCTACTTCGTATGCGCAAAGGGAACAAAATATATATAAACAATATTTAATACGGGAATGGTGAATTCTGGAGATTCTGTTGTACTAAGACCTATTTTTATTACCAATATTTTTTTCGATTGTAGTCAGAATTTAAAAAAAAAAATCTGCCAAAACTCCAAAACTACGTATCATATTGCAAATTTCAGATTTGACTCCTGGTTTTAACCCTTCACTAACACAGCATTCTCTTCCAGTACGAATTTCCAAACACTAAACTTTATCTCACCCCTTCACAACAATAATCACGCACATTTACAATGCAAGGTTCTAGCTTTAGTGGTTTCGCCCAGAAACCGAATACGTCCGTTAAATTTTCGGCATTCAAAATGGCCATAAATATCCACGTTTTCATATATCCCCATATAACGTACCTCTCGACGTACCCCTCCACTTCAATCTACGTTTATTAGAAGAGATATTTTGAAGATTTAGAGTATATTGAAGATCTTCTGCTCATTTTCCAACCGAAATTCGGAATTTGTGGCGTGAAAGGTTAGAAAAACTTTTTTACCAAAAATGTCAACCGTATATAACCGAAAAATTCTGGATGCATTTCAATTTAGGCTTTTTTTATTATCAGGGCGTAAATAACTTCTAGGGACCAAAGTTTGTACCATTTAGCACTATTCGTACACGATTTTCCAAAATGTACTTTCACATCTCAGCTCTATCCGTTCACCTAAACCCAATTTATAGCCAATATAGTTCCATTTAGCACTTTTCCATAAGTACGAATTTCTAGAACTACCTCAATCCTACACTCCAACAGTAATCTGTTCACGCAAATACAAATTTTAGCGAATTCCGTACCATTTAGTACTGCTTCGTGTACATTAGTTTTCTAAAGCTACCTCCATATCTCAATTCTATATTCCAACAGTAATCTTAATTCCAAATTTCAGGATTCCAGCTCTATCCGTTCACCCAAATTGTACTAAATTTAGTACCATTTAGTACTTTTCGTGCACTTGTGGTTCGAATTTCTAAAAACCTTTCTTTGTTATTCTCCATCAGTGACCCTCATTACAAATTTCAGGATTCAAGCTCAATCCGTTCACCCAAGTCAAAATTGTACTAAATTTAGTACCATTTAGAACTTTTCGTGCACTTATAGTTCGAATTTCCAAAAACCTTTCTTTGTTACTCTCCACCAGTGACCCTAACTTCAAATTTCAGGATTCCAGATCTATCCGTTCACCCAAATCACCCAAATTGTACTTAATTTAGTACCATTTAGTACTTTTCGTACCCTTATAGTTCGAATTTACAAAAACCTTTCATTGTTACTCTTCATCAGTGACCCTCATTCCAAATGTCTGTATTCCAGCTCAATGCGTTCACCCAAATCAAATAGTACCATTTATTACATTTCGTGCACTTATGGTTCGAACTTCCAAAAATCGTTTTTGTTACTCTCCACAATTGACCCTAATTTCAAATTTCAGGATTCCAGCTCTGTCCGTTCAAACAAATCCAAGTTGTATTAAATTTAGTACCATTTAGTACTTTTCGTACCCTTGTAGTTCGAATTTCCAAAAACCCTTTGGTACATCATTCTAACTCTCCATCAGTGACCCTCATTCCAAATTTCAGAATTCTAGCTGTTACCGTTTGCCTAATACAAAGTGTACCATATTTAGTAACTTTTAGTACTTTTCGAACCATTCCAGTTCGAATTTCGAAAAATCCAGCCTTATCTCACCCCTACACACCAACAGCAACCCACACATAAAATTTTAAGTTTCTAGCTTCAGCCGTTTCTTCTGGGCGTTGATGAATCAGTCAGTCAGTCAGTCAATCAGTCAATCAGTCAGATAGTCACTCACCTCACTACTCTTTTATATATATAGATAGAGAAATATAATGTTATCGTTGAAAACAAATCGTCAGAAAAATGAACATGAATTTCTATTAAAGTAAAGAGTTCTATAAATCTTGTTTTTTTTTTTCAGATTTACTGAAATACTCAGATGCTAATTATAGCGATCATGAATACTCACGCAGGGAGCTGTTCACGATTGAGATGCAGCTCACTTCTCACTTCTCGACCTATCACAAATGAGAAGAGGGGAGTCAAAAAAGAACAAGGGTTCATAAGTTAGGAAATTGAAAATAATGGCGGAAATTTCGTACCATTGAAACTACTCGTATGTAGGTATAAGCTTAAAAATCCCCCCTTATATGGACCCTATACACCAACCGCGACACTCATTTCCGGGTTTATATGTTCCCCCAGAAACAATTACGGCACTCTTTAGTACATTCCCTATGCACAAGTATGAATTTCAAAAAAAAAAAAAACGTATCTTAATAGTTGAAAATTTTAGTTCATCCCCATTTACACAACAAAAATTTTCAAATTCTGTATCATTTAGTACAAATTTAAGGATTCCAGGTCTCTTCGTTCTTCCAAATCCAAATTGTACCAAATTTGGTGCACATAAGTACAAATCTATATATTCACAGCTATCCCAATATCGAATTTAAAAATTTCAATAGTGATCTTAATATTAAAATTCGAAATGCCAGCTCCATATTTCAGCAAATACCAAACGGTTCCAAATTTGGTTCCATTTAACACTTTTCGTACTAATTTCCAAAAACTCCATATCTCAACCCTACACTTAGTTCCAAATTTCAGGATTCCAGCTCTATCCATTTATCCAAATCTAAAATATAGTACCCAAAGGTACGACTTTTCAAAATTACCGTAATATCTCAAACCTTTACTCGGACAGTAATCTTTTGCTCCAAATTTCAGGATTACAGTTCTCTATTGTACCAAATTTATTACCATGTAGTGCTTGTCGTACACATAAGTACAAATTTCCAAAACTTCATCCATGTTTCTGCTAATTTTAGTTCTAAATGTCATGATTCCAGCGATACCGATTTACACACACTGATCTCTTTTCTACACCCATTTGTATATCTTCCATCTATAATCTTAATTCCCAAATTCCGGATTCCAGCTCTATCCGTTCAACCAACTACAAAATCATAAAAATGTAGTACCATTTCGTAGGTACGATTCCAAAACTACCTCCATATCTGAACCCTATACTTAATTCAAAATTTCAGGATTTCAGCTCTTTCCGTTCACTTAAAACCAAATTGTACCAAATTTAGTAATTTTCGTGCATATAAGTACAGTTTTCCAAAACTACCTCAATCATACAACACAGTGCTCTTGAACCAAATTTAAATGGAAGGTGCTAATACCTGGAATGTTTTTGCGTATTCTGAAACTACAATGTTCATAGATGAGAAAAAAACAAAAAACTCGCTGAAGCGCTTTTTAAATAAATCGCGATTTAAATTGACATTTTTAAGGGTTTTTTAGGCTTTCACGAGAATGGTGAAATCTAGGAAAATATCAATCAGCCACTCTTGTACAGAATTTTCACTGCTACAACATTTTCTTTAGTCCCACTTCGATAGGACTTGCGGTTTCCAAGCAAAATCATGAAAACCTAAAAAAACTAAAAATGTGAACTTTGATCACGATTTATTAAAAAGTCCACCCAGCGATTTTTTCTTGTTTTTGGATTTTTCTCATCTATAAACATTGCCGATTTAGAAGCCGCAAAAACTTCCCTGGTGTAAGCGATTTTCATTTAAAGTTAGTTAAGGTGCACTGTGCATACACTGTAATATAAGGAGGCGATACAGTCAATGCATTGCACAGTGTCCATTTTTAAGACCTCTGAAAATGAATGGATTTTGACCAAACCTTTGGGTTCTTGTGTTTTTCGGGCTGCTCCACTGTGCAGCCCACTTGTATGGAGAAAGTGGCCAAAAATAGTAGAGCTTCGTGCTGCTTCGAAGAGTGTTTTAAGAAACCACGAGCGTAACATTCTCTCTCTCCTTTCCCCTCTGGAGGTGGTATACGGTAAGAAATGTTTCATGCTGTTAATACAAAATGACATGAACAAAGGTCCCGATTATCTTATGACGCAAAAATAGGCATGGGGAAAAAACTATCTCCAAAACAACATAAAATCCAATCAATTTAGCGGATTAAAAAAATTAACATTTATGTCTGAAAATTGGTAATATTTTTAATATAGATCTTATAGAGTTCTTCCTGGAAGGCACGTGCCGCCAACGTAAGACAAATTTGGAAGAAGATTTCTTCATCTTGTTACTGATGCCAATTATGTTAATGTACGTGGTCAGATAACAGAGTTATACGCTAATATATCCATAGAAACCATTTTCTAGGGCAGCTTTAGTCAGCGACCCACCATTTATAGTCTGGCACTAGATGGCAGCTGATTTTAATACTGAACAATCTAAACCCATGACCTACTTTGAAAAATTATTCCCTGACTAAAACCTTAGGTCAAATTTAAGTATATGATCGAATTGGCATTACAAAATACACTAAGATAATATGCAGCTAACTAGAATTCCACAACACGCTAAAACACTATTTTTTTAATGAAAATTAAGCTATTACCTCCTCCTTCAAAATCCACTATAATATTTTGCTATACGTATTAGTTTCGCGATATTTTGAATATATTTACTTGCACTTAAAATATAGGTTGCACTCATGAAAAAAATATTAGTTAAATGATCCGACTTTAGAAGCTATTCTTAAGAAGATCGCGTTCGAATGAAACAAAAACTAGTACATATATTTTTAGAAAGGTCCATGTCATAGCTCTCAGATTTGCCAGATGTTGTACCAAAATTTTGACATTCCTTTTTATTTTAGGCCAATGGGTGGATCCACTGTGTGCTGGTTCCATTTTTTACATTTTTAACCCTCAAAAGATCATAAGAGGGGTCTTTTTGGTCCCTTATCCTATAAAATGTGATGGTATCAGATCAAAATATTCTACAAATTTGTTCGCCATCAATTTTCACTATAGGTCCTAGAAGACACTTCATGTGAGTTTTGACATAGTTGTCATACAAATCATCATTTTAGATAAATTGCGTCGAAGACAAAAAGTTCTCCGCTAAATTTCACTAAAAGTCATCACAGAAATGAAATCTCTATTTGCATTACATACGAAGGAAATATCGGTATCAATTTTGTCAAAAAACCCAAAAACTAAAATATGAATGCAAGTTTCTACAATTTCTACAGTTTTGGACATATTTTAGATAAGATTACTTGGAATCCTTGCACTTAAGGTGTATGGTGTCTTTGGCAACATTTTTGACAAAAATGCGACGAATATTTTTCTTTTTGGTCCCTTTTTCCACAAATCTTTAAAATCGAATATAAAATGTGATCATATCAGATCAAAATATTCTATGAATTTGTTAGCCATAAAATTTTATTATTAATCCTAGAATACATCAAAACTCTAAATTTTACCTAAATGCCATTCTGAATCAACGAAAATATGAATATATGTATCTGCAAGACAAAATATCACATAAAAACGAAAAGTGCAAATATGTGCAGAATGTTTCGATGGAAATTGGTAAAAACCCCTTCCCTTTTTAAGAAATGATACAGCACAACTCGATATTACTCACAATTATTTTCACCATATATTGTGAAAATGGATCTAGTGAAAAATCAATAAGTACGGACATCAATTATTAAAGAACGCACACTTCATTGGTGATACTGAAGATCTTAAATATGTGAAACGTATACCTTTTATTACAAATACAAAAAAAATATTAAAACAAGTGAGCCAAGGCTATAGTCGTATATAGGGTCGGGACCGACTATGTGATTCCCTACACCACTACCCCTGTGCATAAGCTTTTGACTGGTAAAATTCAAAATTTTAAAATGGGTAAGATACAGGTCATTTTTGTTGAAACGCATTTAAGTGCATCGTCAGTACAGCTCAAATAAGAACAAGTAAAAAAGTATCAGTCGGCTTTGCCGACAGAGATATACCCTCAGCCTGTGTATATTTAAACAATTTTTTCCCAAAATACGTACGTATTTAGGGGGTTTTAACAATTTTGGGCGTTTGACCCGACAAAAATGTTGATTAGGATTAAAGATCAAAAGTTTTGCGGAGGAGATACTAAAAGGAATGGATAGACATTGACCGTTATGGATGTGAATCTCCAGCCACACCATATGGTGCCATAGGGGGTTTTTACACTCTTCGGGTTTTTTGCTCAAGAAGTATGGACTTGCCCCTAAAAAAACTTTTACCATCGTAATTGAGGCAGCGAATGCAAGTGGCTTCAACAAAAATCAAAGTGATTAGAAAGCAGGTCTTAAAGTGAACTTATCCGAAATTTTGTGTGGGAGGTACCGGATGGAGTGGACAAATATAGTCCATATTTGAACCCTTCAATAGTTACCGTACGAACAATTTTTCCGAACATTTTTGAACTTTTGTGGGGATGTACCTGAAGGAGTGGACCGATATGGCTTATCTTCAAACTTATACTATGTTTGGACAAAATATTACTAAGGCTAAATTTTGGACCGAATCGGCAGATCCGTTCGAGAGTTATTTTGCGCTCCAACCACCTCACACTGTGTCATAGGGGTTTTTTGCAATTTTCATGCTATTTTCTCAGAAAGTGTGGACTTGCCCCTGATGAAACTTGTACTGTCGTATGGAGGGCAGTGAATACAAGTTGCTAAAACAAAAATCATAGCTATTCGAGAGATGGCCCTAAACTGAACTTTTCCGAAATTTCGTGTGGGAGGTACCCGAAGGAGTGGACCTATTGAGACCATATTCGAACTTCATATTACTCTGGTAGAAAGTTTACGCTATACAAAGTATGGACCAAATCCGTCACTCCCTTCAAGAGTTATCGGGCGCACAAACTTTCCGATCATTTTCGAACTTTTGTGGGGGAGGTACCGGAGGGAGTGGACCGATGTGGCTCATCTTCGAACTTAAACTAAGTTTGGGCAAAATATTACGAAATCTAACATTTGAACCGAATCGGTTCATCCGTTTGAGAGTTATCGTGCGCTCCAGCCAGCAGGACAGACAGACTGACAGACAGACAGACAGACGGACGGACATGGCTAGATCGACTCCAAATCAAAGTGTATATACCCTCCTTAGCCTAAAGGCTGAGGGTATAAAAATGGAAAAGTGGGATGTACGCCAACCATCAATAGGCTTCTTTCTCTGTGAGACTCCCATCAAACCCCAAAATTTCGTGAGGATCCGACGTGTAGTGTGATTGCTCAAAAAAGGGATGCATTACCGACTATTGCGATATCTCTGTTGTTTGACCACCTATGACAACTTTCTTCACATCGTTGTAAAGGTGATATTTTCTACTTTCCTTGCCAGGTTTTGCTTTTGATATACCTCTTACAGAAGAGAGATATTAGCTTTGAAATAAAACGTTGGCTCTTTCTTCAAATACGTTTTTTCACATTCGGACCCCTGAATAATATCCGACCATTACCAACATCAATAGGTTTTTTCCTCTGTGGGACCCCCATTAACACCCAAAATTTCGTGACGATCCAATCAAAATAGCGACGTGTAGCGTGATTACAAAAAATTAAAAAATGGAATGTATTACCGACTATTGCGATATCTCCGTCATTTGGCCACCAACGCCAACTTTGCGTCATTGTAAAGATGCGTTTTTCTACTTTCATAGTCAGGCTTTGCTTTTGGAAAGTCCGCAACCAATGCTGTGTATTCGTCATTATTTTTAAAATGAAAAGTTGTGTTCTATTAGCGGCTATTGCGATATCTTCAACCTACGTAACATCGTTGCAAAGGTGATATTTTCTACTTTCAATGTCAGGTTTTGCTTTTGGTATACCACTTATAGAAGCTGAGATATTCGCTTTGAAAAAAAAACGTTGAAATTTTCTCCAAATAAGTTTTTTGCCCATTCCGACCCCTAAATATTATCCGACCATCACCAAAATCAATAGGCTTCTTCCCCCCGGGACCCCCATCAACACCTAAAAGTTCGTGACGATCTGATCAAAATTGCGACCTGTAGCGTGATTACAAGGTTTAGATGGACAGACGGACGTAAGGACGGACACACACTGCCAGATCGACTCAGCTCGTCGAGACAATCATTTTGGTAAATATAAGTATGGATCTACGACCATTATTTCGATGCGTTACAAACTTTTTGAGCAAAACCAACTTATAATACCCTCCCCACATAGTGGTGTAGGGTATAAAAACATTTTAAGAAATTTGACCTTGCTGATTTTGACCTTGCAGATTATGTTTGATGGATTTTATGTGTTTACAATTTTTGTTCTTTAAGAAAAGGGCTACAACTTTGCCTCTGAGAGTAAATCAAATCTCTTAACGGTGTGGGAGATATGATTCTGACAATATAATGCCTTTTGACATCAAAGTTTCAAACCTTTGGAGGTCTGTAACCGCGAAAGTTGATGGGATAGGGAAAAACGGCAAGACATGTGTCTTCTCTTTTTTGGTCTTCTACCGCACTGCGGTGTCAAAATATGGTTAATAAAACATGACTCACAAAACAAGTAAGAACAACAAACAAGTAAGTTTGGCTGGGCCGAACTTGTTATACCCTCCACCATGAGTTGTATTGGAACAATTAGTTTTCTTTCGTTTATGAAGAAGGCTAAATACCAAATTTCATTAAAGCAATGTTGCAAACCTTCAAAATACCGAAATTGGGTATGTACCGTTCTATGGGGGCTATAACAAAACGTCGATCTATACTAAAAAATTGTGGCGAAGACTAAATACCAAATTTCCGATATTTCGGTAAGATAATGTTGCTAAAACCTTCAAAATACCGAAAATCAAGAGGTATGCTTCTATGGGTATATAGGAAGACGGGGTCCTATACTGATAATTCTCCTCTGGAATATTTTATAACACCATTGAAGACTAAATAACAAATTTCAGTCTTTAGGCGGGATATTGACGCCATAAGCTTCAGAACTGCGAAAATCGGGAGATACCGTTCTATGGGGGCTATATGAAGGTGTGGACCTATACCGACGAGTTTCGTACGGAATGTTTTGTACCTCAAATGAAGACTAAATACCAAATTTCAGCCATTTCGGCGGATTTTGGGTGGCTATATGAAGGCGTAGACCTATACCGAAAAATATCTGGGGGAAAGTTTTATACCCCCAAGGAAGACTAAATACCAAATTTCAGCCATTTCGGTGTGATAATGAGGCAAAACCTTCAAACTACCGAAAATCGGGTGGTACCGTTCTATGGGGTATATATCAAAACATGAACCGATATAGCCAATGTCCGGACGGACGAACAGACGCACATGATATCGACTTAGAATTTCACCCTGATCAAGATTATATATATACTTTATAGGGTCTCCGATGAATATTTCGATGTGTTACAAACGGAATGACAAATTTAATTATACCCTCCATATAATGGTGGAGGATATAATTACACACAGTGTTATTCAAAATTTCAGAATTATAGCACCTTTTAGTACTTTTCGAACCCTTCTAATATGAATTTCAAAAAACCCGACCTTATCTCACCCCTACACACCCACATTCAACATTTCAAGCTTCTAGCTTCAGTCGTGTCGTCTGAGCGATGATATGTCAGTCAGTCACTCAGTCATCACTAAGCTCTTTTATATAATAAAATACACCGTGATAGAGACTTCGTTCTCTTATCTATAAGATGCACTTTCATTGAGTGTAATGCTTCGAAACCTCTATATAGCTCGAATATGACATAACAAACATGGAGTATATTCATTACGGAATTCGTATTTAATAGTGGCATGATATGACATAAAGAAGTAATTCAGATGTCATTAGATGTTTCTCTCAAAAAGGGTACAGGTACAAACAAAAAATTTTAAAACATTTCTTACAAAACATATAAATGATGCAAATTTTCTGAGCAGAAACTTCAGAAAAAGATAATTTTTCATTTGAAATCTCCAATAATAAAAAAATGTTTATGAGAAAGAAAAAAATAATAATTTGTTACAGTAGCTTAAAAAATTTTGTTCGACCAAACCATTTGGCCCCCTGGCCGCCACCCCTTCGTACGTCCCTGCCAAACTTTATCCTATACCAAATTCCGTCACAAGTTTCAAATTCATCAAAATCGGGCAGAAATTGCGTTTTTGGTGCACCATATACCTCAAATCGGGCGAATATATAGTTACTATAAATCCGACCTGTACTTCGATTACAAAAATACATGGACAGACCGCCGGACGGACGAACATGCATAATACATAGCATAAACATGCATAACATAGGCTATAATAATTTTGGTAATTCCGCGGTGATCTGGAGATATAGCATCAGAATCGAAGGTACCACCAGAAAATTTCGATTTTGTATGCGTATATCTATAGAACGGTAACAGATATGGTCGCCAAATTTTGTCAAAATAAGCGGGACGTAAGTACAAGTCATCTCTTACAAAATAATAATAATTTTAAATGTGTGACAGATATTGGCCTAAAAAGAGGTGTGCTAAATTATATCGAAATCGGTTCAGATTTAGATATAGCTACCATATATATCTTCGACCGATTTCATGTATTTCATGTACCAAACACGTTATATATGTCCGATTTCAATGAAATTTTGAATATGTGAAGGAATTTGGCTTAGAAATAGATGCGCCAAATTATATCGAAAGCGGTTCAAAGTTATATATAGATCCCATACATATTTTAGACCGATTTCATGTATTTAATGCACCAAACACGCTATATATGCCCTATTTCAATGAAATTTGGAATGTGTGACAGATATTGACCAAGAAATATATGTGCCAAATTATATTGAAATCGATTCAGATTTGGATATAGCGACCATATTTTCGGCCGATTTTATGTATTTGGTGCACCAACCACGCTATGTATTTACCGTTATTTTACTTATGACATATCTAAATCATTATTGGAGTAAAAATTATCAATACAAGTGGGAGTTATCCTAAGAGTAATTAAGGGTGTCAGAGTTGGTTGGAAAAAAATAATCCCATGAATTAAATAAATTCAAGTGTCAACAAACATAAGGCACTCAAACTTAGTGTTGTTCCTAATAGACTCAGGAGTGTAAGAGTATAAACATTTTTTAAATGTGACCTACGTAGGAGTTTTACCTTATAAGCTACTACACATATCTGTATTTAAATATTTAATTAATGTTAACCTTTAAGTTAATATAATTATAGTCATTCCTTTATATTTTATCGTAGTCGGGGTAGCGAAGCGCACCGGGTTCATGTAGTATATCCATAAAAGGAACCTTTTGCATGTTACATACAAATGCACAATTACATAATACCCCTTATCACAGTGTGGTGTAGGAAATAAAACAACGTTTTCGAATTTGTTCAAATTTCAAACTTCTACGGTTATGGTGCCAGCCAGATAGCCCGGACCCTCAGATGGGCAGATAGGGCTCCAAAATGTCTAACAGGTCCTGTGTCGTCCAAACATTCCATTACTTCGAAGATGCACATTTTAATAGTATCACAGTTTATATACCCCCGTTAAACCTATGGCTCACGATAAATAACAACATCCAAAATAATTTCATAAAAGTGCGCGAAAAGTTGTAAAAACTTCCTCTGAATGCAATCGATATTTTCTACATATATAACAAAGAATTTGTTTTGAAAAGATTCCGAATATAAAATTTTAATATTTGTGGGTAAAACATTAAAGGCCTAAAAACGACACTCCCCTCACTATTGATGAACAACAACAAATGTTTTCCCATTAAAACGATCTGCCAATAAAATGATTCTTAAGATCCCCAAGATAAAGCAAACCAGAAAAAACAAAAAGAAAGAAAGAGATGGCATACTAGAATGAATAAACGATCGCTAAATAATATGTTGAAAGAAATCTACATTAAATGGGGATGATGCGATGATTGTATCCAGCCAACAAGTAATTCTAATTGGGAGGATGCTGCTGATGTAAATTTAGAATTCTGTTTCGAATGTTGAGGGAAAACATCGCCTCAATGCAAAAGACAAGGAGAGAACGATCTGTGACTATGAGGAAAATGAGTTTTCTTTTTCGTTGTCAATTTTTCGGTTGTGTGCTCGGATTTTTTTATGTTTTTGAAAATAATTTCAGTAGTCAGTCGACTTTAGTATAGTTTAGTATTGCGACAGCAATTAACTTAATTAACTTAATTGTGTATTTTGCTAATTTGCTAATTGAATTAGTTAAAGAAACCACAAATAAGACAAAATACACAAACGGGGTACGGACGCGTTACGAATCGATTAAAAAGACCGGTTAAAGGTCTTGGGAGTGTTTTTTTTTTATGAAATAAAAAATAAAAAAAATTGCCACAAAGGAAATCAATTTCAAATATCAACTTAAAATTAAATTCCCATAGTGACCCTCTGTGATTAACCTCAACGAATTAAAACAAAAGTGTGAAAATAGCAACCTGGCAAAATTAGAAACGACGGCCAACCAAAGGAATTTTCGCAGATGTACATGTGTGTGTGTCAGTTTCAATAGCAACGTACAACGTAGCCGGTTGACAATTTTCTTAATTAATTGATACATAATTAAGTTATTTAGCCACTAAAGGAAATCCAATACTAATTTGTTGATTAGTTAGCCGCTGGTGTGAAATTGATTTTTGTTTTAATAGCGAAAGGTATTTAAGTCCGTGGCAAAAGCAACAACAATAAATATGCTTAATTATCAACAGCATCAAATGTCCACAATTATGGCCACAATGCCAGGCGGCGATAATGGTGGTACTGTGACAACCGCATCGGCGGCCACAACTTCTTCTGCTGCTTCTTTACATCAGAATCCTGGTGCAACTCAACAGTTTTATACTTCACCATTGTTGCACCAACGGCAACTACAACAATCACACCAAACGACATCATCGTCAACACCAACGGCCGTAACTTGTTCTTCTTCCTCTTCAACAACCTTACAACATTTGCCAAATAACAACAACAATAGCAATTATGTTAACACATCACTGATATCAAGTGGTTTGGTAATGGCAACGGTTGCTTCAACCATAAACTCAATGACACCCACAACAACATCCTCTTCCCTGTCATCACCAGAACCAACAACAACGTCTTTAACAGGAGCACCAACATCAATGTATCACGCACAATTATGCAACAGTAAACCATTATCGTCGCCTTCAGCCTCATTATCAGCGAAACTTTCAAATTCTTTGACTTTGACCACATCGCCGACGGCTGCGATCTGTTCGCCGTTCCTCTTCGATAAGGGCTCGGATAATGTAAAACGTTTCTCTGTTAACAATTTGCTGGATATGGCAGCCGCCCAGGACTGTCACCATCACAATCTCATTACAAATAAACTACAAATGCATCATCAACAACTCCACCTTGAATTGCAACAGCACCAGCAGCAACAACAACATCAACAACTGTCCATCATTTCACCGCCACCTGGGGATAATTTAGGTAAGTTTTGTAATGCGTATCAAAAAATTGCGAATTTGTAAAATCAAATTACAAATTTTGGTTATGCGCTGTTTACATCGACAATCGTTGTGGATGAAATTATGGACATCGTTAATGTAATGACATGTCGGGCAATACACAAATTATGGTGTAATAATTGTTATGACCATGAATTGCTTCGAATTTTTCGATTGACAAAATTTCTAGTTTTTGGAAAATGATTGCTTAAGTCTGGAGTAGTCCCCCTTGGCTTAACTTCATCATTACTTTCTTTGCAGAGAGTAATGTTTACAAAACGCACTGACAGTTTTTGGACAATTTTTAAAATTTTAATGAAAATAAGTGTTCAGCAAATAGTTATCACTGGTCAACGAAAAGAAATTCTTGAATGTGATATTTTCTCGAATTAGTGACATTTTTTCAAATCTGACAACGCGGACAAAATTCAAACAAGCAGTAAAAGCTAATTACATTGTAACCTGACGATTACTCTC
This sequence comes from Musca autumnalis, assembly GCF_047663935.1. NCBI lineage: Eukaryota > Metazoa > Arthropoda > Insecta > Diptera > Muscidae > Musca > Musca autumnalis. Next base: position 182,013,260 of record NW_027411866.1, on the reverse strand, counting down.
CAACCACGCAAACAAAGCAAAGGAACGTGAGTTTTTGAAAATATATAACATAACTCCTACATATCGTCTGCCTCGTCGGAAAAGGTCGTAAGTCCCTTTTCATAAAATTTCCAGCGCTTTCTGTATTAAAGATTTAATTTTGGTGGTAAATTCTTATTCCGCCTCAATACATGTACTTTGTTTGATCAAATTCCATCGCGTTTGGGAGATAATTGCATGTCTATGGACTTACGACCTTTTCTTTGTACAGTTTTGTATTTTCGCAGGGACTTACGACCTTTTCCTACAATTTACGGGTTTTTATACCCTCAGCATTTATGCTAACGAGGGTATATACACTTTCATACGGGCAAAATGTGCCTCATCGAAATAACAGTTTTAGACCCCAAGTATGTTTGGAGCAAATGTGTTTCAGACAATTTGGAGTCGATTAAGCAATGTCCGTCCGTCTGTCTGTCTAGCTGGAGCGCACGATAACTCTCGAACGGATCAACCGATTCGATCCAAAATTTGGCTTTCGTAATATTTTGTCCAAACTTAGTTTAAGTTCGAAGATGGGCTATATCGGTCCACTTCTTCCGGTACCTCCCCACAAAACTTCGGAAATGATCGGAAAATTTGTGTGCACGATAACTCTTGAAGGAAGTAACCGATTTGGTCTATACATCGTGAAACTTCTATCAGACATAAATGAGGTTCCAATATGGACTCAATCGGTCCACTCCTTCGGGTACCTCCCACACAAAATTTCGGAAAAGTTCAGTTTTGGGCCTACTCTCGAATCGTTTTTATTTTTGTTGTAACAACTTGTATTCACTGTCCCCTATACGACGGTACATGTTTCATCAGGGGCACGTCCATACTTCCTGAGAAAATCGGACCACTCCTTCTGGTACCTCCCACACAAAAGTTGTAAGTTTTCGCTAAAATGGTGTGCACGGTAACTCTCGAAGGTATTAACCGAGTTGGTCCATACTGTGCACATCGTAGTATTTCTACGAGACATAGATTAGGTTCGAATATGGACTATATGTGTCAACTCCTTCGGGTACCTCCCACACAAAATTTCCGAAAAGTGCAGTTTAAGAGCTGCTCTCGAATCCCTTTGATTTCTGTTGTAGCAATTTGTATTCGTTGTCCCCATTACGACGGAACAAGTTTTTTCAGGGGCAAGTCTATAGTTCCTGAGAAAATGACCCGAAAGCTGTAAAGCCCCTACGATATCATTAGCTGGAGCGGTCGGTATCAGCCGATTTGGTCCAAAGTTTGGCCTTCGTAATATTTTGTCCAAACTTGGTTTAAGTTCGAAGGTGAGCCATATCGGTCCACTCCTTCGGGTACCTCCCCCACAAAAGCTTACAAAATGTCACTAAAATGGTACGCACTATATCTCTAAACCGGGCATGCCGATTTGATCCAAGGGGATCCAAAGATCTCCTAATATTATATCCAAATGTAGTTTAACCTCCAAAATGGTCCATATCGATCTTCTCTTTAGGGTACCTTCACACAGGCTGACGGTATATCTCTGTCGGCAAAGCCGACTGATACTTTTTTACTTGTTTAAAGTAAAATATTTATACTTTACACAACAATGTGGAAATTAATTATAAGTTTGTTTTGTCCAATATTCCTGTAGCATCGCGAAGTACAATGTGAGTCCGTCCGTCCATTAAAAATTTAGTTTATAGGTCGAGTTCCGACCGGAACAGACCCCATTGGTCATGATCGTAAGGGATGAAATGGACCAAAACCAAAATTTTTAAGCCGATTTTGTAGGTCCACGTTTTCCTATAGCCCCCATACAAAGTGACGCGTGACGTCGTCGTTTTGAGGAATTTTTAAGATATTTGTCCCATTTCACCACCGTTGTAATTTGGTATTTTGTGTTTCCAGAGCCTAAAAAAAATTTACCAACGTTTGTTTATATAATTCCACGTTTTGGTATAGCCCCCATAGAACGCCCCATATATAGTACGCGTCACTTTAAGATATTTTGAATGTATTAGTCCCATTTGACAACAGAATCGGTTGTAACTTTGTATATTGTGTTCCCAGAGGCTAAGAAACATTTCTACCATAAAATGTTTATATAGGTCCACGTTTTGATATAGCCCCCATAGGACAATATCTCCCGATTTTCGGTATTTTGTAGGTTGTGGCCACATTAATCCACCAACATGGCTGAAATTTGGTAGTTAGTCTTCGTTGGGGGTATTCAACATTCCACCTGAAATTTTTCGGTATAGGGCCACGTCTTCATATAACCCCCATAGAACGGTACATCCTTATTTTCGGTATTTCCAAGGTTGTGACCTCAATATCCCACCGAAATGACTGAAATGTGGTAGTAAGTCTTCGTTAAGGGTATACAACTTTCCATCTGAATTTTGTTGGTATAGGTCCACGCCTTTATATAGCCACAAAAAATTACCTCCCGATTTTCGGTATTTTTAAGGTTGTGACCTCAATATTCCACCGAAATGGCTGTGTTTCTTCTCGAAATTATTTGGACAACTTCCAACAACAAAATAAAGCGGCAGGCTGGGGAACAAAACTGGAGCCAACAAAGGAGAGGAAAACAGGCAAAACACTTGCAAAAGAAGTAAAAAGAAACAAAACAGTTTTCGATTTACCTAACGATATCGGGTTAAAAAAAAAAAACAATTTTCTTTTATTAAATGTAAAAATGTACAAAATATTGCTTGAGTGGAGTATTCCCCCATTGGCTCAACTTCATTTATTACCCTCTATTACAGAGAGTAATGTTTTTCAAAACGAACTGACAGTGTTGCAAAATTTTACTGTTCGCTACCATGATTTCATCCCGGCGAAGGGAATTATCAATTGGCTTCTCAGTTTTTGAAATGATGCCTTTTTAGCGAAAACCCGAACTCTTTAAGTGTCTAGTATTCTCATATGAATGAGAATCACACTCACTTTTCGACTTTTCCAAAGAAACACCAAAATCAAAATATTTTGCAACATGTCAGCACGTATCAACTAAGAATTCTTCGAATTCTGTGAGTTGAAAAGAACACCAACACAGTTGCCTGTGAGGTTGTTATTGGAATTTTGTTTTTAACAAAGCTCCATTCGCCCGTGCCTCGGCTGTTTTTTGTTTGTTTTGTTTATTGTTGAAGATTCAATCTCATTTTCGATTGCTTGAGTGGAGTATTCCCCCATTGGCTCAACTTCATGTATTACCCTCTATTACAGAGAGTAATGTTTTTCAAAACGAACTGACAGTGTTGCAAAATTTTACTGATCGCTACCAATATCATGATTTCATCCCGGCGAAGGGAATATCAATTGGCTTCTCAGTTTTTGAAATGTTATAGAGGGTAATAAATGAAGTTGAGCCAATGGGGGAATACTCCACTCAAGCAATCGAAAATGAGATTGAATCTTCAACAATAAACAAAACAAACAATGTACAAAATATTCCGAAACAATTTATAGAAAATTCAAGATTATTTCAACTAAATAAAATGATAATCAAACAGCGTCAGCGCGCACGAATAACGAATTCTACTATAATATTTGTAACTAGATTTACAACTACAGAAGCAATATTCGTTCAAAAATTTACAGCAAGTGACAGCTTCCAGGAGGGTTGCCATACCCAAAAATAGCATTCTTCACAGGGTTGCCACATTCAAAAGGTTATCTCCAGAAAATGTTTCCACTTCGTCTTCGCCGCCAAGGTATCCTGAAATTTGGTATTTGGATTTCATTTGGTGTATTAAACGCACATGAAATGTGTCGGTATAGGTCCACGTCTTCATATTTTGAAGGTTGTGACCTCAATATCCCACCGAAATTACTGAAATTTTGTAGTTAGTCTTCGTTGGTGGTATACAACTTTCCACCTGAAATTTGTCGGTATAGATTCGCGTATTTATATAGCCCCCATAGAACGGTACCTCCTGATTTTCGGTATTTTGAAGGTTGTGACCTCAATATCCTACCGAAATTACTGAAATTTGGTAGTTAGTTTTCGTTAAGGGTATACAACATTCCACCTGAAATGTGTCGGTATAGGTCCACGGCCTCATATAGCCCCCATATCTCCCAATTTTCTGTATTTTTGGTATTCACTTCAATACAGTTCGTGGTGGAGGGTATAAAAGGTTCGGCCCGGCCGAACTTAACGGTTTTGTTACTTGTTATACCCTACACCACTATGTGGGGAGGGTATTATAAGTTGGTTTTGGTCAAAAAGTTTGTAACGCATCGAAATAATGGTCGTAGACCCATACTTATATATACCAAAATGAATGTCTCGACGAGCTGAGTCGATCTGGCTATGTGTGTCCGTCCGTCAGTCCGTCCGTCCGTCCGTCTGTCCGTCTGTCCATCTAAACTTTGTAATCACGCTACAGGTCGCAATTTTGATCGGATCCTCACGATGTTTTGGATGTTGATGGGGGTCCCGGAGGGGAAGAAGCCTATTGATTTTGGTGATGGTCGGATAATATTTAGGGGTCGGAAAGGGCAAAAAACTTAGGTGGATAAAAAGACAACGTTTTTTTCCAAAGCCAATATCTCAGCTTCTATATGGGGTATACCAAAAGCAAAACCTGACAATGAAAGCAGAAAATATCACCTTTCTAAAGACGTAAAGTAGGTGCTCGTGGGTGATCAAACAACGAAGATATCGCAATAGTAGCAAATAAAACCCCAATTTTAATTTTTGCGATTTTAATTATATTGACAAATATCACAGCTTTGGTTGAAAATTTTCCAAAAGCAAAGCCTGACTATGAAAGTAGAAGATCCCGTCTTTACAATGATGCAAACTAGGTCGGTGTAGGTAACCAAATAACGGAGATATCGCAATGGTCGGTAATACATCCCATTTTTCTATTTTTTTGGAAATCACGCTACAGGTCGCAATATTGATCGGATCGTCACGAAAATTTCAGGGTTAATGGGGGTCTCACAGATGAAGAAGCATATTGATTTTGGTGATGGTCGGATAATATTTAGGGGTCGGAATGGGGAAAAACTCATTTGGAGACTAATTCAAAGTTTTATTCTTTGTGAATATATTGGCTTCTAGTAGGGGTATCCCAACAGCAAAGCCTGTCAATGGAAGAAGAAAATATTACCTTTACATTGGTGTAAAGCAGGTTGGAGAAAAGTCAACATTTTATTTCAAAGCCAATATCTCTGTTTCCTTAAGAGGTACATCAAAAGCAAAACATGGAAAGGAAATTAGAAAATATCACATTTACAACGATGTAAAGTAGGTTGCCGTAGGTGGTCAAATAGCAAAGATATGGCAATAGTCGATAATGCATCCCATTTTTCGATTTTTTTGTAATCACGCTACAGATCGCAATTTTGATAGGATGGTCACGAAATTGTGGGTGTTAATGGGGGTCCCAAAAAGAAAGAAGCCTATTTATTTTGATGATGGTCGGATAATATTCAGGGGTCGGAATGGGCAAACACTTATTTCGAGAAAGGTCAACGTTTTATTTCAAAGCCAATATCTCTGTTTCTTTAAGAGGCATATCAAATGAAAAATCTGGCAAGGAAAGTAAAAAATACCACCCTTAACAACGATGTAAAGTAGGTTGTCGTAGCTGCTCAAACAACAGAGATATCGCAATAGTCGGTAATGCATCCCATTTTCCGATTTGTTTGTAATCACGCTACAGGTCGCAATTTTGATCGGATCGTCACGAGTTTTTTGGGAGTTGATGCGGGTCCCACATAGGAAGAAGCCTATTGATTTTGGGGATAGTCGGATAATATTGAGGGGTCGGAATGGGGAAAAGCTCATTTGGAGACTAATTCAAAGTTTTATTCTTTGTGAATATATTGGCTTCTAGTAGGGGTATCCCAACAGCAAAGCCTGTCAATGGAAGAAGAAAATATTACCTTTACATTGGTGTAAAGCAGGTTGGCGAAGGTTGTCAAACAAGGGAGATACCAAAATAGTCGGTCGTAATTTTGATTGGATGGTCACGAAATATTGGTTGCTTATGGGGGTCCCACAGACAAAGAGGCATATTATTTTTGGTGGTAGTCGGATTATATTCCCTAAAAGAAATGTTTACCAGTGAAAAGCTTATGCACAGGGGTAGTGGTGTAGGGTATCACATGGTCGGCCCCGTCCCGACTATAGCCTTTGCTCACTTGTTTTTATTATACCCTACACCACTATGTGGAAAGGCTATTATAAGTTTGTTTTGGTAAAAAATCATGTAACACCGCGAAATATTCGTCGGGGACCCCCAATGTGGTATACCAATCTTCACATCTCGGCGAGATAAAGCGATTTTGAGATGTGTGTCCGTCCGTCCGTCCGTCCGTGTGTCCGTCTGTCCATTATGAATTGTAATCAAACTCGATCGTCACGAAATTTGGTATGGAGGTCGGTTTCAGATCAGAATAGATCCCTATTCTTATTGGTGATGATCGTGAAATATTTAGCGGGTGAAATTGACCAAAAATATAATATTTATCAAATTTCGTAGCGGCTATGTTGGTCGCAATAATAGTCCTATCAACTCGAAATTTTAAATAAGGTAAGAGTATATGACAAAGAAGAAGCCTTTAAGAAGGCGATCAGATAATATTTAGAGAGTTAAATGGACCACAACTTTTGTGTGAAAATTGTGAAAAATTTTAATATACAGCTTATATCTTTGTTCCTGAAAGACGCATTCTTCCCTCGTGAGTTATATTTGGAAGACGATCTCTTGACCTTTCCATTGATGTCAATTATGTTGATGTACGTGATAAGATAACAGAGTTGAAGCCTAATATATCCAGTTTTTTGTTTGTAGTGTAATCATAAACACGCTAGAGGTCGCAACTATAGCTCAATAGTCAATAAATTTTGCACGAGGTAAGAGTTTAGGTTGAAGAAAATGCCTATAATTTTGCATGATGATCTGATATTATTTAGCGCGTGACATAGGCCATTACTTTTGTATGGAAAATATACAAATTTTATTTTTGGTCCATATTTTAATTCCTGGAGGCATATACCGGCAAAGTAGCCTACATATGGAAAAATAACTACTGACTTTTCCCCTGATGCAAATTGCAATAATGTGTCTGCTAGAAAACAGGACTACTGCCTAATACATATATAATACCACAATTTCCTACCACGCTACAAATTGTCTATCATGACAGAGAAATTTTCAGTTCAGTTCTCCAATATAAAATAATTTGCAACATAATAATTTTATACAAATATTGCAGCATGGGGGCGCCTCCCCACCTAATTTATACCTCAGGATTTACAGTAAAGGGGATACATATAAAATACGACCAAAGAAAGATGTGTCTCATCGAAAAATTGGTTTTAGACCCCAAGTATGTTTGGACAAAATTCGTTTCAGACAATTTGGAGTCGTTTTAGCCCTGCTCGTTCATCTGTCTCTCTTATGGATCTACCGATTCGAACCAAAGTTTATACTTCGTAATATTTTGCCCAAACTTAGTTTAATTTCTTCGAATATTGGCTATATAGCAAATTGCATTGTATATATATTTATTAATTTTAGGTTATTCCAAAAAGGAACCTGATATTCAAAACAATTTGAAGATGTAGCAGGAGGGGCTAATGAATGTGAATTTTCCAATTTTCGAATATCTTTAGAAACGTATAATTTATATAATTGTTCCACAAATATCCCAGTAGGGACAAGGGAGGCTTCTCTTTTATAAATGGATTCATATTAAGTTATTGATATGAGACCTAGTTTTTATCGCCGAGTCCGAACGGCGTGTCCTAAGTTGCCACTTGTAGAGACGTTTTACGTGGCTGAAATACTCGGGAGATATCGCCAACAATACTAAGGGGTATTTTGCCACCGTTGAAAATTTGATGTGACCAGGCCTGGGAATCGAACCCGGACATTCAGCGTGCAAGGCGGTTGCACATAGCTAATTCCTAGAGGTTGTAGTGTAGGGTATCACATGGTCGGCCCCGTCCGACTATAGATTTGCTTACTTGTTTTTTTTTTTATTTTTCTCATCTATAAACATTATGGATTCAGAATCTGCAACAAATTCCCAGGTGTAAGCACCTTCCACTTAAAGTTTGGTAAGGAGGCGTTACACTCAGTTCATTGTCCCAATTTCAGCTTCTATATCTATCCATCTTGTAGAGAATTTTCACAGCTACAGCATTTGCTCTAATACCATTTCAATATGACTTGCCGTTTCAAGCAAAATCGTTAATACCTAAAAAAAACTGTAAATGTGAACTTTAAATTTATTTAAAATAAATTGATTGATTTAAAATAAGTGTGTTTTCCTTTATAGTTTTGGGTCTGTTTATAAAGAACTATGTTTACCTTCCATGCTACAAAATTTCGCAAGCATGATATAAAGGTATTAAAATCATGACAGAGGTATTCCAAATTTTCGTTTTTTTAGTTTATGCAATATACGATTCTGTACGGGTTTTTAAGTTGTTATGCTACCTTTGATTAGAAGTAATATAATACCTCGAAATATTGATCTCTTTCATTGATCGAATCGGAAACAGTCACCAAAAGCTATTCTTAATACGTTTGATATTTTTTCATTCTTAAAACAAATTTTTAATTTTTTAATTTTTTATTGGAAGTATGTATGTATGTATGTATGTATATGAAAATAATATATAACGCTTCGCAATCATACATACATATATTCCCACAACATCCCCGAATGAACAAGGGAGACTTCGCAATCATATAACAATCATAAACAGTGGATTTGGTGTAGGGTATCACTTGGTCGGCCCGTCCGACTATAGCCCTCTCTTACTTCTTTTTGTATAGTTTTGAAATTATTATTATAGAATTTTATGCAACCCCAATTTTTGGTCCGATTCATGTCAAATTTTGGGACTGGGCATATTTTTGGCTTCTGATTAAATTGCAATCGAAACATATGACATATGCAAAATACATAAATTTTGCATATGAAAAAAAATAATATGTTTGTACATATGCATTTTACATATTTTCTTATGCAACAAATATTTCAATAATAGGTACAAAAATGTTTGTGTGTACAATTTTTATACCCTCCACCATAGTATGGAGGGTATATTAAGTTTGTCATTCCGTTTGTAACACATCGAACTAATCATTTGCGACCCTATAAAGTATATATATTCTTGATCAGTTTGTTTTGTTTATTGTTGAAGTTCAATCTCATTTTCGATTGTTTGAGTGGAGTATTCCCCCATTGGCTCAACTTCATTTATTACTCTCTATTACAGAGAGTAATGTTTTTCAAAACGAACTGACAGTGTTGCAAAATTTTACTGATCGCTACCAATATCATGATTTCATCCCGGCGAAGGGAATTATCAATTGGCTTCTCAGTTTTTGAAATGATGCCTTTTTAGCGAAAAACCGAACTCTTTAAGTGTCTAGTATTCTCATATGAATGAGAATCACACTCACTTTTCGGCTTTTCCAAAGAAACACCAAAATCAAAATATTTTGCAACATGTCAGCACGTATCAACTAAGAATTCTTCGAATTCTGTGAGTTGAAAAGAACACCAACACAGTTGCCTGTGAGGTTGTTATTGGAATTTTGTTTTTTTGTTTTTAACAAAGCTCCATTCATTCGCCCGTGCCTTTTTTTCGCCCGTGCGTTTTTCGCTAAAAAGGCATCATTTCAAAAACTGAGAAGCCAATTGATAATTCCCTTCGCCGGGATGAAATCATGATATTGGTAGCGATCAGTAAAATTTTGCAACACTGTCAGTTCGTTTTGAAAAACATTACTCTCTGTAATAGAGGGTAATAAATGAAGTTGAGCCAATGGGGGAATACTCCACTCAAACAATCGAAAATGAGATTGAACTTCAACAATAAACAAAACAAACAAAAAACAACCAAGGCACGGGCGAATGAATGGAGCTTTGTTAAAAACAAAAAAACAAAATTCCAATAACAACCTCACAGGCAACTGTGTTGGTGTTCTTTTCAACTCACAGAATTCGAAGAATTCTTAGTTGATACGTGCTGACATGTTGCAAAATATTTTGATTTTGGTGTTTCTTTGGAAAAGCCGAAAAGTGAGTGTGATTCTCATTCATATGAGAATACTAGACACTTAAAGAGTTCGGTTTTTCGCTAAAAAGGCATCATTTCAAAAACTGAGAAGCCAATTGATAATTCCCTTCGCCGGGATGAAATCATGATATTGGTAGCGATCAGTAAAATTTTGCAACACTGTCAGTTCGTTTTGAAAAACATTACTCTCTGTAATAGAGGGTAATAAATGAAGTTGAGCCAATGGGGGAATACTCCACTCAAACAATCGAAAATGAGATTGAACTTCAACAATAAACAAAACAAACAAAAAACAGCCAAGGCACGGGCGAATGAATGGAGCTTTGTTAAAAACAAAAAAAACAAAATTCCAATAACAACCTCACAGGCAACTGTGTTGGTGTTCTTTTCAACTCACAGAATTCGAAGAATTCTTAGTTGATACGTGCTGACATGTTGCAAAATATTTTGATTTTGGTGTTTCTTTGGAAAAGCCGAAAAGTGAGTGTGATTCTCATTCATATGAGAATACTAGACACTTAAAGAGTTCGGTTTTTCGCTAAAAAGGCATCATTTCAAAAACTGAGAAGCCAATTGATAATTCCCTTCGCCGGGATGAAATCATGATATTGGTAGCGATCAGTAAAATTTTGCAACACTGTCAGTTCGTTTTGAAAAACATTACTCTCTGTAATAGAGGGTAATAAATGAAGTTGAGCCAATGGGGGAATACTCCACTCAAACAATCGAAAATATTCTTGATCAGGATAAAATTCTAAGACGATCTAGCCATGTCCGTCTGTCCGTCTGTTGTAATCACTCTAGCGTCCGCAATAATTGAGATAGAGTGTTGAAATTTTGCACCCTAGGGTCTTTTTTCCATAGGCAGGTCAAGTTCGAAGATGAGCTATATCGGTCCACTCTTTGGTATAGCCCCCATATAACGGTACCTCCGGATTTGAGGTATTTTGACGTTCTTCGCCACAGTTACAGACCGAACTAGCTATAATTTGCCACTTAGGGTCCCTAGTGATCAACAAACTTATATCCCAAAGGATATGGGCATAGGTCCATGTTTTGGTATAGTCCCCATATAACGGTACCTCCCGATTTTCGGTATTTTGAGAATTTTAGCCACAATTTTTAACCGAACTATCTGCAATTTGACATTTGAGGTTCTCAGTGGTCATAAAACATCTCCACGAAACATCGTCAACATAGGTCCATGTTTTGGTATAGCCCCCATATATCGGTACCTCCCGATTTTCGGTATTTTGAGAATTTTAGCTACAATTTTTAATCCAACTAACTGTAATTTAACATTTGAGGTTCTCAGTGGTCATGAAACATCTCCAAGAAACATCGTCAACGTAGGTCCAAGTTTTGGTATAGCCCCCATATATCGGTACCTCCCGATTTTCGGTATTTTGAGAATTTTAGCCACAATTTGTAACCGAACTATCTGCAATTTGACATTTGAGGTTCTCAGTGGTCATGAAACATCTCCACTAAACATCGTCAACATAGGTCCATGTTTTGGTATAGCCCCCTTATAACCGTACCTCCCGATTTTCGGTATTTTGAGCATTTTAGTTACAATTTTTAATCCAACTAACTGTAATTTAACATTTGAGGTTCTCAGTGGTCATGAAACATCTCCAAGAAACATCGTCAACGTAGGTCCAAGTTTTGGTATAGCCCCCATATATCGGTACCTCCCGGTTTTTGGGTATTTTGAGAATTTTAGCTACAATTTTTAACTGAACTAGCTGTAATTTGCCATTTGAGGTTCAATGGTCATGAAACATCTCCACCAAACATCGTCAACATAGGTCCATGTTTTGGTATGGCCCCCATATAACGGTATCTCCCGATTTTCGGTATTTTGAGAATTTTAGCAGAACACATTTTTTAGATTAGATTAGATAACACTGTGCAACAAAATGGTGGCGAAAGTCTGGGGCACGGAAAATTCCTCTTGGGGAAGAAAGGCCTTGGTGAGTATATTATGAACCCCGAAGGACAGATCCACCGTGAGTTGAACTTCCGCGTTATGGCATGATGAAATTTTTGTTAGAGACCCTGTGAGCCATCAGGAATTAGCGTTATATCTTTGTTCACTTTTGCTTAAGTGCTCTACAAAAACAACAAACAAAGATAAATTGCTAATTCAAGATGGCTTACAGGGTCTCTTGCAAAAACATCATCACTCCATAACGCGGAAGTTCGACTCACGGCGTATCTGTCCTTCGGAGATTTTATTATACACCAAGGGCTTTCATATCCAAAAGGAATTATCTCTGCCCCAACATTTGTGTTCACAGTGTAATTTAACCAATAGTGGGAGGCAGTAGGAGTCTATCCATTGTCGAAAAGTTGTTACACCTAAAAGGACCCTAATTATTCCATTTTAATTAAGACTATTTTATGGTGGAGGGTATAAAAAGTTCGGCCCGGCCGAACTTAACGACTTTTTTACTTGTTCAGTTTAAAATTCTCTCCAGACAAGTCAATAAAATCGAGAAATATATAACCACAGGCACAACCTTCAAAATACCGAAAATCGAGGGTATCATATTAAGAGACTTAACACCAAATTTCAGACATTTCGGAAGGATATTGAGGCCTCAACCTTCAAAATACCAGAAATCCGGAGGTACGCTTCTATGGGGGCTATATGAAGACTTGAACCTATACCGAGAAATTTGAGATGGAAAGTTTTATATCATATACCAACGAAGACTAAATACCAAATTTTTAGCCATTTCGGTGGAATATTGAAGCCACAACCTGCACCGAAAATCGAAAGTTATTTTTCTTGTCGTTTTTATGGGTAAAATTTTTGTACGGAACATGCTAGCTAGCTATACTCGATGCCAAATGTAGTTCACCTGCGACACAATGGGAAGGTCTGACCCCTTCAGATGAAACAGGAATCAAAGTAAATTCCAGACTTCTTACTCCTTATTATATTGTCTCAAAAATTACCCAATTTACCTTAAGGACTATGATTGGTAATGTATGTTGTTGTATTTACTTTACAATAACAAGTAAAATTAAAACTCAAAACATGAATTTTTAGCCTCAATATAAAATTTTGACTTATTCTTTTGGAGCACCCAAATTAAACGAATTTGCGATTATAGTTAGCATCGTCAGCATACATATCAATTTCTTCACATCAAACAGACGAAAAACGTAGACAATGTTACACATACGTCAAGCATTTGTGGTTTCCATGACAATCGTGACACTGTCGACATGACGTTACGTTAATTTGAGTTGACAGTGGCGGCCGCACACAAAAATTGGGGAAAGAATAAACACACTCAACAAAAATGAAACAGTCATCGACAGTGTATATTAGGAATGTTTTAAAAATCAGAGGTATCCTGTTTATAGTTTTAAGTTCGAATAATATTAGGTGAGACTTTTCTGAGCAGGAACAACTACAAAAAGTGTTTATTAGTGGGGATTTTGATACACAATATATTAGTTATTGGAGATACTGCGTCATCCGACATTGAAAAGTTAGGCCGACTGTCAATCAGTATTTAATCTTGGGTTAAAATAAGCTGAAAAATGTATCCATGACCCTGACGAAGAGAAAATTAAAATATGTTCCATCAATTTCGTATAGTTGCAGCCTATAGTTATAACACTTTTTGATATAAAATTTCATTAATTCTATTGACATGTCACAAGTTTTTGGCAATGCACTGTATAGCATAACACTAGAAAGAAACACAAGACAACATTCTTCTGGCTGCATTGAACTAACAAAAATAGTAAATCAAAAAATCAGAAGAAACTCTTACAAAATCAAATAAAAAACAAAATTAAAATATACAACAGATCATAAGATGGAAATAAACAGCCACCGTTTGTTTTTACATCAACTCTCAGCACAGAAAATGAATGGATTGTTTTCTTCTTTAACATTTTCTTTTTCGGCATTTTCATCTTCAACGGTGACCATCCAGCCATCCATTGCTGCTGCTGTATCAACAGCAGCCCCACGAGAGTTCTTAAAATCTTGTTGCATTTACAATGTCGCTCTTAATTTACTTGAGTTGAGTGTAGCATGTGCAATCATGCAACTCAAGCTGTATCCTTTTCAAAATAAAACTTTTTTGAAGTGTATTTGGGTCTAGGGATGGAAGAACTAGGGCTACTCAACAGTATGGTTTTCCCCAAGAATGAATGAGAATATATACGTGTGTGTGTTTGCGTTCGTCAATGGACGGATGTGTTGCATATATCCATCCATCTATCCATTCAACAACAACAGCAACAAATGCAACAACTGTTCTACGCTCAAGAATATCAGAAGGGGAATCCGTTTTACTCTTGCGACATTCTATTCCATGGAGTGGATAGTGTTCATGCTGTTCGGTTGTAAATTTTCATTTCAATTTCAATGTAAAATCTCTTTTTTAGCTCTCCACCCCCCTCATGGCACATTGGTTTTTTATTCGTTTACCAGTAGGGACAGCATGCATGTAACATCATCATCTTAATAATCAAAGAGTTTTATTTTGACTTTTTTTTGGATTGATTTTGTCATTTAAGTTTTTCAGTGGGTCTGTTTGTGTGCAGACTGAGGAACTTCATAAAAAAGAGTTTATTTTTTATCGAATCACTCTCCAGGGACACATTGTTGTGCTCTGCATTGTGGATATTGCATGGAGTTTGTATTCTTCTTCTTTTTTGTTTTGTTTTTCATTCAATATCTGTGAGATTTGTCATTTGATTTGTTGGGTGGTTGATGAGTTTGGGGTCTGCAGCAATTGATGATTGTTGACAAATTGCCATCAATTGTAAAGTGACAGATTTATTTCATGGTGACAAACGTGTAAATCGCACAAATTACATTTTTTGTTTTATTTTTTTGGTAATTTGCTTTTGTTGTTTTAGATAATTTTTTGGGGAATGAGATTTGTTGTGGGATTTTGTGATTATTGAAGCTTTGTTTGGCATCGAATGTCGTAATAACATCTGCTAGGTGTCATTATGAAAAACATGAATATAATAAAAACCACTATATAATGACATGTAAAAAGGAAATAATATGTTTTAAAACGTATGCTGAAAAATTAATAAAAATAAAGAAAAAGAAAAAAGTGGTTATCACTTATTGATCCAAAAAGAACTTTGGAGAAGTGTGAGCTTTCTGTTCCCGATGCAATCAGTGCCACAAGAACTTCGACCGGTAAAAATGTCACAACTTTGTGAAAATAGCCCTTAAACTGCAGTAAGATGAGTTTTGTAAAAGTTTTTGCGGATTCTGAAACTACAATGGTCACAGATGAGAAAAATCAAAAAACCAAAAAAATCGCGGAGCGCTTTTTGAATAAATCGCGGTCAAAGCTCACATTTTTAGGAGTTTTTTAGGTTTTAAAGATTTTGCTGGGAAACCGTAAGCCCTATCAAAATGGTGCTAAAAAGGGTTGTAGTAATCATGGTATAAGTAAAGAGGTAGATCTAGATGAAAACAAATTATAGAACCATGTCTAAATTACCAAACATAAAAGCAACTAGTGGGGTTGTTTATAATTAGACATCGGATTTTAGCATGTTTTTTATTTCTTATTTTGGATCTAGACGTTTTGAGGGTCAATTTTTCGATATTTGGTGTCATATCAAAAACAAGCAAAAATATGCAAAATATATGCAAAAAATATGCAAAAAAATATGCTAAATATGCAAGTGTATTTTTGATGAAAATCGTCAATTAAATTTGGAAAAATCATCAAAAACGCGTTCTAAATTAAGTTTTTTGCCATTTAACATAGTTTTTTGCAGATTATTATTTTATTGAGACTCTCCAGATATTCCGCCGCAGCAATAAATCTATAGTAATAAGACTTAAATCAATTTTCACAAGGTGAGAAAATGTCAAATAACTTAGCATTCCTATTACAACATATGTTGCTTTACTATACAAATGTAGGTAATGGAAATTTTTCAAAAACTCAATCAGAAATGTCAAAATCAGCGGTCCAAATATGAATAGATTTGAATATATTTTATAGTGTTTAGTCCTTTATTCAGTATATACAGACATACTTTGGCAATTTGGGTTCTTCGTGGCCAAAAAGCTTCTTTGGACAAATGCTTTAATATTGATGACATGGTTTTAGTCTAATGCACTGAAAATACATAATTGTATAATATCGATCTATATTGTACGCATACAACCGCTTAATGCAGAATTGGAAAATGTCCACTCCTAGGCGAAAAGTAATGCATTATTGTTATACCCATCCACGATGAATAATAAGCAAAATGAAGAACACCCAATGATTAGTGCAAAATGACATCACTCAGGAAAACCACACAATAGCGTGGTAGTTTTAAAATAAGTCAAAACCCTTGGAATTATCTTTAACATGACAAAACCACTCACATATTTCTGATAGAAAAGGATTTGGAATGCTAATATAGTTCATTCATTCATGCTACAGGAAAACAATTTTGATAACACAGTCGAAAAGTCAAACCTCTTTTGTATACACAATTAATTAACTTATACCTGCCCGTGTACTCGATAATCTGTACTAATTATTACAAATGCTTCGAATTTTGACAGTTGTTTAATGGAGAAGTTGCTGTAAAAATTGTTTCAGCAACACTTAGTAAAAATTATCGAGTACAAGGATATAACACCTTTTATAACACATTAGTCTTGTTTTATAAGACGTAAATAAATATATTAAGAAAAATATTCGCCGCAATATTGTCATTAAAGTTGCCAAAGGCATTATACACCTAAAAGGCAAAGATTTCAAGGAATCTTAATTTCCAAAAAAATTAAATTTCACATCTGTCCCGTGTTTTGCTTACATCCTGATGTAAACTTTAAAAACGTCATATTTCTAGCTCTACTTTCACAATCTGATTGGGTTTTTCTGTAATTTTGGGAAAATTGAGTCTTGTTGCATGGTAAATTGGTAAAAAGTAAGGAAAGGAACAAATACGGCCAATGCCAATAAAAATGTCCGGATTGTCGTGTAGAAAAATCTGACTATTTTTTACACGTAGATCACTTTTTACTTCTTTATTTCATTTAAAAGTTCGGTATTAGCAATTACAAATTAAAAAGTATTATTTTATAACTACCACGAGTGATTTAATTATAGAAAATAATTTGTTTTCTTTACTAATCGTTAATCCGGACAATTTGATAATTCGGACACCGCCGAAACCTGTGGTGTAGGGATTATCGAGATTATAGTGTATATATGGGAGCAATATCCAAATCTGAATCGATTCTTACCAAAATAAATAGGGACAAAAAATATCAAATTTTTATGCGAATTGGTCTATAAATGTGACCTGTTTTTATACCCTACACCACACAGTGGTAAGGGGTATTATGTCTTTGTGCATTTGTATGTAACATACAAAAGGAAACGAAATAGACCCACAGTTCCTTTTGGGGATATACATATAATCACTTTCTGAGTCGATTTATGCGTGTCCGTCCGTCTGTCTGTCTGTCCGTCTGTCCATGTATTTTTGTTCGCAACATACAGGTCGCATTTTTTGTCCGATTCAGCTGAAAATTGGGGACTACAATTTTTTTAGCCATAGGAAGAACGCTATTGCTTTTGGTGAAAATCGGTTCAGATTTGGATATAGCTCCCATATATATTTTCGCCCGATTTCACGTATTTGCTGCACCAAACACGGTATATACGTCCAATTTTGATGAAACTTTGAATGTGTGACTGAATTTTGTCTACAAATAAGTGTGCAAAATTATATTGAAATCGGTTCAGATTTGGATACAGCTCCCATATATATGTTCGCCCGATTTCACGTATTTGCTGCACCAAACACGCTATATACGTCCGATTTTGATGAAATTTGGAATGTTTAACTGAATTCGGTCTAGAAATAAGTGTGTCAAATTATATCGAAATCGGTTCCTATTTGGATATAGCTCCCATATATATTTTCGGCCGATTTCACGTATTTTATGTACCAAACACGCTATATATTTCCGATTTCGATGAAATTTGGAATGTGTGACTGAATTCAGTCTAGAAATAAATGTGCCAAATTATATCGAAATCGGTTCAGATTTGGATATAGCACCCATATATATTTTCGGCCGATTTCTTGTATTTTCTGCTCCAAACACGATATATAAGTCCGATTTCAATGATATTTGGAATGTGTGACTGAATTCGGTCTGGAAATAAATGTGCCAAATTATATCAAAATCGGTTAAGATCTGGATATAGCTCCGATTTATATTTTACATATTCACAGTGGTGTAGGGTATCATATAGACGGCCCGCCCGACTTTGATCCTTTCCTTACTGGTTTTTTTTTTCAAAAAGACATGGCCAGTGCGAATCTATGCAGATCATCAAAAGGAACTGTGGGTCTATTTCGTTTCCTTTTCCATGTTGCAAACTCATTCACTAAGGTTATTAAAATATAGTTATCAGTGCAATCATGAATAAAAATTCCTTACGGAATTTGTTTCCTTTCCCCAATTTCACAATTTTTTATTTGCATATTTATGCCAAAAAAAGGGAATATTTTTGTCGATTCGACAAGAATACGCCATAATGAAGCGAATCTAGTAGTTTTCAACTTTTAACAAATATTGATTTTAAAAGAATTTCACTTTTTAAAATTATTTTCCGTGCGGAAAATTCAGAGGAAAATATTCATGATTGCCCTGTATATGTTTTTTATATATTTATGTTTTTAGTAAAATATGAAAGATTTTATGTAATATTCAATATTTTCTTAGTCTTAATTTCCAGCTCAATATTGGCCGAGCAGAAACTATCAACATATTTGGATACGTTCATTTTGACATTTCTGATTGAGTTTTTGAACACATTTGTATTAGAAAGCAACGTATGTTGTAATAAGAAGGCTGGGTTATAGGAAATGTTCCAAGTCTTTTAGTCCAGATTTATTGCTGTGGCGGAATAATAATTAACAACATAATAATCTGCTAAGAAATCGAAGTTTAACGGCAATAAATTTATTTAAGAACACTTTTTGATGACTCTCCAAATATAATTTTACGATTTTCGCCAAAAAAATTACTTGCATATTTTGCATATTTTTTTGCATATTATGCATATTTTGTGCATATGCAAAATATGCAAATATGCAAAAAAAATATGAGCCTGTCATTGCATTCAGTTTTCTTCAAAACGAATTTTGGTCCAATCAGAATTTTCGTATCTTTATTAATAAAAAATATGCAAATATGTATGCAAAATCCGATGTCTATTTATAATACACTTTTTGAGCATTTTATAAAAACGCGAAAAAAATGAATTAAGTGTCAAAGTTTCTCCACATAATCGAACTGTGGATATGATGAAATGATTGTTTCAAAGCAAAGCTGAAGAATTTCTTCGTTACAAAAGTTTTAAAAACAATTTTAAAAATCATTGAATTGTATTGCTTTTAAAATTGTTTGACATATTTTTCAAACAGCACACACATACACAGATTGTGTTTATAATTTTGAAGTTTTAGGAACGCAAGAAAAAGAAAAAAATTAAACTGACAGATAACTTTAGCTAACCTTTTTAATTAAACCATGATAGTAATGAAAATGCTTTATAAGATTGTCCTTTATGATATTTTCATAAGTTTTGCCATTTTTGAGATAAAGAAGTTCAGATTGGGACAATTCACTGACTGTATCGTCTCTTTATAAAACAATGTCAAAGATTTTCTCTCGTCCCTTTACGATAAGGACCTAACCTAGGAAAAAAAAAACTAAAAATGTGAACTGAACTTCTATATCTCAAAAATGGTAAAACCTAGGAACAAGTCATAACGGTCAATCCTCTAGAGAATTTTCACAGCCACAACATTTTCCTTAGCCACATTTCGATAGGACGTGCGGTTTCCAAGCAAAATCGAAAAAAAACCTAAAAATGTGAACTTTGACCTCGAATTATTTAAAATTCTTGTTTTTGAATTTTTTCTCATCTATGAACATTGCCGTTTCAGAAACTTTTACTGTCGTAAAGGCAGCGAATGCAAGTTGCTTCAACAAAAATCGAAGTGATCCAAGCACAGGTCTTAAAGTGAATTTATCCAAAAATGTGTGCGGGAGGTACCCGACGGAGTGGACAAATATAGTCTATATTCCAACCTGATCTATACCTGGTAGATATATTAGGATGTGTAAAGTGTGGACCAAATCTGTCACTCCCATCAAGAGTTATCGCACGCACAATTTTGCCGAACATTTTTAAACTTTCGTGGGGGAGGTACCTGAAGGAGTCGACCGATATGGCTTATCTTCGAACTTAAACTAAGTTTGGACAAAATATTACGATAGCCAATTTATGAACCAAATCGGCTAATCCGTTTGAGAGTTATTGTTCGCACCAGCCAGCCAGACAGACGGAAGAATATTGCTAAATCGACCCCAAATTGTCTGAAACACATTTCGTCCAAACATACTTGGGGTCTAAAACCATTATTTCGATGAGGCACACTTTGCCCGTATGAAAGTGTTTATACCCTTTCTAGCCTAAAGGCTGAGGGTATAAAAAAAATAGCCAATGTATTTCAAAAACAATAACTAAAAATAACACTTTACATGTTTTCAAAATGTAATGACGGTTAAACAAGTAAAAAAGTATCAGTTGGATTTGCCGACAGAGATATACCCTCAGCGTATGTGAATTGGATCTTTCATCTACGGACAGATCGAATGTATTTAGGGTCTTTTCAGAATATTGTGGCACTCTTTGGTCATTTGAACTTGCCGACAAAAATGTGGATTAGGATTAAAGTTCAAAAGTTTTGCGGAGGAGGGAATGGACAGACATAGTGCATTACGGAAGTTGATCTTATTTTGAGAGTCATATCATTTCGATAGATATCGCGCCCACTAGTCATTTCAGTGGGTTATCGCATACCTGTTGGACCAGTATGCCAGGAAGCATGGACTTGTCCACGGAAAACATAACATGACTGTATACAGGACCACAAAGAACATCATCGGTATACATTTCCAAAGGATCTCCGAAAAGACCCTAAACTGCATTTGGACACAAATGTTGAACTTTTGTGGGGGAGGTATCCTAAGGAGAAAACCGATATGGGCCATTTTAAAAGTTGGACTACTTTTGGACGAAGGCCAAATTTTGGACCAAATCGGTTTATCAGTTCGAGAGTTATTGTGCTCTCCAGCTACTACATATGGTGCCATAGGGGTTTTTGTTTACAAATTTCGGGCCGTTTTTCCAAGAAGTATGGACTTGCCACTGAAAAAACCTTTTACCGTCGTAATTGAGACAGCGATTGCAAGTGACTTCAACGGAAATCAAAGTTAGGCAAGAGCAGGTCTTAAAGCGAACTTATCCGAAATTTTGTGTGGGAGGTACACGAAACAATGGACAAATATAATCCATATTCAAACCTGATCTATATCTGGTAGATATATTAGGATGCGTGAAGTAAGGACCAAATCGGTCCTTCCCTACAAGAGTTATCGTGCGCACAATTTTTTCGACCATTTTTGAACTTTTGTAGGGGACGTACCTGAAGGAGTGAACCGATATGGCTTACCTTCGAACTAAAACTAAGTTTGGACAAAATATTATGAACGCAAAATTGTGGATCGAATCGGCAGATCCGTTCTAGAGTTATCTTGCGCTCCAACTACTACACACGGTGTCATAGGGGTTTTTTTGAACCTTTCGGGCTATATTCTCAGGAAGTATGGATTTGCCCCTGATGAAACTTGTACCGTCGTATGGGGGACAGTGAATACAAGTTCTTAAAACAAAACTCAAAGCGATTCTATAGCAGGTGCTAAACTGAACTTTTCCAAAATTTTGTGTGGGAGGTACCGGAAGGAATGGACCGGTTGAGTCCATATTGGAACCTCATCTAAGTCTGGTAGAAATTTCACGATGTACAAAGTATGGGCCAATTCGGTTACTCCCTTCAAGAGTTATCGTGCGCACAAATTTTCCGAACATTTTTGAAACTTTTGTGGGGAGGTACCGGAAGGAGTGGACCGATATAACCCATCTTCGAACTTAAACTAAGTTTGGACAAAATATCGCGAAAGACAAATTTTGGACCAAATCGGTTGTCTGGAACACATTTCGTCCAAACATACTTGGCGTCTAAAACCATTATTTCGATGAGGCACATTTTGCCCGTATGAAAGTTAATATACCCTCGTTAGCATAAATGCTGAGGGTATAAAAACTCGTTTGTTTCAAAGCATTTTTCCTATTTTACATTAATACGACCACAGCTTATTTTAAAAAATCTCTCGGTGAGTCGTGCTAAAACAGTTAATTTTACAGAAATGTGGGCAAAACGCGCAGTTGTATTTCTAAAAATGATACAAACGTATATATTAATCCAGTAATTCTTACGTCTAGCGGTTTGAATTTTAATAGCATCAAGAAAACGATTGTAGAGGGTATACAAATCACGCCAGTTTATTTTTATCCTACCCTATTAATTTTCTCCTTTAATTTTCGTTTTTCACTGACGCCACTTTATTATTTTCAATTCAAGGAAAAATTTTTCCCAGAACTATAAATGAATTTCTCAAAACTATAAAAACGTTAATAGTTTAGTAAAATATCAATTAAGTTACCTTAATTGTTTGAAATAAAGCAATTTCCCCTCTCTTAACATTTTGATTTTAATGTGGCACATTCTTTATGGAAACAAGTCATTAAACATAAAACCCCCTATTATATATGACGAATGTGTGTATGTTTCAGGGGGAAATGGATACAGAAGCAGAAGGAACCATTGAGAGCAACAAATGATTTATAATTAGGTGTAAATTTATGGCTCTTTAAAATATAATTATTCATAGTTTTTGTGAAGTGGTGGCATGGCATGAGTAGCTGTTTATGTTCGCCGCATCAACAGCTTGACATCAGCGCCGACAACAACAACAGGCATAGTACTTGTAGCTACTGTGAAGGCATCCCTATGCCACTGTCACTACATATACATAACATGACCCACGACAGGCGTATTTAGCTGGATATACAAACAAACAAGACCGCAATCATTGCGGTACCGTTAGCTGATGATAAATTGTAACATCTTTATGCACCATATGTGGGCAATTGAATTGAAAACAAACTCACGCACTCGTCGTTTTGCACTGTTTTGTCACATATGAGACATATGGTTGTGCACGTGAAGGCAGCGATGGTGGCGGCTCTTTTTGTTTGAAAATACTTGATATGCGTTTCTTTAAAGATCTGATTTTTTGACAAGATGAATATAATATAAATGACATGTGCTTTGAAACTATATTTTTAATATAAATTTAGGAAATATGTAAAAGAAAAACAATTCAAGTAAAAAAACTTTGTTGTCACAAACCGAAACTTTGATTTTATTTAAAGGATTTTTAGAGAAAGGGAATTTGTTTTGTGTTTGTTGTTTGCTATCATCGGCTAAGGGTATCTCCTGTCCTACAAAACCAACTGTATGTGCACACGTTATGATTTAGGACTTGTATAAATTCCCCCTCTCTCATGTAATGTAACATCTATGCAATTTCAATACATATTACAATATGCCAAGCAACCTCTGCTGCCATTTCACAAAAATGTCAATTACTTTACGAGTATGGCTTGCGGCCAAAGGGCAGCTATTTAAGGATAATTCTTTCATACATTCCATCCGCAAATGATTTGATAAGGGCACACACACATCACATGCTCTCATATTTGACATTGAAGACATTTAAATAACGAAATATTCTGTTAAATGCCTCAAAGGGATTTTTATGACCTTTTAAATCTCCATTCGACCATTGGGAATCAATTTAGTCGTAATAAAGTCATAAAATGCCAGGGTGATGTGTAAAACAAAAGGTTTGAAATTGTCAACCTCCATTTCGAACATAATATCCTATGTAGTGTTTATGTATTAAAAGCTCATAAAATAATGATTTATTTATGTTATACTGTTGCTGCTTATGCTTGCTATCCTTCTTGCCGACCTCTATTTGTTGTTCCTGTTGCTGTTGTTGTTATGTTTGATGTGATACATCTGAAGAATTTGTATTATCTTTGCTGACATCTCTTTATATTGTGGCAGCAGCAAATTTTACGACCATTTTGTTTGTTGTAGTTGTTAATGATGGCGCTGTCATTCTTGGGACAACCGGCGACCCTTTCACAAATTCTATACTTACGATATGTGTTAAACAAGATTTTATTTATATGTGGAATTTTGTAAAAATTATGTTGTATTAATATTTGGTGTGTTGTTGTTGCTGTTCTTGTCGTTTTTTGCTGTGAATAAACAAATGACAATTTAATTGGCAGTTAATGAAATTTCCTTACAATTTGAATAATAACTTCATAGGTTGAAGAATATATTCATGTTTATTTTCGAAGCTCTCAACATGACTAAATTTTTTCGCCTAGATGGATCACGAATTTCATTCGTGAGATATTCCCTATAGTGGACTGACCATTAAAGTCTTCTGGTGACAGTAGAATAGATGTTTCAATATTTTTGGCTTTCTATCAACAAATCCCTAAGAATGAATAAGAAGAGTAAGACACTTCTTAGCTGCTATTTACACACTAGCGGATGTACATACTTGAAAGACAACAAGTAAAAAATATCGAAAAGTTGATGTGAAACACTTTTTTCTCAAAAAAAAAAAGAAACAAACCTATGTATTTATTGGGGTTTCCAAAATGTTGGGCGTATGAACCGACAAAAATATGGATGGATTAAAGCTCAAAAATATGCGGGGGATATCAATAGATAGGGCCTGTGTACCATACTTGCCTACGAAATACATAATATCGCTGTAAAGGGCCACTAGGAAAACTTTCGGCAAAAAAAAACCACATTGCACAGTGGTTCCGCCCGTGGACAAAAATCGTAAAATTGATGGCGACAAATTTGATTGCGATTGAAAAAATATTCTCTAAACATATCAAATTTTTAACATCCAGCATTATTTTTGTAAATTTTCAGCGGTTATATGCCAAGTTAAGTCGAAGTTGTTGTGACATGAATGTGAGGCCTTAAAAACGAAAAATACATCCTCAAAGCATTCGTAGGTTATGAGTAAAATTATAAAAAATTGGTGAGGTAAATGTGCAATTTTCAAAATGAAACTGATAGGTGATGGCATTGACAATGTTTTAACGAAAGAACAAATTCATAATTCGTTTTCTAATTTCATTAAACATAATTTCTCTATAAATTACTTTTTCTGCTATTTATACCCTATACCACAATGTGGAAAAGGGTATTATAAGTTTGTTTTGGTAAAAATTCATGTAACACCGCGAAATATTCGTCGGAGACCCCCAATGTGGTATACCATTCTTCATATCTCGACGAGATAAAGCGATTTTGAGATGTGTGTCCGTCCGTCAGTCCGTCCGTCCGTCTGTCCATTATAAATTGTAAACACGCTCCAGGCCGCAATTATGGACCGATCGTCACGAAATTTTGTATGGAGGTCGGGTTCAAATCAGAATAGATCCCTATTCTTATTGGTGATGATCGTGAAATATTTAGCGGGTGAAATGGACCAAAAACATAATATTTATCTAATTTTGTAGCGGCTCTGTAGGTCTCAATAATAGTCCGATCAACGCGTAATTTTAAATAAGGTAAGAGTATGTCACAAAGGGGAAGCTTGCAATTTGAGATGGCGATCGGATAATATTTAGAGGGTTAAATTGACCAAAACTTTTGTGTGAAAATTGTGAAAAATTTTAATATACAGCTTATATCTTAATTCCTGGAAGTGACATTCCGGACAAGTGAGATATACATGAAAGTGGAACGCTTGACCTTTCAATTGATGCCAATTATGTTGGTGTGCATGATTAGATAACAGAGTTACAGCCTAATATATCCCGTTATTTGTTTGTAGTGTAATAATAAACGCGCTAGAAGTCGCAATTATACATCAATAGTCACGAAATTTTGCACCGATTAAGAGTATAGGTCGAAAAAGATGCCTACAATTTTAAATGATGATCTGATATTCTTTAGCGGGTGAAATGGACCATTACTTTTGTATGAAAAATATAAAAATTTTATTTTTGGTCGATATTTGAATTCCTTGAGGACATATATTTCGCAAAGTAGCCTACATATGGAAAAAAAACTACTGACCTTTCCTCTGATGTAAATTGCAATAAAGTGTTTGCTAGATAACGGGCCTACTGCCTAATATATAATGGGTTCTGTGTAGAGAACCACATTTTTATCCCATGCTACATATTGTCTCCCCAAAAGTTTATGTAACACCACGAAATATTCGTCCTAGACCCCTTATTTGGTATGCCAAAATTCATATCTCGACGAGATAAAGCGATTTAGTGATGTGTGTCCGTCCCTTAAAAATTGTAAACAAGCTTTTAAGGCCGCAATTATGGACCGATTGTAACAAATTTTTTAAGGAGATTGGGTTCGGTCCAGAATAGAAATGATTAGTTTTGGTGATGATCGTGAAATGTTCACGGGATGAAATGGACCAAAAACAAAATTTTAACCAATTTTGTAGCGGCTCTGTAGGTCAAAATAATAACCCGCAAAATTTAAACAAAGTTTGAGTTTATGATAAAGAAGAAGCGTAAAAACCAACGTGAAGATCAGATAACACTTAGCGGGTTAATGGACTCAAACTTTTGTGTGAAATTGGTAAAAATTTCAATAACGTAGCGGTTAAACAACGGAAGTAGTAGTACTGCATAAGTGGGTTTCATTACATTTTAGTTTGTGTGAACTAAATTTTCCTTTCCTGCTACAAAAATGTCTTTGTCATGCTAAATAACTTTTTGGTTTTGGTCATAAGTATTATACATTACATCTCTGATATTTGATAATTAAATTTTCACAATGATTGAAAAGAATTTCCGTGGAGAGCGTTTGTCCAGGGATAGTGGTATAGGGTATCCCATGGTCGGCTCCGTTCGACTATAGACTTTTCTTACTTGTTTTAATATAATTACTATTAATTTATGTTGAGTTTTAAAATTTTTTTAAATGCAGGGGATAGTCTCTAGTTTACGAATAAAAAATATCCAGCTGCCCCCATCTGCCACCCGCCAATTTATTCCTCTTATACAACGCCTGTAAAATCGTCAAAATTCCGAAAATCGGGAGGTACGTTTATATGGCGGCTATAGCTAAACGTAGACCGATATTGACCATTTTTTGCATGGAGGTATTTGGTTCACTCAGAACTCAAAATGCTAAATTACAGCCAAATCGGTTGGAAGATGTGGGTAAAACTGTCAACATTTCGAAGATCGGGAGGTACGTTTATATGGTGGCTATACCTAAACGTTTACCGATATTGACCATTTTTTTCATGGAGGTATTTGGTTCCCTCAGAACTCAAAATGCCAAATTTCGCTAAAAATTTCGCTAAAATTTTCAAAATACCGAAAATCTGAAGGTACATTTATATGGGGGCTATGCCTAAACGTGGACCTATATATAATATTTTTTGCAAGGTGGTAGTTTATTCAGTCAGAACTCAAAATGCAAAATAACATCCAAATCGGTTGGTAAATTTGGCCAAAATCATCAAAATACTAAAAATCGGGCGGTACCTTTCTATGGGAGCTATACCCAAATATGGACCTACATCAACTAAAAATGGTTTTCTATCTTTTTGGCTTGTTATAAACCTGCCTTTAAAATTTAGAGGCGGTAGCTTGATTAGAACTATTATTGGCACTCTTTTCCATACAAGTGGGACCACTGTGCATTGTGTGGGTGGTACCCCAAGGATTGGGCCGATAGGGCCAAAGCTTGAACATAAACTAAGTTTGGACAAAATATTTGGAGATCCAATGTTTGGACCAAATCGGTTGCTGTGTTTATGAGATATCGCGCGTACCATTTTAGCAATATTTTCGAACTTTTGTGGGGTGGTACCAGAAGCAGTGGAGCTATAAGTACCACCTTCGAATTTGATCTAATATTCGAAGGAATATTACGATATCCAAAGGTGGACGAACGCAGTATTCGGTTCGAGCTCTCCAGCCACTACGTATTGTGGTATAGGGGTTTTTATACGTTTCGGGTTGTTTTCTCAAGAAGTATGGACTTGCCCCTGAAAAAATCGTTTACTGTCGTAATTGAGGCAGCGGATGCAAGTTGCTTCAACAAAAATCAAATTGATTCGAGGACAGGTCTTAAAGTGAATTTAACCGAAATTTTGTGTGGGAGGTACCCGAAGGAGTGGACAAATTTGTCCATATTCGAACCTGATCTATATCTGGTAGACATACTAGGATGTGCAAAGTATGGAAAGTATGGTGAGCACAACTTTTCCAAACATTTTTGATCTTTTGTGGGGGAGGTACCTGAAGTAGTGGACCGATATGGCTTTTCTTTGAACTTAAACTATGTTTGAGCAAAATATTATGAAGTACAAATTTTGCAGCGGATCGGCACAAGCATCTTGCGCCCAACCACTACACACGGTGTCATAGGGTTTTTTTTGCACATAAAGGCTATTTCCTCAGGAAGTATGGAAAGTTGTACCGTCGTATGGGGGGAGTGAATACTAGTTCTTACGACAAAAATCAAAGCGATTCGAGAGCAGGTCCTAAACTGAACTTTTCTGAAATTTTGTGTGTGAGGTACCCGACTGAGTGGACCGATTGAGTCCATATTGGAACCTCATCTAAGTGTGGTAGAAATTACAAGATGTGCAAAGTATGGGCCAAATCGGTTAATCCCTTCAAGAGTTATCGTGCGCACAAATTTCCCGAACACTTTCCAACTTTTGTGGGGGAGTTATCGGAAGGAGTGGACCGATATAACCCATCTTCGAACTTAAACTGAGTTTGGACAAAATATTACAAAAAACATATTTTGAACCGTCCGAGAGTTATCGTGGGCTCCAGACAGACAGATGGACAGTGCTGAATCAGCTTCAAATTGTCTGAAACCGATTTCTTTAAAACATACTTGGGGTCTAAAACCATTATTTCGATGAGGCAAATTTTGCCTGTATGAAAGTGTATATAACCTCGTTAGCATAAATGCTGAGGGTATACAAACTGCGAGGATATGCAGTAAAATTGGACAGGCTTTACTTCCATGTTTAGTTTTGGATATAGCTCCCATATATATTTTCGGCCGATTTCACGCATTTGAAACACCAAGCACGCTTCTTATGTCCAATTTCAATGAAATTTGCGACGGAATTCGGTCTAGAAATAAATTTGCAAAATTATATTGAAAACGATTTATATATTGTTTGTTTGTTTGTTCCACAACATCCCATACGGGACAAGGGAGACTTCTCTCATATCAATGAGTGCACCCCGATTCATATTTAGCTCAATGATATGGGACCTACTGTTTATCGCCGAGTCCGAGCGGCGTGTCTTAAGACACCACTTGTGGAGAAGTTTTTCAAGGCTGAAATACTCAGGAAATGTCGCCAACATTACTGAGGGGTATTTTGCCACCGTTGAAAAATGTTTGATGTTGCCTGGCCGGGGAATCGAACCCCCGACCTTCTGCGTGCAAGGCGGGCGTGCATACCATTGCACCACAGTGGCACACACGATTTATATATATAGCTCCCATATAATTTTTCTGTCGATTTCACGTATTTGATGTAATTGATCAAATGCAATATATGCGGGTTGGGGTCGGGGGAAATTTTCTCCAATTGAGCTGCAAATATAAAATATCGTCTATTTGAATCAGTATTAGCTTGATAGCCTTAAAACTTATAAGGAGTTATGCTCAAACCACACGCAGAGAAGAGACATTGTAGGAGCAATCATATTCTATGAGCAAAATTGCTGTTTAACCATATATTTTGTGTTAGGAAACATATGTATCTCTTCTCTGCGTGCACTCTCCTGTGCCACGAATAACAAATGCGAATTGGCAATGGGGGAGAAGTAACCATATGGGATCATGCTAAAGAAATAATATTTCTGTTTTACTTTCGAAGTGATATTGAGATAAATAGTTTATAATGTTGTTACGGGTTATGGTAAGAGGGAAAGGTCCCTTGATGGATACTAATATTAAAAAAATAGCTTATATTTGACTCAATAAAAGTGTGAGAAATGTAAACCTTGGTTAGAGCAAATCTTATGTTGATCAATAGAGCCATGAAAAACTTGGGCGGGTAAGATAAAAGTACCCAAATTTAAGTTTTAAAATGGAAGCCATTGGTGAGTATATAAATAACCCAAAAGGAAATTGTCGGTCAAGTTTCTGAGATATTGCTTAATGAAGTTTTTGATTTTTTCCCTATAATACTTGGGGAAATTGCTATATATCTCTGTTTGACTTTGGTAGAAGTTTGACATATGGAGCGTTCGATATGCGTTGAAGGCATTCATATTACTGAATTGTTGGGGGGGGGGTTGGTGGTACAAAGCAGAAGCACAAAGCTGTAACCGGCGCATTGGCTTGATTTTTACACTATAAATATTATTGGCCACTTTCTCCATACAAGTGGATCCACTGTGCATCAATTCAAAACACTGTCTTGTTGAAACAGAGCACTATAGGTAATTTGTCCTGTTTCTGAGGCAAAAATCAATAGCGGTGGACATATGGGCTTTTTATACATTTTATATGCAAAAGTAAGATAAAACAAAGAATTACACAGTAAAATTCGGATATAGCGAACATCGGTTATAAGGAACTACGTTTATAGCGAACAAAGTTTTGTGTTTCCGAAGAATTTTTCTTAATATTTGGTCACACATTAAACTTCTTAAAAGGACCACGATTATAACGAACAAAAATGGTTAACCCGAGTGAAGGATTTTTTACAATTTGTTAGGATTTACAGGTCCGCTTTATAGCACAACCGGATAGCGACGAATTAACTCACTGTTTCAAATATTTTAACATATGATATTTAAATGTAAGTTTTAATAAGAATTTTACATATGAACACGTTTGTAACGAACGCCGGATATAACTAACAAATTGTCTTTTTCCCACCCCCTATTCTCATTTTACCTATTTTATTCGTTCCAACCCAATGAACGCGCTTAAAACAAAAGAAAAACGATTATAATGAACTAAAATATGATCCGCCAGAAGATTTTTAGAATTTTGATTCGCGAAGAAATATTTATAAATTTATTTTTTTAAAGGACCAAATAAATCACGCGATTATTAATAGAGATGGTTTTTACCGGGTATTTACCCGGTAAATACCCACACGGTGGGTAAATACCGGGTAAATACCCATTTGTGGGTATTTATTTGGGTATTTACTATATTGAATGGCAAATACAACATTTTACACCCTATTCCTGGGTTTAGGTTGTAAATTCGTTTGAAATGGATAGTTTTACAATACTTTAGACTAGTGGGTAAATACTTGGGTAAATACCCGAGTATTTACCCAAGTGTTGGGTAAAAACTCATTAACTGCCGAACCACTTGACGTAGGCTGACAAAATTTGGCTTACATCTTTCTTATGTCAACAGAACTTCTGGTACTGAACATGGGGTCTCTAGATCCATGTTTTAATATAGCCCCCATATAGCCGTACCTCCCGATTGAAGGTATTTTTCATCTATTAGCCACATTTTACAACCAAATTGGCTGTAATTTGGCACAGTGAGTCCTCAAGGAGCTGCAAATATCTTTGCAAAAATTTGTCAATATAGGTCCACGTTTTCTAATAGCCACCATATAAGGGTACCCCGATTTCGAGTATTTACCCAAATTTTGGGTAAAAACTCCTTAACTGCCGAACCACTTGGAGTAGGCTGACGAAATTTAGCTTAAATCTTACTTATGTCAAGAGAATATCTAGCATTGAAAATGGGGTCTCTGGGTCCATGTTTTGATATAGCCCCCATATAACCGTACCTCCCGATTTAAGGTATTTTTTGTCTATTTGCCTCATCGTACAATCATAGTGGCTGAAATTTGGCATAGTGAGTTCTCAATATGTAGAAAATACCCTTGCAAAAACTTGTCAACATAGGTCCACGTTTTCTAATAGCCCCCATATAAGTGTACCCCGATTTCGAGTATTTACCCAAATTTTGGGTAAAAACTCTTTAACTGCCGAACCACTTGACGTAGGCTGACAAAATTGGGCTTACATCTTTCTTATGTCAACAGAACTTCTGGTACTGAACATGGGGTCTCTGGGTCCATGTTTTGATATAGCCCCCATATAGCCGTACCTCCCGATTTAAGGTATTTTTAATCTATTAGCCACATTTTACAACCAAATTGGCTGTAATTTGGCACAGTGAGTCCTCAAGGAGCTGCAAATATCTTTGCAAAAATTTGTCAATATAGGTCCACGTTTTCTAATAGCCCCCATATAAGGGTACCCCGATTTCGAGTATTTACCCAAAATTGGGTAAAAACTCATTAACTGTCGAACCAGTTGACGTTGGCTGACAAAATTTGGCTCAAAACTTTTTTATATCAATAGTAATAAGGGTATTGAAAATGGAGTCCCTGGGTCCATGTTTTGATATAGGCCCCATATAGCTGTACCTCCCGATTTAAGGTATTTTTAACTATTAGCCACATTTTACAATCATACTGACTGTAATTTGGTACAGTGGGTTCCCAATATGTATAAAATATCCTTGTAAAAAATTGTCGAAGTAGGTCCACGTTTTCTTGTGGCCCCAATATGGGTTTCTGAAATCGGGAGGTACGGCTATATCAAAAAGTGGACCCAGGGACTCCATTTTCAATACTTTTAATACTATTGATATAAGAAAGTTTCTAGCCAAATTTTATGAGCCTACGCCAATGGTTCGGCAGATAAAGAGTTTTTACCCAATATTTGGGTAAATACTTGAAATCGGGGTACCCATATATGGGGGCTATAAGAAAGCGTGGACCTACGTTGACAAATATTAGCAAGGATATTTAATGCTCATTGACGACTCACTGTGCCAAATTACAGCCAATTTGGTTGTAAAATGTGGCTAATAGATGAAAAATACCTTAAATCGGGAGGTACGGCTATATGGAGGCCATATTAAAACATGGATCTAGAGACCCCATTTTCAATGCTAGATATTCTCTTGACATAAGTAAGATTTGAGCCAAATTTTGTCAGCCTACGTCAAGTGGTTCGGCAGTTAATGAGTTTTTACCCAAAATTTGGGTAAATACTCGAAATCGGGGTACCCTTATATGGGGGCTATTAGAAAACGTGGACCTATATTGACAAATTTTTGCAAGGATATTTTCTACTCCTTGAGGACTCACTGTGCCAAATTACAGCCAATTTGGTTGTAAAATGTGGCTAATAGATGAAAAATACCTTAAATCGGGAGGTACGGCTATATGGAGGCCATATTAAAACATGGATCTAGAGACCCCATTTTCAATGCTAGATATTCACTTGACATAAGTAAGATTTGAGCCAAATTTTGTCAGCCTACGTCAAGTGGTTCGGCAGTTAATGAGTTTTTACCCAAAAATTGGGTAAATACTCGAAATCGGGGTACCCTTATATGGGGGCTATTAGAAAACGTGGACCTATGTTGACAAGTTTTTGCAAGGGTATTTTCTACATATTGAGAACTCACTATGCCAAATTTCATCCACTATGATTGTACAATGAGGCTAATAGGTAAAAAATACCTTAAATCGGGAGGTACGGCTATATGGGGGCTATATTAAAATATGGACCTAGAGACCCCATTTTCAATACTAAATATTCTCTTGATATAAGTAAGATTTGAGCCAAATTTCGTCAGCGTACGTCAAGTGGTTCGGCAGTTAAAGAGTTTTTACCCAAAATTTGGATAAATACTCGAAATCTGGGTACACTTATATGGGGGCTATTAGAAAACGTGGACCTATATTGACAAATTTTTGCAAGGATATTTTCTACTCCTTGAGGACTTACTGTGCTAATTTACAGCCAATTTGGTTGTAAAATGTGGCTAATAGATGAAAAATACTATAAATCGGGAGGTACGGCTATATGGGGGCTATATCAAAACATGGACCCAGAGACCCCATGTTCAGTACCAGAAGTTCTTTTGACATAAGAAAGATTTATGCCAAGTTTTGTCAGCCTACGTCAAGTGGTTCGGCAGTTAAAGAGTTTTTACCCAAAATTTGGGTAAATACTCGAAATCGGGGTACACTTATATGGGGGCTATTAGAAAACGTGGACCTATGTTGACAAGTTTTTGCAACATGGACCCAGAGACCCCATTTTCAACGCTAGATATTCTCTTGACATAAGTAAGATTTAAGCCAAGTTTTGTCAGCCTACGTCAAGTGGTTCGGCAGTTAAAGAGTTTTTACCCAATTTTGGGTAAATACTCGAAATCGGGGTACCCTTATATGGGGGCTATTAGAAAACGTGGACCTATGTTGACAAGTTTTTGCAAGGGTATTTTCTACAAATTGAGAACTCACTATGCCAAATTTCAGCCACTATGATTGTACGATGAAGCAAATAGACAAAAAATACCTTAAATCGGGAGGTACGGTTATATGGGGGCTATATCAAAACATGGACCCAGAGACCCCATTTTCAATGCTAGATATTCCCTTGACATAAGTAAGATTTGAGCCAAATTTCGTCAGCGTACGTCAAGTGGTTCGGCAGTTAAAGAGTTTTTACCCAACACTTGGTAAACACTCGGGTATTTACCCAAGTATTTACCCACTTGTTTAAAGTATTGTAAAACTATCCATTTTGAATCGATTTCATAGCCTAAACCCAGAAATAGGGTCTAAGATGTTGTATTAGCGATTCAATATAGTAAATACCCAAATAAATACCCACAAATGGGTATTTACCCGGTATTTACCCAATTTACCCAATTTACCGGGTATTTACCCATTGGGTATTTACCCACTGTCCATCTCTAATTATTAACAAAAATGTTGACCACAGCACGTCTGTACATTTTTACAACACATGGTGTATATTTCTTTAAAGAAAATTACTTTTAGTTCAAATCAGATGTGTTTAATATATTCTATACCAAACAAAATATTAAAAAAAATATTTTTTCTGCCAGGAGGACACCTTCAAAAAAAGTGATATAACTCAAAAAATCGCACCTTGATTCAGGACCCTTTGCTGAAGATGTTCCCGGTGGCAGAATTTCAGACAAAGTTGGACAATTTTGTATAAGTCTATAATATAAAACTATAATTTTGTAAAAAATAAAAACTCTTAGGTTGTATCCTATATGACGATTTTTTCTGCTGTAACAAACGTTTTGAAGAAAATTATTTCTTAAAACAGAAAGTACACACCGCCATCATTCCACTGAATATCACATCTATGTATTTGATTTTTACCAAATTGTTCAAATTGAGTTTTAATCTTTTTTAAAATTTCTTATTTTCTCTTCGAAATTTTGATTTCAGCTTTGATTTAACCGCGAGTTTTGAATATTTTTGAAAACAAATTGCACATCCATAGAATTTGACATGTCCTTTCTTCGAATCAAGTTAGAAAACTCGCATTATTAAAAGTGCAAATATCTACTTTTTGCCTAAAAACCTGTCCAAATTACCTATAGTACAGAGGTTCGCCAATTCAGCCTAGCGAATGAAGAACAATCCGATGGTAGAGACAGCATCTTCCGCTATCGTCCCAATGGACCCATTTGTTCTCATGAGTCTTGACTAAAATAAGAAAGCTCCTTAGAATTAGCATTAATATTTTGAAAAATTGATAATTTTAAACCCCCTTTTAGAGCCACCCTAAGATTTAATATTCCGAATATAACTCAAAGCAAATAAAAACAGTATAACAATTATTTTTACTTAAAAGAACTTATTAAAATCTTAAAATTTTGTTTTCCTTACAGATGACACTTTCCACAATGATTTTGGTTCAACATCATCCCTCACAAATGACATTATTGCTGATCACCATTCCCATCATCATCATCACCATTTGCACCAACTTCATCATCAGCAGCAGCAACAACAACAGCAGCAACAGCATGATATATCAACGTCACCACACTCTGGCCGCAAGCCACGACGTAATCGAACGACATTCTCATCCGGACAATTAACAGCCCTAGAAAAAGTATTCGAACGTACACACTATCCTGATGCATTTGTGCGTGAGGAATTGGCCACTAAGGTTGGCCTAAGTGAGGCTCGTGTACAGGTATGGTTTCAAAATCGTCGTGCCAAATTTCGTCGCAATGAACGTAGTTCAACCACAGGAAGACCTTTGCTAACAACAACACCACAACCAGTGCCTCCCATAACAACGGCCCACAAGTTTTCACCTGAAAAGGGGGCTGTCTTACTGCAACAGCAAATGAATTTAGCCCATCCTCATCACACGCATCATCATCATCACCATGCAGCCGCAGCAGCTGCAGCATATTCATTAAGTTTTCCATCCGCCTTGGGAATGTATGCGGCAACGACAAAGAACTATGTCAACAGTTCGTACAACACCTTTGCAACGGGAAGTACAAATACTGCGGCTGATGGTTTAACCGGGCCTTGTGGATTCTTTCCCACCACCGCCAACTATTGTGGACCAAACTATCAACCAAATTATTCGTCGTTACGTTATAAAACAGCTCAAGGATTTTCGGCGCTTTAACGATGAATGAGTGACATGTGACTTGTGCAATTTTATTAAAATGTTTTTTTAAGATTTAAGTGAAATTTAGTCAAATTTTTTGTATTGATATTTAATTTATTTATTTATATTTTTGTGTTAATAAAGTTATTTACAATAAAGTTATTTTTAAACAAATTAAATGTTTAGCAAATAAAAAATTTTCAGAGTGTCTGTACAATGCACAGTGGATCCTCCCATTGGCCAAAAATAAAAAACGAATGTCAAAATTTTGGTACAACATCTGGCAACTCTGACAGCTATGACATGGACCTTTTTAAAAATATATATGTTTTTGTTTTATTCGAACGCGATTTTCTTAAGAATAGCTTCAAAAGTCGGAACATTTGACTAATATTTTTTGTTGTGAGTACATCCTATATTTTAAGGGCAAGTAAATATATTCAAATTATCGCGAAACTAATACGTATAGCAAAATATTATAGTGGATTTTGAAGGGGGAGGTAATAGCTCAATTTTCATTAAAAAATAGTGTGTTAGCGTGTTGTGGAATTCTAGTTAGCTGCATGTTTTCTTAGTGTATTTTGTAATGCCAATTCGATCATATACTTTAATTTGACCTAAGGTTTTAGTCATGATGCCCACCAGTGCCCACCTCGGGAATAATTTTCCAAAGTAGTACATGGGTTTAAGATTATTCAGTATTAAAATCAGCTGCCATCTAAGCTGCCCTAGAATAGGGTTTATATGGATATATTAGCGTATAACTCTGTTATCTGACCACGTACATTAACATAATTGGTATCAGTGGCAAGGTGAAGAAATCTTCTTCCAAAATTTGTCTTACCTTGGCGGCACGTGCCTTGCAGGAAGAACGCTATAAGATCTATATTAAAAATTTTACCAATTTTCAGACAAAAATGTTGATTTTTTAATCCGCTAAATTGGATGGATTTTATGTTGTTTTGGACATTGTTTTGTTTCCCCAAGCCTATTTTTGCATCATAAGATAATCGGGACCTTTGTTCATGTCATTTTGTATTAACAGCATAAAACAATTCTTTCCGTATACCCCCCAGAGGGGAAAGGGGGGAGAATGTTACGCTCGTGGTTTCTTAAAACACTCTTCGCAGCAGCACAAAGCTGTAACCAGCGCATTAGCTTGATATTTACACGGGAAATATTTTTGGCCACTTTCACCATACAAGTGGATCCACTGTGCAATGTGAACGGTATGTAGCTATTTGGAATATGTATGAAAGTAATGTTGTCGCTTTCTCTTATTTCCTCCAATCCCAGGACTTGTAAGCAAAGCAAAGTTGAATTTGATTTAACGACCATTTTACCTAGCAAAAGATTACTTAGATAATTTGTCATACTCTTTCATGAAGTTTTCTTTTTTATTTTCTTTCCCAGCATTAATTTGTTACAAGTTTTCTTCCAGGCAATGAGAAATACTCTGTAGCGTCACAACTTGAGCTGCTGGATTATGAAACAGTTATTTGTATCCCCCCTTTTTGCTCGGTCATAAGCCACTGGTTTTTGTTTTCATTTCTTTAATGAAGACTAGAAACTTGAAGTAAAAGTAATTCCTTGTTGCTTTCATTTAATTTGATGCTTAGTATTTAACTTTATTTTCTTTGTAGATTTTGTAGGGATGCCGGACGGGACATGCTTAAAAATCCCAGAATTGGGAAGATAGAAAATTCTTGCACGTTAAATAAATTATACGGGACTTTCGTGTTTCGCGAATTTTGAAAGAAGCTTTATATATCCCTGGAAACCAAAATAATTGCATATCATTGTACCCTACAGTCGTGATGTAGGGTGGTTACCTAGACATAGAAATATAAAGATAATAAACTCAATAGTTAACATTTGCAAATAGTTGGGTAAAGTCTGCTGAGTTTTGTTGAATTCTTTCGACCTCAGTAGTGCGATTCTGTAACTTTTTTTTAATAACGAACCGACATCGGTAGATAACTAAAATATTCGGTTGAGTTAACGAATGTGCTATTCTTTAACTTCGTGTTACCGATTGTAGAAATCGTTAGCACATACCGACGAATATCGATGGAAAGACAAATTGTCAAATATTATATTTCAATATTTATAAATGTACTAGCTGACCCGGTTCCGCGTTGCTGGCCCGTCGTTTTGGATTTCCTTGTAAGGCTTAGTAATCTATCTACAATTTCTCTATCTAATATTGATACCTCTAGATATTCGAACCGAATTGAAGATAAATCGATGTTTTGGTATAACCCCTATGCAATGGTATCTCCAGATGTAAAATAAAAAATTACTTTAATTATTGCCTCCACCATAATATGTATAAAGGGTATAATTAACTTTATGATTCAGTTTGTAACACATCGGAAAATTCTTCGGAGAACCTATACAGTATATATTTGTGATCAAGATAAAAAATAAGCGAATGTAACGATGTCCATCTATCTGTTGAAATCAAGATACAGCTCGCGATATTTTACATATGGCTTTTCAATTTGGTACAGATGTTTCTATTTTTTCTCGTAGCATGTTTGGTATTGAAAATTGGTTATATCAGGCCACATTTTGATATTATGGAATTTTCAAGGTTTTCGCCGCATTATCCTACCGAAATGACAATACTTTAGTATTTAGTCTCCCTTAGAGGCATAACGCATTTTTGCAAAGGATTAACAGCATAGGTCCACGTTTTGATAGAACTACCCTAGAACCTGCTTTCGAATCGCTTTGATTTTTGTTGCAACAACTTGTATTCACTTCCCCCCACACGACGGTACAAGTTTCATCAGGGGCAAGTCCACACTTCCTGAGAAAATGGCCGGAAAGTTGCAAAAAGCCCATATGACACCTTGTGTAGTGGTTGGAGCGCAAGATAACTATCGAACGGATCTGTCGATGCGGTCCCAAATTTGGCCTTCGTAATATTTTATCAAAACATAGTTTAAATTCGGAGATGGGCTATATGGGTCCACTCCTTCAGGTACCTCCCCCACAAAACTTCAAAAATTTTCGTAAAATATTGCGCACGATAACTATTGAAGGGAGTGACCGATGTAATCTATACTTTGCACATCCTAATATATCTACCAGATATAGATCAGGTTCGAATATCGACTATGTGTGTCTACTCCTTCTGGTACCTCTCACACAAAATTTCGAATAAGTTCACTTTAAGACCTGCTCTCGAATCACTTTGATTTTTGTTGAAGTGATTTGCATTCGATACCTCCATTACGACGGTAACAGTTTTTTCAGGGGCAAGTCCATATTTCTTGGGAAAACAGCCCGAAAGGTGTTAAAAACCCCTATGTCACCATATGTGGCGGTCGAACTGTTCAACCGATTTGGTCCAACATTTGGTCTTCGTCATATTATATCCAGTTAGTTTCATGGGCAATACCGGTCCACAACTTTCGGTACTTCTCCCCAATATTTAAAAAATTTCACTAACATGCTAGGATGATATCACTTGAATGGGGCAAACAATTTGGTCCAAACTTTGGATATTTGGAATATTTTACCAAATCTGGTTTAGCTTTTAAAATGGCCCATATCGGTCCTCCCTAAGTGTACCTGCCCTACAAAAGTTCAACATTTGTGTCTTAGTGCAGTTAATTCCTAATCCACATTTTTGTCGGCAAGTTCAAATGTCCAAAAAGGGCCACAAAATTCTGAAGAGGCCTTAAATACATTCGATCGGACAAGTTTCGCTTCACATTGGCTGAGGGTATATATCTGTCGGCAAAGCCGACTGACACTTTTTTACTTGTTTAACTAATTTTTTACCTAACTACTTGTAATTTGGCATTTGAGGTTCCCAGCGGTCACTAAACACATCCACCAAAAACTTTCACCATAAGTCCATGTTTTGGTAGATCCCCCTATATAACGGTACCTCCCGATTTTTCGTATTTTGATGATATTTGAGTTTCCCAGTGGTCACGAAACTCATCCACCAAAAAACAATAGGTCAATAATGCGAAATTTACATTATCTACACTCGCCTAATTAACATATATTCAAATAAAAACGCCTTTCTTAAAAGAAACCAGGTTAATATTGTAATAATGTACTATCGTTAAGCCTTAACGACTACTATTTTTGATTGTTAAATTAACAATAATTTTCGGTAATTAAAGACATAATTTACCGACAAAAATCGTTAAAATTGGTATACAGAATAGCACTTACCGAAAATTGTCGTTAACTAGCGACATTCGTCGTTAATTCTGTCGCTAAGGAGTTACAGAATCGCACTACAGGGGCAGACGTTTTGTTAAAGTAAGAAACCAAAGCCTATACAATGTCCAACAAGTTCAGGTGATTATTAAGTTGGCTGCTGAAATACGTTATTGTGATATGAAATTCACAGAAACTCAAATCACAATAGTGTAAAAACTACTACGATTGTCGTTAACAGTAGCCTTTCTGTTCTACCTTGAAAGTATTGACACTTATGGTCGTCATGTTTAGGTTCCACTGTAAAAGAATTGGCATTTTTGTACAGTACAACTTCGGTGGTAATTTAGATCAGGTATCATATCAGGTAAAAAACGCATTGTTTACGGTCTCACGCATACGACTCTCTCTCGCTCTCTCCACAAACAGCGTTTGCGTTAATGCATTGCTAAAATTAAAAATCATTGAAACAAGCGACAGCAGAATCTTCTTCATTGACTTCATAACGAAGACTGTGTGATGGTTGTTCTGTGGTTATTCTCATCAAGGGCACGTGTGCCCCTTTTTGCCGGATGCTGATTTAGATCAGCGTCAGGCGAGAGAGCGCCCACGTGCGCTAATTTAAAGTTGCTCTCTCCACACACACAATTCAACCCATTGAAAAAGCGTGCACTCACACAATGACACACCGTAAAGTATGCAATAGAAAAGTATGGTGCCTGACGCTGATTTAGATGTTGATATTTTCATAAATTTGCCAATATTGCCAACAATTTCATGTTCGCAAAAAACTATTCCATATAGTTTAGCATACTTTAAGGATTAATTTAATTATTCCAATTTTGACTTGGCAAAACACGAAAATAGCGACTCTATTGAATCAGATGATCTCTGACAAAGATATACAATGGTAAAGATTGGACATCATGCACAATCGAGTTAAATTTGAATATTAAAGCATAGAGGGCGTTTATTTATAACAGTCAATTAACATAACACAACAGAAACAAAAGCATACACCAATGTGAACTATGTTAAATATAACATAATTCCATGTCACGATATTGTAACATCACATTACATATGTTAGACCACCAGTGCCATCTGCCGATATATACTAGCAATGGAAATGTCCCATCTTATTGTATTATACATATATCTTTGTCTCTGAGGCCAATTCTTTTACAGTAGAACCTAAATATGCAGAGTATGGACAACACTATTAGTTTTAACTCGTTAAGAGAATCTCATATTTCCGGCACAATATTTTATACCCTCCAACATAATATGGAGATTATAATTTGTCATTCCGTTTGTAACACATCGAAATATTCATCGGAGTCCCTATAAAGTATATATATTCTTGGTCTGCATAAAATTCCAAGTCGATATAACCATGTCCGTCTGTTGAAATCAATGTACACTATTTAAGATAGAATTTTATAATTGGTGCAGAAGTTTGTATTACTCCTAGGATATTTGGTAGTGAAATGAACTATATTGGTCCACGTTTTGACATTGGAGCCTGGCAGGTAATTTTGGTTTTGGCAACAGAGAACATGTGATTCAATAGATGGCGATATTTTCATGCATTTACCAATATTGCCAATTATTTTATGTTCGCATTAA
This sequence comes from Musca autumnalis, assembly GCF_047663935.1. Classification (NCBI taxonomy): domain Eukaryota; kingdom Metazoa; phylum Arthropoda; class Insecta; order Diptera; family Muscidae; genus Musca; species Musca autumnalis. Next base: position 181,970,855 of record NW_027411866.1, on the reverse strand, counting down.
AGTTGTCACCATAGCTTAGCACACTTTTAGGCGCAAAATAATGATTACAACTTCGAATTGAAATCTGTAGGTAACAGTGGCAAAAAGACGAAAATAGGGCCATCTATTGAATCACCGGATCTCTGTGGCCAAAACCAAAATTACCACCGAGGTTCTACTGTACAAAAATGTCATTTCTTTTACAGTAGAACCTAACTATGACGAACATAATTTTCAATGAAAATTCCGATTATGGACAATATTGTTACGGAATTAGATTTAACTAATGTCCGTGTAGACGTTGTTTTATTCCCCGATACGATTTGTACCAAATAAAACAGGGTTCGTTTTAGATTACGTTTCTACAATGCTTTATTTACTTTATTACACTTATTCGGAACTGACTGTTATAGCTAAGTACACAGCTTTACTTTACTTCTTTACTAGTCGATGTTTACACTTCGGTATAAAATTCACAACTGCTCACTGTTTGCCCGGCAACTCAAATTTATATGCCCACATTTGTCGTTTGGAAGGATCTAGAGCATGCATCTGGCAACATCGAGAAGCCAACTAACAACAAACACACAGACGCACACTCGCACCTATCGAACAACAACAACACACATATACGGGATACAAACACAGAATACAGACATGACGTAATGGACAAAGTAAAGTACAACAAAAACAAATACTGGGCGATAATTGAACGATTATGGCAAAACAAATGGAAACAAAGGCACATTAGTAACATGTAAAGAACTAGAATGATGAAGATAATTCTACATGGTAGTTGTTGTTGCTTAAATAAAGTAACTGCGTAATAAAACTTTACGTTACAATTCAAATTTTTAAATTAACGGAAATTAAACTAATTTAACATAAATCTATCAGTTACATTCGTAACATTGCCTCCCGCTTAAGCCTGTTCGTCCCGAATAGGCACAGTTCCCTCTCTGTGGTATGGGCATTGGTAACACTGCCTCCCGCTTAAGCCTGTTCCTCATGACCTGGCACAGTTCTCGATCCATAGCGGGCCAACCGTTCTAGATGTACCACCTTCATCTTTGATCTAGGGCTGTCGCTCTTCTGTATGCGATACACGACGTCATTTATTTTCGTGACTACCTTGTAGGGGCCTTCCCAGTGCGTTTGTAATTTGGGGCATAGTCCTTTTTTCCGTTGTGGGTTGAACAATAGTACCAGTTGCCCTTCTTGGAACCCATCAGTATTTGCCGCTCGATCGTACCTCGCCTTCATGCGGTTGCTGACCATTTTTATCCGATGGCGTACTGCATCGTGGACTTCACTGAAAGAGTTTTGACTGTTTTCATCGTTATCAATTTCGGGGTTTGGTGTGGCACCGAAGATCAGGTCACCAGGCAGCTTCAATTCATTGCCGAACAAAATTCTGGCTGGGGTTCGAGATGTGGAGTCATGAATGGCCGACCTATAGGCTAGTAGGAATTTTGGTATATGCTCATCTCAGTCTATTTGGCCGCTATCTACCACCTTTCGTAGATGCTCTTCCAGGGTGCGATTAAATCTTTCCACCATGCCATCTGATTGTGGATGCAGGGGCGTTGTCCTCGTTTTCTTGATTCCGTAGGTGTCACACATTTCTTTGAAGATCGCTGACTCAAAATTTCTTCCTTGATCGGAATGAACCTCGGATGGGACACCATAGCGACAAATCCAATTCTTGCTGAACACATCCACTATTGTCTTGGCTTCCTGGTTGGGAATGGCATAAACCTCTGGCCATTTGCTGAAGTAATCCATGACCACTAAGACATACCGGTTCCCGGAGTCGCTTATTGGAAACGGTCCAGCCACATCCATTGCGATTCTTTCAAATGGAGCTCCTGAATTATACTGTTGCATGTGGCCTCGACTCTTCCGGGTTGGACCTTTAGCTCTCATACACCTCTCACAATTGGCAATCCAGTCTGCAATGGATTTCTGACAGCCGACCCAGTAGAACCTCTGCTTTATCTTTTCAGCAGTCTTTGTCACACCAAGGTGTCCTCCACTTGGCCCATCGTGAAACTCTGACAAGACATCTTTTATTTTGGAGTCTGGTACGACAATCAAGTTACGGTGAGTTTTTCCATCGTCGCTCTCCCACTTACGATGTAGGCACCCATCTATTAGAAGTAGACTGTTCCACTGGGCCCAATAAGATTTCAAAAGGGGGCTTTCGGGCGCTATTTCTTTGCGACTAGGTCGTTCGCCCACTTCCATGGCAGAAATTATTTTGCCTAGGGTGCGATCTTTTCTTTGTTCCGCTGACCAATCCTCGCCGGACTCAACCTGCAGTAGCCGGACATCGACGATACTTGCTTTGCCTTCAGCCTTCGAGCAATGTCTGCATTCAATTTTGCATGGCCGACGAGACAGGGCATCAGCATTACCGTGTTTTCCACCTTTTCTGTGCTCGATACTTAGGTCATAACTCTGAAGCCTTTCGATCCAACGGGCCAATTGACCTTCCGGGTTCTTAAACTGAAGCAGCCATCGGAGAGCTGAATGATCGGTTCTTAACAAGAAATGCTGTCCATACAGGTATTTGTGATAGTGTTTGACGCTCTCCACAACTGCCAGCAGCTCTCTCCTCGTCACACAGTAATTCCTCTCTGGCTTCGACAATGTTCGGCTGTAGTACCCGATGACTTTTTCTTGGCCGTCTATTTCCTGGGAAAGGACACCACCGATCCCGTATGCACTGGCGTCCGTGTCCAACACAAACTTACCACCCGGTACAGGGTACGCCAAAAGAGGGGCTGTGCAGAGCATGTCTTTGAGTTTTTGGAATGCCTCTTCCTGGTCGTTGCTCCACAGGAATTTCTGCCCTTTTTGAGTCAATCGGTGTAAGCTTGCGGCAATGCTGGCAAAATTGGGGACAAACCGACGGTAATAGGTGCAGAGACCCAGAAAACTTCGCAGCTCGTGGAGGTTTCGAGGCTGCGGCCAGTCTCTGACGGCTTTAATCTTCTCGCTATCCGTCGATATGCCCTCCTTCGTCACATGGTGCCCCAGGAACTTTACCTCTCGCTGGAAAAGGCTACACTTCTTCGGGTTCAGTTTCAGACCCGAAGACGATAGCTGCTGGAGTACATTCCTTAAATTCGTGAGGTGTTCGTCGAAGGTCCGTCCCATGACTATGATGTCATCCAAGTATATAAGGCACGACTTCCACTGCAACCCTTTCAGCACCCGCTCCATCAGCCTTTCAAAGGTGGCCGGGGCGTTGCAGAGCCCGAATGGCATGACATTAAACTGCCAGAGACCGCCGTTAACGCCAAACGCTGTCTTTTCCTTATCTTTTTCGGCAATCTCTACCTGCCAGTAACCACTCTGCAGATCGAGGGTAGAGAACCATGACGTCCCGGCTAAGGTGTCTAGTGTGTCATCGATTCTTGGGAGCGGGTAGCTATCTTTCTTAGTGACATCATTTAGTTTTCTGTAATCCACACAAAATCTGGTGCTTCCATCTTTCTTCTTGACCAGAACTACTGGGGAACACCAGGGACTCGACGACGGTTCGATCACACCACTCTCATCCATTTCGCTTATCAACTTCTGGACTTCGTCCCTTTTTGCCAGTGGAACGCTTCTTGGGGCCTGTTTTATTGGTCTTGCGTCTGCTGTGTTTATTTCATGTTTCACCACCGATGTTCTTCCTTGATGCCCTTTTGTAGACGCAAAGGTAGAGGCATGTTTCCATAATAACTGCTTGGCTTTGTTCTTCTCGGAAGGTGATAAGTTCTGTGTCCACTCTTTGATGTAACTATCGAGGTGCTTCTTTTCCGTGGCTGCTGATTTTTCGGTGTTATTTTCCAAATTGATTACAGCTTCGGCTGGTGTACATTGTCCAACGTCGGAAAATTGGCAAATTTGTTCTTGCTTATCTGACAGGTTCAAAACTCTAACTGGAATCAGTCCATCGTCGTTGCTTTTCACCAGGGCATTCGCTATTAAGATGTTACTATTTTTGTTCTCTGCTGGTTCCACCACCCACAATTTCCCGACTCCACAATCTCCATCCATTGGTACCCATATCAATGTTTCGGCACAAGGCGGTATAATCTCTGGATGTTCCGTAGTCAGACGTCTAATAGGTGTGTTTTCATCGTAGCCCATATTTAATGGAATTTCCACATTGGACCATGTCATCACACGTTCTTTCATATCCAGATTAAGACCAAAGGCAATCATAAAATCTGCGCCTATGATAACTTCGTCTACGATATCAGCCACTATAAACTCGTAGTCGACCGATTTATTGGCAATAGTAAGTCTCACGGTTATCTTTCCATGTACTGCCGCAGGCTCCCCCGTTGCTGTGCGCAGTCTGACTCCATTTAGTGGCGTTATCTTTCCTTCTGCCAGATCTGATCTGATGATTGACTTTGATGCGCCTGTATCCAAGGTCAGAATTCGCTTGTCGCCATTGATGTAACCAGTTGTTGTAAGGTTGTGGTTTTTCTGCTGTACAATCGCTATGGAGATTGTGGGGCCGTCGTCGATGGGAGCCAGTTCACGCCCCGCTGGACTGGCTCGATTTAGTTTAACGGTGACTCATTTGCAGAACGTTGAACCACTCTTTTACTTTCCCTTGACGGGGGTGGTGACGATGACCTCGATCGCTTGCGCTTCGCTCTACAATCACGCACAAAATGACCCATTTTGCCGCAATTGTGACACCTACCCCTGGCCTTAGTTGGTGCTGCCGTATAACGTTCTTCCCTTAATGCCTGCTTCAATGCTGCCACCATCTCGTTAGTAAGAGATTTGGGTTCATCGAACTCGGTATCCAGTTTGCGGACCTTGTGAGTCTGGGGATTGGTGATTATTCTTGCCGTCTCTTGCGTAAGGGCGTACGACACGGTTTCAGCAAACGACGATTTTGGTGACGCATACGTTGCACGTTTGATCTCGGGGTCACGTATACCATTCACAAATGTTTCGATTTTCATACGGTCCAACAATGGATGGTTTTCTCCTGGATACGTCATTAGCACCAAACGTTCTACCTCCGTTGCGAAGTCCTGTAAGGTCTCATTTGGCTTCTGTATTCTTCCCCTTAATTCCATTAAGTAGATGTTTTGCTTATGTTCGCCACCGTACTTACGTTCAAGAGCAGCCATAATATCTCCATAACTGTTTCTAGAAGCGGCGGGAATAGTCTGTATTACCTCAGCAGCACCGCCCTGCAATGCCATTAGTAGTGATACAGCCTTGTCGTTGTCGTTCCAAGAATCTCTAGCAGCCACGGTCTCGAACTGTAATTTGAACACATTGAAAGAGGTTGAGCCGTCGAACACAGGAGGCTTGATTTTTAACGTGTTATGAATAGCTCTCACTGGGCCACCTTTGATTTCCAGTTCCGACATTTTCTTTTCTATGCCCAGAATCTTCTCATCTTGAGCCAGAAATTTCTCGTCAACAGACAAAATCTTTTTATCCAACTCTTTAATTTGTACCTCCACGTTTTCTACTCTCTTTTCAATCACCATCGTGATGTTCTCGAGTTTCTCGTTAATTGTTCTAGAATTTACCTCTAATTTCTCTTCCATGCCCTTAGCGATTTTTCTAGAGTTCTCTTCTAACTTTTCCTCTAATTTTTTGGAATATTCTTCACTCTTTCTGGAATTTTCTTCCATTTTAGCATCTAATTTCTCCATCATTTTACTGGAATTTTCTTCATTCTTCCTAGACATCTCTTCTAACATCTTACAGTTGTCAGATTTCATTTCCGCCATAAGTCTTCTTGAATTTTCTTCATTTTTCTGGTTCATTTCCAGCATCATCATAGCCAGCATTGACTTCAAATCGTCACCCCTGGCAGCTACCGACGAAACTTCCTCAACGCTGGATTCGTCCTTTGCCGATAACTCGACTTCTTCCTTACCGTCGAACTCATATTCATCGATGTTCATTCCACGGCGCTCGAACTCTTCCAACAAGCGTTTTTGTAGTTCGGCCTTGTTGCCAGTAGAACACAACTCCAACTTACTTAGCTCCTTCTTCAAGTCTTCCACTCGTAGATCCTTAAACTTCATTGTAGGATGATCGTAATCTCACTTCTGACACCAATTGTTACGGAATTAGATTTAACTAATGTCCGTGTAGACGTTGTTTTATTCCCCGATACGATTTGTACCAAATAAAACAGGGTTCGTTTTAGATTACGTTTCTACAATGCTTTATTTACTTTATTACACTTATTCGGAACTGACTGTTATAGCTAAGTACACAGCTTTACTTTACTTCTTTACTAGTCGATGTTTACACTTCGGTATAAAATTCACAACTGCTCACTGTTTGCCCGGCAACTCAAATTTATATGCCCACATTTGTCGTTTGGAAGGATCTAGAGCATGCATCTGGCAACATCGAGAAGCCAACTAACAACAAACACACAGACGCACACTCGCACCTAGCGAACAACAACAACACACATATACGGGATACAAACACAGAATACAGACATGACGTAATGGACAAAGTAAAGTACAACAAAAACAAATACTGGGCGATAATTGAACGATTATGGCAAAACAAATGGAAACAAAGGCACATTAGTAACATGTAAAGAACTAGAATGATGAAGATAATTCTACATGGTAGTTGTTGTTGCTTAAATAAAGTAACTGCGTAATAAAACTTTACGTTACAATTCAAATTTTTAAATTAACGGAAATTAAACTAATTTAACATAAATCTATCAGTTACATTCGTAACAATATTATAAGTTTTGGCACTTTAAATGTAGTCAAAGTCTTCAAGCTATTCAAGCTTCAAGCTATAATTTTGAATAAAATGCAAATTTTGGACAACACTATTAGTTTAAACTCGTTTCAGTGTTGCTTAATTTTAATAAAATAAAAACAGAAATTTTATATTTTTTGAAATTTTAACCAATTATAATTTTTATTCTAGATTTGTATAAAGAGATACATTCGTAATTAATAATAAAACTCGTCAACATATGATGAATGGCTACGAGGTAGGAAAACAGTGTGTAAAGTGATGGGCTTCTAGCTAAGTACGGTTCACCCAATATTTTATACCCTCTGCCATAATATGGAGGGTATAAATAACATTGTTATTCCGTTAATAACACACCGAAATAATCGTCGTAGTATATACATATATTCTTGATCAGCATACAATTCCAAGTCGATATGTCCGTCTGCCCGTCTGTTCATCTGTCAATGAGTGTCATAATTTGGTACAGAAAATTCTGTTATTTCTAGGATATTTGGTAGTCAACGTATCTTTTTTCGGAATTTTGAAGGTTTTAGCCTCTTTATTACGGTACCGCGTGTTTTTTGGTATTTTCAAGAGTTAAGCCGCATATCACATCAAATGGCTAAAATTTGTATTTAGTCTTCTTTTGGACCACAAAACTTTCCGTCAGAAATTTGAAAGTACATGTCGACGTTTTGATATTGCCTCCACAAAACGATATTTTGAAGGTTTTAGTCTCTTAATCTATAGTCTTCTTTTGAGGCCTCCCAGCTTTTCTCCAGAAATTTTTCTATACAGGTCCACGTTTTCATATAGTCCCCATAGAATAGTACAGTCTGATTTTCGGTATTTTCAGTGTTTAAGCCGCATTATCCTACTGAAATATATAAAATTCTATATAGTCTTCGTTGGAAATATAATAAATTCCTGCAGAGAACTGTCGGTACAGGTTCACGTTTGATATACATAGCTCCTATAGAACATGCCGGCTGAACTTAACGCCCCTCTTACTTGTTTTTATCTAAACCAACAATTTTCTGGAAGAAGTGTTTTACCATAAGGAAGTAAAAATACCAAATGTCAGCCAATTCGATTGGAGAATACGGTTTAAATATTTGAAATATCTTTGATTTTTCAAAATAGTCTGGATTAATCTCATTGTTCTTGTTTTAATATTTAAAACAACTAATTTATTAGTGGAGAAGGTTTGGCATTGTTCGCCAAGGAGTAAGTCAGGGAAGACTAGTTTCGACAATTTTCATTCTTCTTAGAGGGATTATATTTCAGGGAAGCTGAAATGCCAAATTTCACCTAATTCGATCGAACAATATGATTTAAACCATCATAACATCGGTGGGCAGGAACCCATCTATGACGCCTATATCAAAACCTAAATATATATATCGGACATTTTTTGTAAAATTTCTTATCTGAAGAAATGCAAAATTCTTGTGAATTTAATCAGTGGAGAATATAAAAATAATAACATTCATGTTTAGTTAAAAAGTTCGAAGATTATAAAACATGGTTTCGAATCAAGGTTACTTTCACAACAGACAAGACAGTACTTGGTGTAAAAAAATGAATGTATCAGTCAGCATTAGAATATGAACCTGCTGATGGTTCAGACATTCAAAGGATTCTACTGGATGCTCTCTCAAATGAAGGTGGTAATTGAATTATCAGGGAGGATCGAAGTACTTTGAATTCTTTAATATGATCGCCCATTATGATAGACCTTTCGTTACAGGCTCTAAAGTAAGAAAACAATGTCTGTACATTACCCATAAGTTCAGGTGATTTTTAAGACTGCAGTCGAAATACGTTATTGTGATCTGAAATTCAAGAAAGAAACTCAAATAACAATATTGTAAATACTACTTAGTTTACTGTCAAAAGTAGTTTTATTAACTGACCTTGAAAATAAGTGAGTAAGGGAGACATTTTTGTCCTTTCCAAAACATGGACCAATATGTACAATTTTCCGAATTGAGCGAAATACATAAAATTGGGCAATACAGACTAGAGCTAAACCTGGATATTCTGGATTTGAATAGTTAACAACATCGGGAGCACCACTCTATGGAGGCTGTATAAAACGTTGGCCTGTTCCGATAAATCGAAAATCGTAACTCCAGCGAAGACTAAATACCAAATTTCTGTTATTCCCGTTGAATAATGAGGCTAAAACTTCAAAATACCGAACATTGGGAGGGACTTTTCTACGGGGACTATATTAAAACATGGTACAATACCGAAAAATTTCAGGTGGAAAGTTTTATACCACCAATGGAGACTAAATGTTAAATTTCATCCGTTTCGATGGGATATTGATAATACAACCGAACAAAATACCGAAAAAAGGTCTTATACTGATAATTCTCTTCTGCAATATTTTATACACCCACGGCAGTTTAAATAATAAATTTCAGTCACATATATTGAGGCCACAACTTTCAAAAGAACGTTAATCTGGAGGTACGGTCCAATGGGGGCTCTTTGAGGACGTCGACCTATACCGCCACATTTCGGGTGGAATGTTTCACACCCATATCAAAAACTTAATACCAGATGAATGAAGACCAACTACCAAATGTCAGTCATTTCGATGGAATATTGAGCAGCAACCTTCAAGATACCGAAAGTCGGGAGGTACCGTTCTATGGGGTCTATATGTAGACATGGACCTATACCGACAATTTCAGGTGGAAAATTTTGCAATCTCAGCCAACACTGACATTTCAAATTTCACAAATTTCGGTGGGATATCGAGAACGATGTCCTATCAAAAATTTAATACCAAATATTAAGTGGGCAACGAAGACTAACTACAAAATGTCAGTCATTTCGATGGAATATTGAGCAGCAACCTTCAAAATACCGCAAATCGGGAAATACCATTCTATGGGGGATATATAAAGGCGTGGACCTATACCTACAAATTTCTGGGGTAAAGTTTTGTACCCCCAACGAAGACTAAATACCAAATTTCAGCCATTTCGGTGTGATAATGAGGCTAAAACCTTCAAAATATCGGGAGGTACGGTTCTATGTGGGCTATATGAAGGCGTGGACCTATACCTACAAATTTCTGGGGGAAAGTTTTGTACCCCCAACGAAGACTAAATACCAAATTTCAGCCATTTCGGTGTGATAATGAGGCTAAAACCTTCAAAATATCGGGAGGTACGGTTCTATGTGGGCTATATGAAGGAGTGGACCTATACCTACAAATTTCTGGGGGAAAGTTTTATACCCCCAATGAAGACTAAATACCAAATTTCAGCCATTTCGGCGGGAAATATCGTCTTATGCGCGCTATATCAAAACGTTTACCTATATAAACATTTTATGGTAGAAATGTTTCTTAGCTTCTGGAAACACAAAATACAAAGTTACAACCGATTCTGTGGTCAAATGGAATTAATACATTCAGAATATCTTGAAGTGACGCGTACTTTGTATGGGGCGTTATATGGGGACTATACCAAAACGTGGACCTATATAAACAAACTTTGGTAGAAATGTTTTTTGGCCTCTGGAGACAAAAAATACCAAATTACAAACAATTCGGTGGTAAAATGGGACAAATATCAAAAAATTCCTTAAAATGACGACGCGTCACCCGTCACTTTGTATGGGGGCTATACGAAAACTTGGACCTAGCACGCTTTCAATACCAAAAGTCCCACATACATATAATAGATTTTACCAAAATTTCATCCACCTACTTCAATCCGTTCGGACGCTAGAGTGATTTCCACAGACGGACAGACGGACCGACATGGCTATATCGATGTAGAATTGCACGCTGATCAAGAATATATATATAGTTTGTGGGGTCTAAAATGATTATTTCGAGTAGTTACAAACGGAATGACAAACTTAATATACCCCCATCTTATGGTGGATAGTGTTGTTCATATTATTTAGGTTCCACTGTAAATGAATTGGTATTTTTGTACAGTGGAACCTGGCTGGTAATTTTGGTTTTGGCCTTAGAGATCATGTGATTCAATAGATGGCGCTACCTAAAGTCCTACGTACATATAATCGATTTTACCAAAATTTTCATCCACCTACTTCAATCCGATAGGACGCTAGAGTGATTTCCACAGACGGACGGACATGGCTATATCGATGTAGAATTGCACGCTGATCAAGAATATATATATATATATATATATATATATAGTTTCTGGGGTTAGACCCGAGTAGTTACAAACGGAATGACAATCTTAATATACACCCATCTTATGGTGGATGGTGATGTTCATATTATTTAGGTTCCACTGTAAAAGAATTGGTATTTTTGTACAGTGGAACCTGGCTGGTAATTTTGGTTTTGGCCTTAGAGATCATGTGATTCAATAAATGGCGCTATTTTCATACATCTGCCAATATTGCCAACTATTTTAGGTTCGCCATAAACCAATCAATGTAGCTTAGCATACTTTTAAGAGCAACTAAATTATTCTAATTTCTACTAAAAATCGTTTGGCAACAGTGGCAAAAACATAAAAATAGTGCCATCTATTGAATTACATGATCTCTGACAAAGATAGATAATACAATAAGATGGGACATTTCCTTTGCTGGTAAATATCGGCAGATGGCACTGGTGGTCTAACATAATGTGATGTTACAATATGGTGACATGAATTATGTTATATTTAACATAGTTCACATTGATGTACGCCTTTGTTTCTGTTAATTGTCTGTTATACATAAACGCCCTCTATGCTTGAATATTAAAAATTAACTCCATTGTGCATGATGTCCAATCTTTACCATTGTATGTCTTTGTCTCTGAGGCCAAATCCAAAATTAACACTGAGGTTCTACTGTAGAAAAATACCAATTCTTTTACAGTGGAACCTATCATCATTTAATAAAAATGCAGAGTATGGACAACATTATCAGTTATGACACTTTAAATGTAGTCAAAGGCGTCAACCTATACGAATATTCAATTTTTGGACATTTATTATATTGCCTTTTTATTGTCAATTTCATAGGATTAGAGTATATGTGTATGTATTTGTATGTAGATTTAAACATGTTCCAGTAGGTAGATTGAACATGTTCATCTAAGGTACACCATAAGTTCCAGTTTTAAATAAAATAATATGTTGATGTTATTGTTTGTGTATATCAAATACTTACCCATTTTTCCCTCACATGAAATAAAACACACACACTCTAATTTTATTTACACATCCAATAGAGAGAAATAGAGACGTTTGTTTATTATAATTTATTTTTATGAATAGTTAATAATTGTTGCCGTGCATTTTGGTTTGCATCCTTTTCTATTACAATTAGGTTTACACGTTAATGTATTTAATTATGTATTTCAGAAATAATTATTCGGAAATATCAAATCGTTAGTAATTACAAATTTCTTAGATTTCAATTTACATTGCCTCCTTTACAAGGAACTCTTTTAATAATTTTATAAACTGTACAATACATTTTTGTGAATGTGAATTTTATACTTATGATACAATCCAGCCATGGGCAAAACAATATTCTTCTTTGTTTTCTGTTTTTGCTTAAATTTAAGATTTGAACTAACACATTATTTTGTACGTAATAGTTGTGTGTGAATGTATTGGTTATGGTTAACACTTTGATTTTGAATTTCTAACCATAATTCATATGCCTCGTAGGCACAACACATTTACTTAGTTTCAGAATATGTTTATAAATTCTAATTAAGTATATTTTATTTATTCATGTTTTCTTAAATATTTAATTTATATTTTATCATATATTATTATTATGGAATTAATCTAATTCTATTTAATTGAATATTAAATTCTTAATAATTAAATGGTAATATGCGTATTTTCCCTTTTCCCCCTTTTTTGGTTAGCAATTGTCATACACCAACATATGGTGGTGTAGTGGTGTATGACCAACTTTGCAAATTGCAATCAACGATGACGATTTGTTTTTGTTGTTTTACTAATAACAATTTTGGGTTTATCTTAGAAATAAACAATAATAAATTATTTATGTATTTTAACATTGTCTAAATAGATGTATGTATATATAATATTAACTGTTTTTTTTTTAACTATAACATTAAAAAGAAGGTGGGTATATCTTGTAAGTTTATGAATGAGTTTGTTTTGTATTAACAAGTTTTTTTTTTTTGGTATTCAAGGTACAGTGGGCTCAAGAGGTATGCTTTTATTTGTATTGAATTATATTTAATTATTGAGTATTTTGTATTAGATTTCTTTTTTGCTGGTTTCAATCGATTGCAATTTTTATATTTCTTTGGAGGATATCAAATGGATTTATTTTTTTAATACAAGCCCTCTTTTAGGTACACACCAAAGTTCTTGGGAGTGCAATTCGATAGTTTGAAATGGTAAAGCTTACAGCGGTGGTCGAAATATATATTTATTGGAACCGAATTACAACTTGCCATGTTTGTACTTGCCATCTCGTCGCAAAAACACTGTCCCTGAGCAAACAACCTAGGATCATAAATGTTATACTGGAGTAGTTGGTGGAAATTTATTTGGAGTAATTGGTGGGAATTTTAGGCAAAGCAAACATCGATATCTGCACATTTTTGAGGCAGGCCCCTTTGGGCGCCCTTGGCATGACGATTATTATTATTGTGAAGTTGATAGTGTTATCTGATACGGGTTTGCTACTGACAAAACATCAGGGTGAAGCATAACCGTGGATTGCAATTATTGGTTTTTAAGTGACCGACGAATTACTACGTTATAGAGAAAATTCGTTACAGAGAAACATGGGCAAATCAGTAATTTTTAAGCAACGAAATGAAACTATGCATAGTAGTCATTGGAAATATAACGTATTCTGAATCAATTCTTATTCTAAAAGCGTTGATGAACGAGTTTTGCTTCTCTCTTTAGTGTGAACTCCAATAAAAAGGTCGCTGATTAATGTGTTTTGCTTCACATTTATTTTTAAAAATTCGTTGTAGAGAGATTATTTTGTTTATTCACTTACTTTATCGTCTTTACTCAACGACTGCCTTAGGTAAAATGAAGAAAAATTGCCTTTCTCACAAAAACAACAAAACTAATTCATACAAGTTTTTCTCTTCCTTTTCGCTTGCTATGTTTGTTAACTGTTACAGAAAAAATGACTGCTTGTGGATAAATAAATCACAACAACAACAAAGAACGGAACACACGTGTTTGGCCGCATATCGCATACACACCACCGTGGCAAAAACAAACTTTTTCACCCTCCCGTCGTCACTTCTACGTCTTCAATTGCACCATAAATACAGCTCATTATTATGAAAAAAGCGACAGCCAGTTGTTATTTTTCTGGGTATAGTAAATCAAAGAATGACCAAATCGTCACACTGCGTCAAATAGTGGAGAAGACCCACGGAAGACAAATCGACATCTATCATCTGTTTAAGGCCGCCTTTGACTGCCCAATTCGATCAAAGGATTCCAAGCCATACCTGAGTTTGGCATCCCTGCAAAACTTATACGATTATGCAGGATGACATTGGCTAACACAAGATCAGCTGCTAAAATAGGAAAGAACCTCTCCGAACCTTTTGAAACAAAACGATTTTTCAGACAAAGTGACAGTCTATCGTGTGATCTATTTAACATTCTGCAGGAAAAAATCATCAACCTTTGCAAAAATTGAAAAAAATAGTCAATGCACGCAAGATGCCCAGTAGACTCGGATCAACTGTTGACGTTCAGAATTAAAATTTTGAGGTAGTAAATCACTTTATGCACCCCAAGGGAAGTCCAAAACTACGATGGAAAGACCAAGTTAAAGATAATATCACAAAACAGGATGAATTAAAGCAGTATATCGGTGCTTTTGGAAATCTATTCTTAGTTCGGCTTATGGTACAAGACATTATGTTTAGTATAAACGCCATCTAAGTTTCTTTGGGAAAATATTCGCTGGAATTTAATACACAACTCTTTAGAACATTCCATTATTGTAAAATGCCTCTATCGCGTTGTTTGTAGTATATATTTCATCGAGAATTTAAAAAATAAATCAGCAATGCGGTGAAATCCTACACATGAGAAGATACTGAAAACAAGCAAAAAAGTGTCAGTCGGCTTTTCCGACAAAGATATACCATCAGCCTGTGCGGATTGAAGAAAAGTTATGGATAGGATTAAAGCTCAAAAGTTTGCGGGGATATCGATAGATAGATACCTTTGGCAAAAATGTCCGAAGGATCCTCGAACAGACCCTTAACAACACAAAAATGTTGAACATTTGTGTGGGTGGTACCACAAGGATTGGACAGATAGGGCCTAAATTTGAATTTAAACTAAGTTTCGACAATATTTAGATATCCAAAGTGTGGACCAAATCGGTTGCAACGTCTATGAGACATATTCGAACTTTTGTGGGGGAGGTACCGGAAGGAGTGGACCTATAAGCACCACCTTCGGATTTCATCTAATATTCGAAGAAATATTACGATACCCAAAGTGTGGACGAACACAGTATTCGGTTCAAGCTCTCCGGTGTCATAGGGGTTTTTTTAACAGCTTCCGGGCTGTTTTCTCAAGAAGTATGGACTTGCCCCTGAAGAAACTTTTACTGTCGTAATTGGGGCAGCGAATGCAAGTTGCTTCAACAAAAATCAAAGTGATTCGAGAGCAGGTGTTAAAGTGAATTTATCCAAAATTTTGTGTGGGAGGTACCCGAAGGAGTGGACAAATATAGTCCATATTCGAACCTGATCTATATCTGTTTGATATATTAGGATGTGTAAAGTATGGACCAAATCGGTCACGAACATTTTTGAACTTTTGTGGGGGAGTTACCTGAAGGAATGGTCCGATACTCAGTAAAATTTTATGGAAGTGGTTCTATGAGATGCCATGATTTCACAGGATCTTTTGCATTGCTTCAAAGGAAGTCGTGAAAGATCCGATCTCTTCATCAGCATTTGAACCCATGCAAAGGAAGCCGTGAAATATACGATATTTTCATCAGCATTGGGTTCAAATTCCATCGATCCAATACAGATGAATTTTGTGTTTTTATTTATACAAATTTTTCTAAATATATAAGATTAAGTATTTACAATAGACTTGATGTTGTCGGAGACTCGAAATCACAACCATCATTGTTAAGACTCTCGTCGTAATGATAATGTCATTACAAAGGGTTGGTGAAAATGACATGTCAAAGCATAGTTGTAAATGACATGCTTTGGATCCAAAAATGAATAGCATCTTTTGGGGTCCCCGCTCATATAAAATTCATCGATGAAGATGATAAAATGATGACATGCCAGATCACTTGCACCCTTGATTGAATGGTATCTTTGTCATCAAACATGTTGCTGGGTATGGCTTGTCTTCGAACTTAAACTAAGTTTGCACAAAATATTACGAAGGCCACATCTTGGACCGAATCGGCAGATCCGTTCGAGAGTTATCTTGCGCTCCAACCACTACACAGGAAGTATGGACTTTCCCCTGATGAAACTTTTACCGTCGTATGGGGGGCAGTGAATACAAGTTGCTACAGCAAAAATCTAAGCGATTCGAGAGCAGGTCCTATACTGAACTTTTCCGAAATTTTGTGGGGGGTACCCGAAGGAGTGCACCGATTGAGTCCATATTGGAACCTTATCTAAGTCTGGTAGAAATTTCTCGATGTGCAAAGTATGGACTAAATCGGTTACTTCTTTCAAGAGTTATCGTGCGCACAAATTTTCCGAACGTTTCCGAACTTTTGTGGGGGAGGTACCGGAAATTGTAGACCGATATAACCCATCTTCGAACTTAAACTAAGTTTGGACAAAATATTAGGAAAGCCAAATTTTGGACCGAATCGGTTGATCCGTTCGAGAGTTATTGTCTGAAACACACGTTTTTGAAACTTTTAGAGCTTCAGAATGTTCTGAAGAATTGCTGAGCACATAATTCAGCTGATCCAATACCCAACTACGGGTTTTATGGACTTAATATATACTTCCAAAAATGTCTACCAGAAGGTATTTGCATTTTTATACCTTCCACCATATGGAGGGTATAATTAAATTTGTCATTCCGTTTGTAACACATCGAAATATTCGTCGGAGACCCTATAAAGTACTTATATATACAGTCGAAATCGCTTATAACGTCGTCGTTTATAACGTCATATCGGTTATAACGACGATATCCAAAAGTCCCAAATCTCTGGGGCCCTTTATAGCCCTATCGCTTATAACGACATATCGGATATAGCTACAAATTCCGTCGGTCCCTTGACCGACGTTATAAGCGATTTCGACTGTATTATTGATTTTACCATGTCCGTCTGTCCGTCTGTCTGTATGTTGAAATCAAGGTACAGCTCGCAATTTTAAAGATAGATAGTCATTATTTGGTACAGAAGTTTTTATTACTTGCAGGATGGTTGGTATTGAAATCGGTCGATCGATATATCGGTCCACGTTTTGATATAGCCCCCATAGAACGGTACCTCCCGATTTTCGGTATTTAGAAGGTTTTAGCTTCATTATCACACCGAAATGGCTGAAATTTGGTACTTAGTCTACGTTGGTGGTATAAAACTTTCCCCCAGAACTTTGTCGGTATCGGTCCATGCCTTCATATAGCCCCCATAGAACGGTGCCTCCCGATTTTTCGTATTTTGAAGGTTGTGGCTTCAATATTCCACCAAAATGGCTGAAATTTGGTAATCAGTCTTCAATGTGATATAAAACTGTTCGCCAGAAATTTGTCTGTACAGGTCCACGCTTTTATATTGCCCAATTTCCTACTAAAATTCGTCGGAATAGGTCCACTTTTCCGTACAAAGATATTTCCTAAAGCGAATTTTGCGTGTTCCAAGTTTTACACCTAATCATATTTTGATGTTGGAAACGGGAGTAGAAGACACACAAATATATACACTTGGATTACACTTACAATATTTGGGAAGAATTTTGTTTAGCTACGGTGGTAACAGTCTACCGAAACAACTATCAATGTTAATATTGCAAAATAATAATTTCTGGGCAAAAGAATTGAGTACACTTTCCCAAAACTTCAATCTTCAATTTGCACCGGCAACGACATCTCCGAATAATTGGAACGTCTTCACCAATGACCAGATAAACCATATGAAAATGCACATCTACGAAGAACGACTGCGCAGGAAGGAAGAAAGCCAAAGTCTGCGAATATATAAATATCTAAACTCAAACAGAGCACATCTATATTTGAATGAAAAGTATTCCTGTCAGAAAGTCTGGTGGATATTCAAAGCACGAAGTGGAATGATTCCATTAGGATATAATAGCTTCGAAACAGATGCTTCAAACAGAGAATGCAACATGTGCAATAGGCATGAAATAGAAACTCTCCAACACTATATTGGTACCTGCCCCATATTCAGAGAGTTTCGACTGACAATCTTCCGGAAGCCAACACTAGAAGAGGCAGAAATATTCCGAATACTTGATGGACAAGCAGAAGAAGACTGGGACAAACTAGCCAACTATCTAGAAATCACATAT
Organism: Musca autumnalis; assembly: GCF_047663935.1. Lineage (NCBI taxonomy): Eukaryota > Metazoa > Arthropoda > Insecta > Diptera > Muscidae > Musca > Musca autumnalis. The sequence goes on along the minus strand of NW_027411866.1, from coordinate 181,952,608 downwards.
AAATATCGGCAAATAATACTAAATCAATTCTATTAAATATTAGTCTAATTTTATATTAAGCCACAGACGTATTTGTAACATCGTCGCAAAATTCCAATTAATTCTTTAATTGAAGAAATTATGTTTGAATACTGAAGTGAAATGTTTAAAATTTTATATTCAATAAAGAAGAATTACTACTACTACGAAAAAAAGGTCCACGTTTCGATATAGCCCCCTTAGAACGGTACCTCCCGTTTTTCGTAATACTGAAGATTGTGACGTCAATATCCCACCGAAATGGCTGAAATTCGCAATTTAGTCTCCCAAGAGTTATAATATATTCCAGAAGATTATTATCAGTCCACGTCTTTCTATATCCACGTCTTCCTATATCCCCATAGAAGCGTACTTCTTTATTTTCGGTATTTTTTAAGTTTTAGCCACATTCTCCTACCGAATTATAGGAAATTTGGTATTTAGTCTTCTTTGAGTCTAAAAACTTTCCGTCAGAAATTTGTCGGTATAGATCGACGTTTTGAAATAGCCCCCATAGAACGGTGCCTCACATTGTTTTACCGAAATTGCTGAAATGTAGTATTAAGTCTTCTTCATACACGAAAAGAAACAAATTATTCCATTTTACTTCAATACAACTTGTGATGGAGAGTTCGTATTGCACTGTATAATTGGAACCTCAGTTTACAATAATGGTACCAGAATGTATGTATATGTAAAATAAATGAGTACAAATCATTCATCTCAATCCTCATTCATCAATCATCTTATCAACTCAGCATCATGTGGATTAAATGCCATGTCAAGATGCGAAAATATTTTGTAAAGAATTGTTACGAAGTTTTTGAAAACAACCATTTGATTTCCAAGAAATATAATAATATTGTACATTTGATTATGTATGTATTTCGAATATTTTTTAATATTGATAGATAACAATGAAGTGTTTTTTGCTTTTTATAGAAAAATATAGTATATAGATATGAGATTATAATATTTTATTTAAATATATTTATTACCTATTTTAACAGTGTAAATATTTATTCACTGTGGTTCAAACAGCATCATAACAACAATTACAGATTGAATAAAAATGTTGATATTTGTCAAAAATACAAAAATATATAATACAGAACACGATTGTGTGTATATACAAGAGAGGCTCGAGATAGAGAGAAAAATATAAGAAAAATAAACTTTGATATTGTCTTGGTTTGTGTGTTTTGTTGTTGCTGTTGGTTTATTAAACTCTATATTTTTACTAAATTATTTCTAAAACATTGGCTACTTTAACATTTATTGTTATCATGGTTTTAATAATAAATATTATTTTTGTTTTTAAATTTGGCAACAATATTTCTTATTTCAATTTACACTTTATTTATATTAAATACTTTTTTGTATTTTGTTTTAGGTTGGTGGTTTTAATTTATAGTTAACTTTACATTACATTTGATTGAGACATTATTTAACATTAAATCAATAGTATAGATCTTTCTTCATTTTCTTCACAAAAATGTTTCAATGTTTGCGCTGTTCTTCAACTTTTTTCGTTAATAAGCTGTATGAAAGATGTGTATAAATTTGAAAATGATTGCCGAACAAATAATAAAATTGTCAATTGGGGATTTAAGAAAAGAAAAGAAAAGAAAAAAAAATATAAATAAAATTGCGTGTGTTTGTAAATTGTTATGAATTACGGGGATTGTTTTTCTTATTTGCAGTCATTATATCTCTCCATGATCTGTGCTACACTGAATCAGCAGCTTTTTCTTAGTTATTACTTTGTTTTGGGTATTTCTTTGGCAAATTGGAATTCCGTAAGGTTTACAAAAAAACGTTGTGGACATTTTATTTTTTTTTCAAGTTGCGTTAACAAACAACACATCACATTGAGATATTCCATTTTATTAACGAGTAGAAAGTTGTTGTAATAGAAAGTGTTTCACAAATCTTGACACATATTTGGCGTTTTGATTAAGGATTTCTTTTGTTTTTTTTTTCTAGCAAACATTGATGTACAAAAATTGTTCGGGACGATGATGTTTGATCTAATGTTATGAATTTAAGTTACATAGATATTGCTATCCTCATTTTTATTTTAACATTACAATAAGAAAATTATAATAAGAGGTATTTGTGAATATCAATGTTGTGTTAAATGTAAAAAAAGAGATCAATACGCATGATTAGGTAAAGAAAATCTTTCGCGAGCCCTTAGAAGAAGCATATCTTTAGTGGGATTCTGTAATTCATTTTTGCTGTTATCGATAATTGTCGGTAAAATTAAAATTATTATAATTTCGATAATTAACGAACATTTTTGGTAAGTTAACGATAAATAAAGAGTAGTCGCTAGCCTCTACGGAAACAAACAGTGATACCAACTTCTCTTTATGTTTTTAGTCATAATTTTGCGATTTGATGTTGCCTATTTTTGTCGGTAACAGCAAAAATGAGTTACAGAATCCCAGTACTGGTATATGATGGAAACCGATTTGAGTCGATTTATCGAATCGAAATTGCATATACAGTTGCGACGTACCTACATAGTGCTGTAACAATTTATAAGAAACAAAATTTGTCATGATGAAGGCAAAGATTCCTAGACCTAATTCAGACGAGTCATCAATGCCATATGCCCAGAAAAAAAAAAACATTCATATCTACCCGTTCAGACTATGTGGAGACGTAATTTCACTTTCTGTTAGCTGGTATGAACGAAATTTCTTGCATCGATCAACACGGGATCCAACGAGGAAAAAACTAACTTTTGTCGCCAAGTATCAATGCAATATCAAATGTTATTTGTTGGAATAAATGCCATCTTGCATTAGCCGTTCACGCACGGCTTAATTTTTTTGGATTTTTTTCACGCATGGCTTCATTGTTTTCTGGCACAACGGCCGTTTTGGACGATCCTTATGATCTTCGTTGTTTAGCGAGTGTTGGTCATGATTGAATTCACTAAACCAGTTTTTCATAGAGCTATAGGATGGTCTTTTATCCAAATAATTAATTTGATCAATGCACTTTTGCCTTCATTATCCACGAAGAAAGTTGTGAAAAATGATCGGATAAAAATGTTTCACAAGTAAATTCCATTTTTTGCAAGTCCCTGTAAACAACACAACACATGGTAGTATGTCAAACGGTCCTGAATATGTTTAGGCAAACATTTTCAAACTTTCTAAAAAATGTCAAATTGCCCAGGACAGAAACTTTTTTAGGTTCCCTCGTATCAGTCGGCTTTTCCAACAGAGATATACCCTCAGCATATGTGAGTTGAAACTTCCATCTATTCACCAACGGGTCAACCAAAATCCGTTTGTCTCCCTCATATGTAAATTAAAACTTTCATCTACGGACAGATCGACACAATTGTTGAACTTTTGTTGCCATTTTAGAAGTTAAACTAAATTTGGACAAAATATTAGGAGATCCAACGTTTGGATAAATTTGGTTGCCCCATTCAAGGGATATCGTGCATACCATTTTAGCGAATTCTTTTTTAAATATTGGAAGGAAGTACAGGGAATTGTTGCCAATCTTCGAACTGAAACAAAAGTTTCCCCACCTTTTGGACTGTTTTTCTCAAGAAGTATAGACTTGTCCCTGAAAAAGCATTTACCGTCGTAATTGAGGCAGCGAATGCAAGTTGCTGCAACAGAAATCAAAGTGATTCGAGAGTACGTCTTAAAGTGAATTTATCCAAAATTTTGTGTGGGAGGTACCCGAAAGATTGGACAAATATAGTCCATATTCAAACCTGATACACATATGGCATATGTATTTATTAGGATGTGTAAAGTAAAAACCAAATCGGTCACTCTCTTCAAGAGTTATTGTGCGCCCAATTTTTCCGAACATTTTTGAACTTTAGTGGGGGAGGTACTTGAAGGTGTGGACCGATATGGCTTATCTTCGAACTTATACTAAGTTTGGACCAAATAATACGAAGGCCAAAGTTTGAACCGAGTCTGCAGATCCGGTCAAGAGTTATCTTGCGCTTCAACCACTAAACATGGTGTCATAGGTTTTTTTTTTGCTCTTTTCAGGCTATTTTTTCAGGAAGTATGAACTTGCCCCAGATTAAACTTGTACCATCGTATGGGGGCCGTGAATACAAGTTGCTACAACAACAAGTAAAAAAGTATCAGTCGGCTTTGACGACGGAGGTATACCCTCAGCCTTTATATATTGAAAAATTTTTTCCCAAAAACGTATGTATTTAGGGGTTTTTAAAAATTTTGGGAATTTGAACCGACAAAAATGTTCATTAGGATTATATACCAAAAGTTTTCCGGAGGAGATACTAAAAGGAATGGATCTACATTGACCATTATGGATGTGGATCTCCAGCCACTACATATGGAGTCATAGGGGGTTTTTACACCCTTCGGGATGTTTGGTCAAGAAGTATGGACTTGCCCCTGAAAAAACGTTTACCATCGTAATTGAGGCAGCGAATGCAAGTTGCTTCAACAAAAATCGAAGTGATTCGATAGCAGGTCTTAAAGTGAACTTATCCGAAATTTTGTGTGGGAGGTACCGGATGGAGTGGACCGATATAACCCATTTTCGAACTAGAACAAGTTTGGACAAAATATTACGAAAGCCAAATTTTGAACCGAATCGGTTGATCCGTTCGAGAATTATCGTGCGCTCCAGCCAGACAGACGAACAGTGCTAAATCAACTTCAAATTGTCTGAAACGGTTTTTTCCAAACATACTTAGGGTCTAAAACCATTATTTCGATGAGGCACATTTTGCCCGTATGAAAGTGTATATACCGTCGTTAGCATAAATGCTGAAGGGTATAAATATATATTTGGATTAATGCTCAAAAGTGTTGTGGAAGAGGTATTGAAGGAATTTATTTGCGCAGACAATTTTGGAAGAGGAACTTATTTTGGGAGTTGGTCACTGTATAACTTCGAGAATTTGGACCACTATGTCAGGAAGCATGGACTAGGAGATCCAAAGTTAGGGTCAAATTCAACAGATATAGCGCGTACCATTTTAGTGCCATTTTTTAACTTTTGGGGGAGGTAGCTTTGAACCGATATTGAGAATACAAGTTGTTGCAAAAATCAAAGCGATTTGAGAAATTTTGTGTGGGAGGTACCCAAAGAGGTAGACCGGTATAGTCCATTTTCGTATATAATCTATGTCCCGCACAAATATTTTGATGTGCAAGTATGCACCAAATCAGTTACTCCCATCCAGAGTTATCGTGCACATCTTTAAGAAGCCTCAGGATTTATCTGAACAACCCGGTAATCTACTTCAATAGGTAACCTTTTATATGAATGTGGATAAGAAAAATAAAAGAAGTTCTCCCTTAGATTTTTATACCCTCCACCATAGGATGGGGGGTTAATTAAGTTTGTCATTCCTTTTGTAACTACTCGAAATAATCATTGTAGACCCCACAAACTATATATATATATATTCTTGATCAGCGTGCAATTCTACATCGATATAGCCATGTCCGTCCGTCTGTCCGTCTGTGGAAATCACTCTAACTTCCGAACGGATTGAAGTAGGTGGATGAAATTTTGGTAAAATCTATTATATGTATGTAAGACTTTTGGTATTGAAAGCGGGCTATGTAGGTCCACGTTTTCGTGTAGCCCCCATACAAAGTGACGCGTCGTCGTTTTAAAGAAATTTTAGGATATTTGTCCCATTTGACGGGTGCCACCGTGGTGCAATGGTATGCACGCCCCCATTGCACGCAGAAGGTCGGTGGTTCGATTCCCCGGCCAGGCAACATCAAACATTTTTCAACGGTGGCAAAATACCCCTCAGTAATGTTGGCGACATTTCCTGAGTATTTCAGCCTTGAAAAACTTCTCCACAAGTGGTGTCTTATGACACGCCGTTCGGACTCGGCGATAAACAGTAGGTCCCATGTCATTGAGCTAAATATGAATCGGGGTGCACTCATTGATATGAGAGAAGTCTCCCTTGTCCCGTATGGGATGTTGTCGAACAATGTTTTGTATTTGTCCCATTTGACCACCGAAATGGTTGTAATTTGGTATTATGTGAATCCAGAGGCTACCAAATATTTCTACCAAATTTTGTTCATATAGGTCCACGTTTTGATATAGTCCCCATATAAGGCCACATATATAGTACGCGTCATTTTAAGAAATTTTGAATGTATTAGTCCCATTTGAGCACCGAATTAGTTGTAATTTGGTATTTTGTGTCTCCAAAGGCTAAAAAACATTTCTACCAAAGTTTGTTCATATAGGTCCACGTGTTGGTATAGCCCATATAACGCCACACATATTGCACGCGTCACTTTAAGATATTTTGAATGTATTAGTCCCATTTGTCCACAGAATCTGTTGTAAGTTTGTATTTTGTGTTTCCAGAAGCTATGGAATATTTCTAGCATAAAATGTTTATATAGGTCCATGTTTTGATATAGACCCCATAGGACGATATCTCCGATTTTCGGTATTTTGAAGGTTTTAGCCTCATTATAGCAGCGAAATGGCTGAAATTTGGTATTTAGTCTTCGTTGGGGGTATATAACTTTCCCCCGGAAATTTGCAGGTATAGGTCCACGCCTTGATATAACCCCCATAGAACGGTACCTCCCGATGTTCGTTATTTTGAAGGTTGTAGCCTCAATATTTCACCGAAACGGCTGAAATTTGGTGGTTAGTCTTCATTTGGTGTATAAAACATTCCATATGAAATTTGTCGGTATAGGTCTACGCCTTCATATAGCCCCCATAGAACGGTACCTCCCGATTTCGGTATTTTGAAGGTTGTGGCCTTAATATTCCACCGAAATGGCTGAAATTTGGTGGTTAGTCTTCATTTGGTACATTCAACATTCCATATTTTCGTTTTTTTTTAGGTTGTGGCCTCAATATTTCACCGAAATGGCTGAAATTTGGTGGTTAGTCTTCATTTGGTGTATAAAACATTCCATATGAAATTTGTCGGTATAGGTCTACGCCTTCATATAGCCCCCATAGAACGGTACCTCCCGATTTCGGTATTTTGAAGGTTGTGGCCTTAATATTCCACCGAAATGGCTGAAATTTGGTGCTACATCTTTATTTGGTGTATAAAACATTCCATATGAAATATGTCGGTATAAGTCACACGCAATCTTATAGTCCCCATAGGACAATATCTCCCAATTTTCGGTATTTTTGAAGGTTTTAGCTATACTTTACTACCAAAATGCATGAAATTTGATATTTCGTCCTCTTTTGGGATGCAAAACTTTCTCCCAGAAATTTATCTGTATCGGTCCACGCTTTAATGTACACCCACGGAACGGTACATCCCAATTTTCGGTGTTTTGGCACATAGTGTTCGTTGTGGGTATACAACTTTCCACCAGAAATTAGTCCGTATAGGTCAAAGTCTTCAGTTAGCCTCATTATTCCACCGAAGTGGTTGAAATTTGGTATTTAATCTTTTTCCGGGCTACAAAAATTTCCCTCAGAAATTTGTCGGTATATGTACATGTTTTGGGGGGGTACCCCCATAGAACGGTATATCCCAATTTTCGGTATATTGAAGGTTTTAGCCTCATTATAACACGGAGATGGCTGCAAGATGGTACTTAGTCTTCGTTGAGAGTATAAAACTTTCCACCTAAAATTTGTCCGTATAGGTACATATAGCTCGTTCTCCACCAAAAAAGCTGATATTTGGTATTAAGTTTTTGATAGAGGTATGAAACATTCCAGCCGAAATGTGCCGGTATAAGACGACGTCCTCAAATACCCCATAGGACCGTACCTTCCGATTTACGGTATTTTGAAAGTTGTGGCCTCAATATACCACCGATATGACTGAAATTTAGTATTTTCATTGTCATGTGTGTATAAAATATTGCAGAAGAGAATTATCAGTATAAGCCCTTTTCTTCAAATAACCCCCATAGAAGCGTACTTCCCGATTTTCAGTATTTTAAGGTTGTGTCATCAATATCCCATCGAAACGGATGAAATTTACTATTTACAGCCTGTTCATGTATGTCGACCGAAAGGTTTTTTGCGCTTCGGAAGTGGAAAAAAGTCATTTTCTGTTCATGTAAACGCCTTCGAAACGAAAATCTATGCGACCGACAAGCCATACGAAGTAACAATTAAACGTTTACTTTTCCATTAAATTTGGGTTTATGTATTTCGAAAGGACTGTCTCTTATAGAAAGAGAATGTCAAAATCACTCACTTGCTTTGTAGCTGCCGTGTAGAACGTAAACTCGTGAATAACACCGAAAATCTTAAAACAAATTTATGCAACACATTCTTGAAACAAAATAAAAATTTTAAAGACACGTTTTAATGGCGGTTTCATTCATTATTTTGAAGAAATCAATAAAATAAAATAATTCAAAATACCGACACATTTTATTTTCAAACAAATCACACATATTCCAATATTTGTATGTATATGTGGATTTTGTTTTCATTTCTCATTTGCCTCTCATTTATGGAACATAGTACAAATGTACATTCAAATTAGTAGTATTTCGCATAGGATACGTAAGGCAGTCGCACGATAGTTTGCGAAATACATGAACGCCTTTTTAGACGGAAGTGTGTGACTGTTTTCCTTTCGTACAGGTTTCCGTGCGACATACATGAACAGGCGGTTAATCTCCGTTGGTGATATAAAACTTCCCACCTGAAAATTTCCGGTATTGTTCTATGTTTTTATATACCCCCCCATTGAAAGATCCCTCCCAATTTTCGGTATTTTGAAAGTTTTAGCCACAATATGAATAACTGAGATTTGGTATTTAGTCTTCGCTGGAGTTACGAAACTTTCCTCCAGAAATTTATCGGTACAGGTTAACGTTTTATACAGCATCCAAAGAACGGCGCTCCCAATGTTGTTAAATATCCAAATCTAGGTTTATGTCTAGTCGGTTTTGCCCAATTTTATGTACTTCGCTCAATTCGGAAAATTGTAAATGTCGCCCCATATTAACTGTTTTGAAGGGAGTATTATCAGTTGAGATATATGTACCTACTACTCCTGCAATAAAATGAAGTGTTTAGTACTTTCATAAACGAAATAAAACTAATTGTTCCTATTCACTTCAATACAGTTAGTGGTGGAGGGTATAAAAAGTTCGGCCTGGCCGAACTTAACGCTTTTCTTATGTGCATGTGAAAACTATTTTTATAAACAAAATTTTTTTTGTCCCATATATGAGCTTAGTCTATAACCACTAGAAGGTGAAAAATAAGCACTCTAATAATAGAACATTTTAGAACAATTGAGTAGGAATTTGTTTTCAATTTAAATACAATTCATATTTTTATTTTATTTTCCTCTCTGCTGGATTTGATCTGATTTGTAGCCGAACACACTGTGTTGCGCATATGAACAATAAGGGTTGCTTAAACGCATGTAGACGGTGAGCGTTGAACACACAAGGATTTGCAGTCGGACACACACGCTATGTGTCACCGTATTCATTGCTTAGTATGTGGTGAAGTAAGAACTTTTAGCTTGTTACATGACTTTGTAATGGGTTACCTAAAGACTAATGGATTCAAATTTTTGCTGGGATGATACCAATAATTATAATGTTGACCTCCTCAGATTCGCCATCAAATTTTGATTCAAAACTAATGTTTGTGTAATTTTATGACGGGTAATTTTATGACATGTTTGTGTAATTTTATGACATGTGTTTTGAAAAAAAAAATTGGGTTACATTTAAACATTTTTAAATTTGTTGTATATTCCGCGAATACTGAGTAACATTTTACAAATCAGAAATAAAACCGCCATAACTTTTTTCCGTAACAACCAAAAATAGGCTGGCGGGGGGATTCGTACTGGAGAATATTTTTTATTCTTAACCAATGTACCAAAAATCTTTAATGCAGCGCGAAAAGTAAAATTTAGATATTTTCGTAATTGAATATGAAGAAATTGGCAACATTTCCCATATACCCTCGTTAGTCAAAAGATTGAGGATATAAAAAAAAAAAAACATATTACTACAAGTTTTTATTTTTTTAAACGTGATTCAATAGCGTAACCAACTACATAAAAATATATATAAAAATATTACTACCAGAGTTTTTAATTTTTTTTTAACCGTGATTCAATAGCGTTACCAACTACACATTGTGCTGAGTACAATGTACAGGTAAAATAACATAAAAATATTGAACGATGGTTAAATCCCTCAGGATTAATTTCCTGAGTAATTCCCATGAAAAGGTGTTCCTACACGTAGTGCCGTCATATGTTCGACACGTCATTTGAACGTCGTGATGAAAATAATTCACATATCATGGATCTAAACATAAAATCGGGATGCATTCATGGATTCGCGGGAAATGTACCTTTTCAATTTCAACGAAAAATTTTTAATCCTTGAACTTCTTTATAGAACTCCGACAATAATATGGTGTTATTTATAACGAGTCGAAAATGAAGCCAAATCAATATACCCTTCTACACATCCTGATTATATTATATGTATGTATATAATCCTCAGTGTACATTTAACACAACACATATATTAAAATGCTCTTTAAAACTACACACACACATACATGTAAATAAATAGTTCAATTTATTTTTATATTGCAATAACCATTCTTAATTAATATTTGTTTGTGTACGTGATTTAGTAAAATATTAGTTTTTGAATATGAAAAATAGTTGTTTTGCTTGTTTTTATAATTCTTCATTTATATTCTAAAAATTAGTATGTATATGTTTTTGTTGTTTTGCTAAAGCTTTCAAACTTGCCAAATTATTGCCAGGCCATATCAATTAAAAAATATGTGAAATAGAATTCAAAATAAAAAATACTTAACATAAAATTAAACTTACCATTTCTTATGGACAATGAAGGCAATAAGTTTTCCAAACGTAAAACAGGAAAAAAAAACATAAGATTATTTTAATTTAAAAAAGGAATTCCCCGGTAATTATTTAACAAACAGATCCTTAAGGGTTGAGCAAAGTGAAGCATCACAGGTATCTTTGGTGTCGTCTTCGTCACCTTTGCCAAACCAATTGAGTGTAGAACGCACGGCATTGGCAGCCTGGGCTTGGGTGCGACTACGTCTCGAGGAACCATTATCTTTGGGTACTGCACCACTTTTACTGGTCTTGCTGCTACTGCTGGATGTAGCAGCTGCACTGCTGCCACTGCCACCCGAAGGTCCAGAAGCGGAATTCTTGCGCAGAAACCCTTCTATTGCCGAACCAATTACTGTGGCATCTACTATGGTGCCTTTTGTATGATCTGTCCAACTTTTTTGCTTGCTGCGTGGCACCAGTTTGGGTTTACTCTCACGCAATACATCTTTGGCTTGTAGTTTCTCCAGGACATCTTTCGACAAAGCCATAGCTGTACTTTTACTACGTATACTCTTTTTGCGCGCCATGGGTTCATGGCGATTAGCAAACCATCCAGACAAAGCAGCTGAACTATTATCCTGAGCATCACTTACCAATTGCTTAGCATTGTTGAGTATGGAAACATCGAAACTATTGGATCGGGTCGAACGGCCAGCGTTGGGATCCAACAGATTCGAACTACTGTGCGAGGGTGCCTGTAGCGTAGTCTTGGTTTTTGTTGCCGATGATGAGGGTGGTGGTGTGGGCTTGTCTTCACACTTGTGTATTTCAATAGCCGACGAGGTTAGATTACTGAAAATGGAACCAATATCAGTACGTCCTCCCAAAAATCCCGTACTTTTCTTTCGTCTGGTTGACGAACGATTACTGGTGGGTTGGGTAATGCATGGTGACATAACGGCGGGATGTTCGGAGGGTCGTCGGTAGCTTGGTGTTGGCGATGGTGTGGGCTGGGCTGAAACGCTTTCAGAATATCGCCGATTAGTATAACGCTGTGGCGTTGTACCACCCACTTCATTTAGCGTTTCCACTTCGCACACTTTTTCACTGCTTGTGGTCCAAAGTTTCATTCGTGCTTTGCGTGATTGTACAATATCATCCATGATGTCCAATTGTAAGTTGTGTATACTGCCTATAGGATCTGTTGATGGTGGCCCAGTGGAGGTGTTGCTCTCCCGGCGTGAACCTATTAAACGACTGGTGAGATGGAAAAAAGGTTGAGATATTAAAAATTGGCATTAAAGCCCATAATAAACCAACCAACCCCCTTCCCCAACTCACTTGTTTGGTAAGGCTGCAACTGATTCCCGTCTGGCACGGCCAAATATGGTTGTTGGCACTTTGGAAATTGTAACCACAGAGTGACGACGTCCCGATGGTGCCGGAGCCTGTGATAGTGTGGCCAGAAAGGCTGCTTCCTTTGGTGATGGTCCCGAACCTTCGCCTCCCCGCTCTGACAGACGCCTGACCTGACTTGCTGTAATACCTTCGGTGACTTGTTGTGAGGGTAAGGAGTGTTTGCGACTTTCTCGTGGATCTCGCCATGGTGACAGCAAGTAGGGGTTAACAGGTGAATCAATATCTAGGCTGGCTTTATTCGATGGTGTTTCAGAACTTTCTTGATCATCTTCTTCGACAATTTGTGATTCATCGACAACAATTAGCGGTTCCTGTTTGGCCATTGACCCAAAGCGGGATATGGAGGAACGACGAATACGAAAAGTATCTGTAAGGAAGGAAAAAAGAAAAATTGGTGAGGAAAATGTATTAGAAACACAGTAAAAATATAAATCCAATAAGCAATCGCGGATAATTCACCAGATCTAGGGGAAATATCTTAGGGTAAATTGTTGTCTATGATAGGATTGCCAAAGTGAGTTTCTATGCGAACATTAAAATTTATGGTCGGAACCACCGTGAACTGAAGTGGTAAACACACCCGCCTTACACTCAGAAGGTCTGCGGTGTAATCCCTGAGAAGAACATCAACATTTTCGGCGGTGGCAAGTCCCTTCAGGGTAATGTTGGCTTCCATTCAGCGTACGTAAATATACTTTAAATAACATTTCCAATCGTTTCGTATTTCCCATAGGAACAATACAAAACGAAACATAACCCACGTTGGCCGAGCTCGCTGTTTAGTTTTGTTTTGTTTACATTCGTGTGTGCGAACAAAACGAAAAGCGAAAAGTACTCAACTCCACAAGAGCAGATAGAAAACGGAATAGTACTAAACACATGAGAATAAATCAAAAACGTTTGGTGGTTGATAAAATTCACTGTGGTATGCTGATGCTAACTTATAGGGTTGTTAAGCAATCACATGTGTGTGTATCTGAGTGTGTCATTGACAATATGCACGGCAAACGTTTCCCAAAAATACTTGTTTCGTTGATGAATGAAACAACTCGGCAAAGCATAGCCGAAGTTACATTTCAGCAATCGTACGGTCTCCATCTTTTTGCATTAAAAAGTTTGTGTTTTTGTTTTGGTTGTGAGAATGAAATGATGCAGAGAAGCTGAAAAGTTTGTGGCTTTATGTGACTGGTATGGGAATCGTTTTGTTTGTTTCCGTTCATTGCTTCCATTTCCTGACTATTTCAGCCATGTAAAACTTCTCTACAAGTGGTGTCTTAAGACACGCCGCACTGTGGGACAAAATACAGATCTAGCGTGCAGAAAATAAAATTCGATGTTTTATTGCATGTTTATCCATAGTTATGACAAGAATAGCCTCCGATTGATAATTTGAAGTAAAATTTAATCATATATGTATTTGGTAAATATTTATGTTTTTGTTATTTTTTGGTATAGCTCCGATAGGACGGTACCTCCCGATGTTCGATATTTTGAAGATTTACATATGCCAAATTACCCAATCGAAATGACTACAATTTTGTATTTAGACTACATTGGGGTTATGCTTACATTGATGTAGGAATTGTCGGTATAGGTCTACGTTTTCATATAGCCCCCAAAGAACAGTACCTCCGGATTTTGATAATTTTGAAGGTTTTAGCTACATTTTAGCTACGTGGTGCATACCATTGCACCACGGTGCCACCGTGGTGCAATGGTATGCACGCCCGCCTTGCACGCAGAAGGTCGGGGGTTCGATTCCCCGGCCAAGCAACATCAAACATTTTTCAACGGTGGCAAAATACCCCTCAGTAATGTTGGCGACATTTCCTGAGTATTTCAGCCTTGAAAAACTTCTCCATAAGTGATGTCTTAAGACACGCCGTTCGGACTCGGCGATAAATAGTAGGTCCCATATCATTGAGCTAAATATGAATCGGGGTGCACTCATTGATATGAGAGAAGTCTCCCTTGTCCCGTATGGGATGTTGTGGAACAATGTTGTTTTTATCCAATGGAAATAGCTGAAATTTGTCATTTAGTCTTCCTTGGGGGAGAGAATTGTCGATACATGTTCACGTTTTTTGATATAGCCCCCCATCGAACGGCACCGCCCAATGTGTCATGCCATGATAATAAATAATGATATATGAACGCGAACCTCTTGACGGTGAAAGCAGCCGAGATATCGATGGATTGAACACATGACTAAAGATATCGAAAATCATAATATTATGGGATAATCACAGATATGTAGAAATAATAATTTAAGGTCAACCCTTAATTTTTGTAATATGAACAATTCCAAGGATATGTACGAACAGAAATATTTCCCTCTCAACCCTATCAAATCAATGCAAATACTAAGAATTATAATTGTACATTGAATAGCGACACAGGTACGTTCATTTTTTTGTATTCAAAAACAAATCGCATTTTCATTCTATAGTATTTTTATTTCGTTTTATATAGAATTAACAGAAAATATCTACATATCTATAGAATATGATATTTTGTTCAAAATTCAGGATGCATGCAATCATTTGATATCCTTTTATACTCACTTTACTCTTCACTGCAAATCGTCGATAAACGAGACAAACATTCATAAAGGCCTTACATAAAAAGGGTGTGTGAGTGTGCAAAAAACATCAATATATAAATCATATCAATCATATTGGAAAAATGTTGATTTCCATAACAATCAAAGTGTATAGAGAGAATTGAAGTATTTTTGTTCACAAAAGAGTTATACATTCACATGGAGATGTAACGTGTTGGAAATGTATTTAGAGTAGAGTGGAATTTTTGCATAGGAGAGGAAAACTGTAAATCAATAACTGAATTTAATAACTTGTTTGAAAAATTTCGATTTTGTGTTATACGTATGTATATATTTGAGTTTGTTAACCATTTAAGTGTTGTGCATTAGGGTTATAACTTCTCTACATTTGTTTTGCAAATATTAAAAAATATTAGAGTATAGAAAAATATTAAGAAACGTGTTATCAAATTTCCCCTGCCCTTAAAAAAGTTTCCGCACCGATTGCATACACGTTTTTTATTACAGTTTTACACGAATTTTTTCTTATATTATTTTGTTTTAAAAGTTGTATTAAGAATGAATCTAAAATAATTTAAAAATAGCATTAGACGACTTTTACCGCTGTGCTGACGAAGATATAACCTCAGTCTCTGAAAAAAATAATAAATAAATAAATAAAATATATTGTTTTGTATCACGAGTTTGCTTCAGATCAGATCAGAGACGTGTCCCCACACTGCACTTTTCCCAAATTTTGTGTGTGAGGTACCTGCAGGTCGGGACCGATATAGTTCATATTCGAACCCTACTTATGTCTAGAAGAAATAATATAATATTCAAAGTTGGGACCAAATCGATTGCTCCCTTCAAGAGTTATCGCCCGCACCATTTTACATAAAATTTGTGAACTCTTGCGGGGAGTGGGTCCATATGGCTCATTTTCTATTTTAAACTAATATCGAGAAAAATATTACAAACTTCAAAATTTGATTGCACCAGCCAGACAGACGGATAGACAGGGCTAAATTGTCTGAAACGAATTTCCGCCAAACATACTTGGAGTTTAAAACCATTATTTCGATTAAACACATATTTGGTCGTATCAAAGTGTATAAACCATCGTCAGCCTAAAGGCTGAGGTATAAAATGACTAATACTTCGAGATATTGCATTGGTTTTTACCAACGGTGGTACACAAACTTCAGACCCAGTACAGAATTGTAATTTGCATCAATTAAAAAAACTGGAAATTTCTTTATCATGATTTGGAAATGATTGCGATATTTTCTAGCATGCGGTAAATGTAGTTATTAGCAACCAAACAAAAACGATAAAATAACCCACTTATATGTTCGACAATAGAAGTACTGTTATTTAACCGATATATTGCTACGATATGCATCAACGGATAGGTCAAGAGTTAGTTTTCAAGTTTCGCTATCCTAATTTGTCGGAAAATGCCCCCAAGTATTCAAAATATCGAACAAGAACTAAAATTGAATATTTGTCCACACAAAAATTAGGGTAAATTTCACCCGCTAACTACTATCCTTTTATTATTCAAGGCGATTGGCATTCTCCTTGACCAAAACTCTTACCTTCTGCAAAAATGTTTCAGTATTGAGCTATAACTGCGATATCTAGCGTGATTATACCCTTAGCATTTATGCTAACGAGGGTATATACACTTTCATACTGGCAAAATGTGCCTAATCGAAATAATGGTTTTAGACCCCAAGTATGTTTGAACGAATTGTGTTTCAGACAATTTGGAGTCGATTTAGCAATGTCCGTCCGTCTGTCTGTCTGGCTGGCTGGTGCGCACGAACGGATGAACCGATTTGGTTCAAAATTTGGCCTTCGAAATATTTTGTCCAAGCTTAGTTTAAGTTCGAAGTTCGTTATATCGGTCCACTCCTTCCGGTACCTTCCCCACAAAAGTTCAAAAATGTTCGAAAAATTTGTGCGCCCGATTACACTTGAAGGGAGTAACCGATTTGGTCCATACTTCGCACATCGTAAAATTATTACCAGACTCAGATGAGGTTTTAATATGGACTCTATCAATCCACTCCTTCGGTTACCTCCCACACAAAATTTTGGAAAAGTTCAGTTCAGGACCTGCTCTCGAATCGCTTTGATTTTTGTTGTAGCAACATGTATTCACTGCCCTTCATACGACGGATTAAGTTTCATCAGGAGCAAGCCCATACTTCCTGAGAAAATATCCTGAAAGTTGCAAAAAAACCTTGACACCGTGTGTAGTGGTTGAATTGCAAGGTAACTCTCGAACGGATAAACCGATTTGGTCCAAAATTTGGCCTTCGTAATATTTTGTCCAAGCATAGTTAAAGTTCGAAGATGGGCCATATCGGTCCACTCCTTCAGGTACCTCCCCCACAAAAGTTCAAAAATTGAAGGGTGTGACCGAAAGTGACCGAAAGCATGGAACACTTTACACATCATAAAATTTCTAACATATATAGATCAGGTTCGAATATGGACTCTATTTGTCCACTCCTTCGGGTAACTTCCAAACAAAATTTCGGATAAGTTCACTTTAAGACCTGCTCTCGGGCCACTTTAATTTTTGTTGAAATAACTTGCATTCGCTGCTTCAAATACGACGGCAAAAGTTTTTTTCAGGGGCAAGTCCATACTTCTTGAGAAAACAGCCCGAAAAGTGTAGAAACCCCCTATGTCACCATATGTAGTGGCTGGAGAACACGAAAACTCTGATCAGCCGATTTGGTCTAAAATTTAGCCTTCGTCATATTTTTTCGAACTTATTTTCAGTTCGAAGATAGGCAATGCAGGTTCCCAACTATCGGCACTTTCCCCCAATATTTAAAAAATTCAATAAATATGTATATCTCTTGAACGGGACAACCATTTTGGACCAAACTTTGCATCTCCTAATATTTTGTTCAAATTTAGTTTAACTTCTAAAATGGCCCATACCGGTCCTTTTCTTCGGGTACTCCCCCCACAAAAGTTCAACATTTGTGTCTAAGTGCAGTTTAAGGTCTGTTCGAAGATCCTAATTAAATGTTGTGGTTCTGTTTTCAGCGATATTATGTGTTCCGTGGACAAGTCCATGCTTCCTGGCATACTAGTCCAAATAAAAATGACTAGTGGGCTCGATATGTATCGAAAAGATATGACTCCAAAAATAAGATCAGCTTCCATAATGGACTATGTCGGTCTATTTTTTTAAGTACCTCCTCCGCAACAATTTTAAATTTTAAACCTAATCCACATTTTTGTCGGCTAATACGCCCATAATTTTGAAAATCCCCCTAAATACATACGTTTTTTTTGGAACAAAGTGTTTTATTTTGGACAGGCTGAGGGTATATCTCTGTCGACAAGGCCGACTGATACTTTTTTACTTGTTTTAAATATGTTATATCTTGATAACTGATGACCACGTCCACTCTTTTCAATACATTATACTTCCAAAACTACTGAACCGAATTTCATGACATTTTCAGAAAATGTGTAGGAATGTACCGTGGCACAGCACAGAGGGGAAACATAGGCCTAAAGTTGCTCAAAACTCAAAATAATCAAAAAATTGTTAATAAACAGCATATAACCATCCGCAACTTTGTAAAATTAACCAATCAAATGCTGGATTGATTGAACTCAGCCATACTGAATACAAAATATACATGTACGAATTCTAAGAAATTAGGTGAACATTAAAGTGATATTATTTCCGCGAAAATGTATATTTTGTTTGTACAGTCTGCGAACGGGATAGGCTTTTAAAATTTTCAGATTGTTTTTGCATTTTTACTCTTTACTAATGGTGGTTCATATCCTCTTTCGTGCATATTTTTTATGATAATTTTTTTTTAAGATAACTAAATTTTCTATATTGAAAAAGTCTATTTCCCCGTCGTTTCCCGACCATAGTTTCTTCTGATGTTTTATGCGCTTAAGTTTCAAATATCAGATTCAATCATAATAAATTGTGCATATTTGCGCCATTCCGAAAAAAATCTATTTTTCTCAACTTAGGCTCAAAACATGAAAATTTTAAGGCAAGATATTTTTTCAAAATGTAAAAAGATTTTGGTTTCTGCGTTCGGCAGGACTTCCTATTTTATTTGTTCTCTGTATTTGTTCTCGTATTCACCATAAAACCTAAATTTGTATATATGTTTGCGACATTCAGAAAAAAACGATTGTTTCTCAAGTAGAATATGAATAATGATTTCAAAAGTTTGAAGCAACGTTTTACAAAAACGTCTAAACATTAACTGTCAAACGCAAATGGAAACTACATGTATGTACATCTGAACCGATTTGATCTAAATCCTATAAACACAGTCCTAGTGAAAATTTAGGATACATTTTATCAAATGTAATGGTGATCTGAGGTATATTGTGGCTTTTGTGCAACTATAACAAAATGTGAAATAAAAAAAAATATATGTTGGGACTACAAATAAATCTGGACTGACTTGGACCAAATTAGGCATACTTTGACATCTGCTAAGTTTGGATGCGTTATTTAACTTTCCGGTTCTATCAAATGTATATAACGCTTTTTGTGTATGATTTATCTAAACTCGGATGTCAATATATATGGGAGCTGTATCTAAATCTGGACCGAAAATATGATTTGTGCCAAAGTTTACGTCGATCGGACTACAAATGAGCTTGTTAAGAGTTTTAATCAACTTTTAACATACATTTCCCCTCTGTGCGTGGTAAAAAGGCTATATATTTGTTGATGAATTTCGGAGGACCTATTGTTTTAAAATCGCTATATATGCTAAAATTATGGAAACTTATGATCTAACATTCGAACAGATTTTCATGAAATTTGAAATGTCCCATGATGCATGTAGGCATGAATTTCGAACGTGGTGCGGTACCCCCCATTACGAAGAACGAAAGATCTGGGAGGCAATTTGCGTTGACGATAAATATCGGCGTCGGGTAAACCATATCATGAAAATGTGCGATGATGAAACCACTAAAAAGTAGTATAAATAGGGTTACATGAAGATAAACGAAAGAATAGACAAGGGGAACTAATTACGACATTCGATTCGATTGAGTATTTGCTCTTAAATGAAAAAAATCGAAGTATGAAAACCTATTCACGCCAACAACATAAAAAACAAAAAACAAAACATTATTCCACAACATCCCATACGGGACAAGGGAGACTTCTCTCATATCAATGAGTGCACCCCGATTCATATTTAGCTCAATGATATGGGACCTACTGTTTATCGCCGAGTCCGAACGGCGTGTCTTAAGACACCACTTGTGGAGAAGTTTTCAAGGCTGAAATACTCAGGAAATGTCGCCAACATTACTGGCCGGGGAATCGGAACCACCGACCTTTTGAGTGCAAGGCGGGCGTGCATACCATTGCACCACGGTGGCACCCAACAACAACAAAGATTTAAATACATAAAGATTGGAAAACTCAATTGTTAACATTTGTCAATAGATGGAGTTAAGCTCTGTTGTTACGATATTATAACAACATTCTGTTAAGTAGTTAACCATTTCAGGCGCCAAGTTCATATTCAATGAATTGGAAACTGCTATGGAATACAATCCTGAGTCCAACTTTTTGCTTTCCTACAATTTGTATAAGCCGAATTCCGCTTTAATGGGATTTTTTATCATTAACATATCCCTGTTGTTGGTAAAATGTTTATATACATTGTTTCATAAACATTTGTGCATTATGCATCTTTTCCAGTCTTTACAGTTCTGTGTCTTTGCAACAACCGTACCTTTACTAAGTTAGGTGATTAGCAATTTGTTACAACAATGTCAAACAGTTTTACAAAAAAAAAAAAAAAAAAAAAAAAAAAATAATAATAATTTCGTACAGTTTTCTATCAATACTTCATTCCGAAATTATTACTCAAATTATTATTTAACGATTTACATTTTTCATTAATATTTTTTTTAGTTTTTGTTTTAAAATAAACACATTTTTTACCTTCTTTATGTTCTTTGAAGAACACATAGGTTTTCATAGTTCGACTTTTTCATTCACGAGCAAATACTCGATCGAATCGAATGGAGTAATAAGGCCCAACGCTTCATTGTAATAAATAAGTAAAGCGACAGACAGAAATTATTAAAGGCAATGAAGCAGACTCAGCGGTTTGATTACTGACATTTGTTAAATTCTAACTTAGTATATTTAAGTTAGGTGCTACCGTGGTGCAATGGTATGCACGCCCGCCTTGCACGCAGAAGGTTGGGGGTTCGATTCCACGGCCAAGCAACATCAAACATTTTTCAACGGTGGCAAAATAACCCTCAGTAATGTTGGCAGCATTTCCTGAATATTTCAGCCATGTAAAACTTCTGTACAAGTGGTGTCTTAAGACACGGCGTTCCGACTCGGCGAGAAACAGTAGGTCCCATATTATTGAGCTAAATATGAATCGTGGTGCACTCATTATGAGAGAAGTCTCCCTTGTCCCGTATGGGATGTTGTGGAACAATGTGTTTTATGTTATATTTAAACACACCTTTACTAATAAGACAATGAAAATTGAGATGAAATGTAATTCGTTATTCGATTCAATAACTTTGCATTGTCTTTCCTCATTATTAGCTCACGTCAAAACACTTATGGGCAATACATATGAACTTACATACATATTCATGTACATATGTAAATACATATGTGGTTAGCATCACAAAATATTCTTAAATATCATATTATAATCGCAATAAACACAACTTGTCAAACAGTCTTTCATAATGAATCCGTAACGACAACGATAATCCCACAAGTAATTCCACCACACAAAAAAGGAAAATTATTAGAATTACTTATTATTACTCCCTGAAGCGGCTCGTTTCAAAGCTAATAATACATAATCCTAATTTGAATAAAGACATAATGATATGGTTTCACACACGCACACACAATATTCTTTAAAACCAATTACGCAGTCAATTTGCAAATAAATTTCTATAATTTATCATTAGCAATTCAGTAAGGAATATTCTATAGAAGATTATTGTGTGATAATATAATTTTTAATATTTGGAAATTTGCATAAATATTCTTGGGTGAAATCATTTGCCGCATGAAGAAAACAACGCAATAAATTTTCTAACGAAGTATAGAAATCATTGCGATTTTTTGTGTTTTATTTGGGGCAATAGAAAATTGTCACGTTTCGCATGGCATAAGGTTTTTGCTGAAACGAAGGACGGAAAAAGAATGAAATTATGACAATATACTTCTGATTGTCTGCCATAATAAATATTCACTGTCTAAATTTGAAACAAAAAAGTCTTAAGATTTACATTATGTTGTAAAATTTTTATAATATAAATCTCCAAAGGAATGGTATGATGGTGTATACCATGAAAAATATTTCATGACGAGAAAATAGATAATCTTGGAATGTCCATTAGCATATTGAGGAATACTGCTTAACATAATGCTTGTCATGGGTTCATATGATCTCTAACAGTACTCTCTCTTTTTTCTTGCTTTACTTTACAAATTTGGAATAACGTGTTTTTTTGATTTCGTCTTGATTTCCAATATGTAGCTCGTATTCTCCATTCTAATGACATGACCTAACCAACGCATTTGTTGTATCTTAATACGTTTAACTACATTGATGTCGTTGTATAGGCATATTGCCCTTTAGGTCTCTCGAAGAATTTATCACTAAAACACACCAAGCATTGTCTTATATGCTTGCGCTTGGTATTTGTTTTGTAAACTTTTATTTTTGTTTTGTTTGTCGAGATGTGGCTTTGTTTTTAAACCGCGTACTTAAGCCAAAGTAGCATATGTTAACCAATATTATACTAATATTATTTCGAAACTAATGTTGTTTGTTGACATTTTCACTTTGGGATAATTTTGAACATTTTCCACAAATTTCATGAAAATCCGTTCAATGGTTTTGTAGATATATAATAATAATAATTGTTCCACAAACATGGGACAGGGAAGACTCCTCTCATATCAATGAGTACACCCCGATTCACGTTAGCTCAATGATATGGGACCTACAGTTTATGGCCGGGTCCAAACGCCGTGTCCTAAGACACCACTTGTAGAGAAGTTTTACATGGCTGAAATACACAGAAAATGTCGCCAATATTACTGAGGGGTATTTTGTCACCGTCGAAAATTTGAAGTTGCCTGGCCGTGGAATCGAAACCACGACCTTCATCATGCAAGGGGGGGGGGGGGTGTTCACACCATTGTACCACGGTTGTGCACGGTTTTGTAGATATAACATATTTAAAAAGTACGTAAAATCGAAGACGCAACCACTATTGTCCGAAAATTATTTTTCAAACCGATAAATACGTAGGGTATAGATAAGGTACTCCGTCCCCTATGAAATTTAATAAAATGTATAGCCAAATTTCACCGGGAGCTATGCATGTACAATTCCTGAAATTTTCAGCAAAATAAGGTTCAGTAGTTTTTGTAATATAATTTCCAATAAAACCTTAGTTGGACTATTACCTCTCTCAACTGATGCAATTTCCAACGGACGACACTGGATTTTTATTTATATTTATTAATTTGTGTTCTCTTTTTTATCATGCAAAACAAACACTTTAATTCCTTAGGTATTTCACATTATTGTTACAATTATGTTTTCAAGAAGAAACACGAGGATTATGATAATGTGACGTATGGTTCTATAGAATATTTGTAGACCTCATACTCCACCATTACATTGAAATTATATTTTTAAGCGTCACTTTTAGGTTACATACATTTGTAATGTTTAACTACTGTTGTTTATATTTCTACATGCTTTTAGGAAATGTTCTAATTAAACTAATCTCCGTCTAGTATTTAAACAATGTTATGCCTCGGGTGAAAATTTAAAACGAATAAGATGATTCCATTAATCATTTTAAATGATAATAATGTTATACACACTAGAGCTGGCAAACTATCGATAGTTCAACTATCGTTTTGATCGCTCTCGTAAAGCTGTCTTTATATCCGGCTCAAAAGCATTTATTTCTTAAATAATTCGTAACAAACAGCCCAAAAAATATGACAGGCAGCCCAAAAAAAAAAAAAACATAATAAATAAATAAAACGATAGTCTGACTATCGTTAGGTTGCCAGCTCTAATACGAGTATGAATGTTAGGTTTAAAATGAATATACCCCCTGTTTTTGTAAAATTTTTATTCTTCTCACACGAAATGTAAAATTTTGTAGATCGATTTACGAAGGATTAAGTCTGTATGACATTTGTGGGCTGAGCTATGGATGCCTAAATTATTACGAATATAGTCGAACGAACAAAAAAAGTTACAAAAACGGGGGATTAATCTCATTGAGTTTATCTTCATTTGAAAAGATTTAAAAAACATAAACGAGATTTGAAAGAGTTAAATTTGTTATCCTTATGTCTAAATAAACAACTCTATGAATTTCTTAAATTTCCATATGGGCCTTATTTCAGAAAATTAACATATGTTGAAACAAGTGAGCAAAGGCTATAGTCGGGACGGGACCGACCATGTGTTACCCTACACCACTACCCCTGTGCATAAGTTTTTCACTGGTAAACATTTCGTTTAGGGAATATAATCCGAATACCCTCAAACATAATATGCCTCTTTCTCTCGGGACCCCCATAAGCAACCAACACTTCGTGACCATCCGATCAAAATTGCGGCCTGTAGCGTGATTGCAAAAAATGGAAGAATTGGATGCATTGTGGTATCACCCTTGTTTGGCCACCTTCGCCAACCTACTTTACACCAATTTATAGGTAATATTTTCTTCCTCTATTGACAGGCTTTGCTGTTGGAATACCCCTACAAGAAGCCGATATATTCACAAAGAATAAAACTTTGAATTTGTCTCACATGAGTTTTTCCCCATTCCGACCACTAAATATTATCCGACTATCACCACAATCAATAGCCTTCTTCCTCTGTGGGGCCCGCATCTACCCCCAAAAACCTCGTGGCTATCCGATCAAAACTCCAACCGGTAGCGTGATTACAAAAAATGAAAAAAATGGATATATTACTGACTTTTGCGATATCTCGGTTGTTTGCCCACTTACGCCAACATACTTTGCATCAATATAAAGGAGATCTTTTATTCTACCATTTGGAATACTCCTACCAGATGCGGAGATATTCGCATTAGAAAAAAACGTTGACTTTTCTCCACATAAGCTTTTTGCTTATTCCGACTCCTGAATATTATCCGACCAGCACCAATCTTAATAGGCTTCTTCCTTTGAGGCACTCGCATCAACTCTCAAAAAACTCGTGATCATCCGATCAAAATTGCGACCTGTAGCGTGATTACAAAGAAATCGGAAAATGGGACGCATTACCGACTATTGCGATATCTCTGTTGTTTGACCACCTACGACAGCCTACTGTACATCGTTGTAAAGGTGATATTTTCTACTTTCCTTGCCAGGTTTTGCTTTTGATATACCTCTTAAAGAAACGGAACTATTGGCTTTGAAATAAAACGTTGACCTCTTCTCCAAATAAGTTATTGCCCATTTCGACCCCTAAATATTATCCGACCATCATCAAAATCAATAGGCTTCTTCCTCAATAGGCTTCTTCCTCTGTGGGACCCCCATTAATTAAAAAAATTTCGTGACGATCCGATCGAAATTGCGACCAGTAGCGCGATTTTGAAAAAAAAAATGAAAAATGGGATGTATTACCGACTATTGCTACATCTCCGTTATTTGCCCACATACGCCAACCTGCTTTGAATCATTGTAAAGGTGGGATATTCTTCTCTCATATTCAGGCTTTGCTTTTGAAAGATCTCCAACCAAAGCTGTGATATTCGTAATTTTAACTCAAATCGCAAAAATAAAAAGTTGGGTTGTATTAGCGACTATTGCGATTTCTTCGTTGTTTGACCACCTACGACAACCTCCTTTACATCGTTAAAAAGGTGATATTTTCTACTTTCATAAACAGGTTCTGTTTTTGATATGCCTATTATAGATGCGGAGATATTCGCTTTGAAATAAAACGTTGGCTTTTTCTCCAAATAAGTTTTTTACCCATTTTGAACACTGAATATTATCCGAACATCACAAAAATCGATAGGCTTCTTCATCTGTGGGACCCCCATCAACCCCCTAAATTTCGTGAAGATCCGATCAAAATTGCGACCTGTAGCGCGATTTCGGAAATAATTGAAAAACGGGATGTATTACCGACTATTGCTCTATCTCCGTTATTTGTCTACCTTACGCCAACCTACTTTGCATCATTGTACAGATGGGATTTTCTACTTTCATAATCAGACTTTGCTTTTGGAAAGTCGCCAACCAAGGCCGTGATATTCGTCATTATAACTAAAATCGCAAAAATGAAAAGTTGGGTTTAATTTGCGGCTTTTGCGATATATTCGTTGTTTGACCACCTACGACAACCTCCTTTACATCGTTAAAAAGGTGATATTTTCTTCTTTTATTAACAGGTTTTGCTTTTGGTATATCCCTTATGGATGCTGAGATATTTGCTTTGGAAAAAAACGTTGACTTTTTCCCCAAATAAGTTGTTTGCCCATTCCGACCCCTAAAAATTATCCGACCATCACCAAAATCAATAGGCTTCTTCCCCTCCGGGACCCTCATCAACACCCAAAATTTGGTGTCGATCTGATTAAAATACACATAGCCAGATCGACTCAGCTCGTCGAGACATTCATTTTGGTATATATAAGTATGGGTCTACGACCATTATTTCGATGCGTTACAAACTTTTTGGCCAAAACCAACTTATAATACCCTCCACACATAGTGGTGTAGGGTATAACAAAGGTTTGAGGTATTGTAACTCGCGAAAAATTTTACTGTACCATAACTTTTGAACGCATTTCTGTAAAATCAACTCTTTTAGCTCGATTCTCGTGGTTTTTTTAAATAATAATTTGAGCGGAAGCTGTGGTAAAATTAATTTAAAAAATAGGAAAAATGTGGAACGACTTTTTTATAATAATTTCCAATTAGCGGCTTTTCAACACAATACATGGCTTAATGCTCCAAGAAGAAGTTAAAGAATACACATCAGAGATGAAGTTCCTAATATATGATTTCTTAATATATTTACTACATCAGCCTCTAAAGAAGATGACATTTTGAAAAAATGGGTTTTTTTGAATTTTGTCTCTCTTTTGGACGCCCAACTCGATTTATCTAAAAACTTAATACGTGATTGTAATACAAGCGATTGGGCAATTTTGCATGTATGTATAACTCGAGAGTGTAACACTCATAGGATTGGGCAATGGGTTTTTGGTTAAAATTTTACAACTATCATCTGATTCCCGTGGAAACCCGCGTGAATTTAGTTTTTTTTTTTTTCATTCTGAATTAACAAGGAGTGGCACATCCAAATCCTTCAATAAGGTCGGCGGATATGATACCTCCCAAATTTCGAAAAACTGAGGCTACATCGTGATCGCCAAATAGAATTTCACAAAGTATACAAACAAAAGGGATTCATTCGCTGTGTTGGAAAAACGAATGTCATTTCCATTATTACGCACTTTGTATGGGTTTTCAGTGTTGCCATAATCAATATAACTTTATTTTAATTTAATGTCACGATTTAATTACTTCCTGTAATTTAATATAATGATCTAAATATGTTCGCCAATAGGAAAACTACAAGGCAAAAATTGGTTGCAACCAAATATCTTCATTATCGCACGGAATATTGGCAAAAAAGGGAAAGAACTCGAAACATAAAATCAGAAAATTTTATTTTTTTTTATTTTTTCCCAAATATTCTTCGTATTTTTACAAATAACAGGATTATTATAACACCGACCTTCACGACAAAGGCTTAATTTTATTTCTCACGAAGTGTGGATACTGTTGTCATTTTTTAAATATATTTTGTACGAACATGCGCTACTATTTCAAAAATATCCCTGCAAATACGTAAAATTTTGTCATAAATTTGATTTTTATCGAATCTATTTAACAATTTCGGGAGTATTTTATATCATCGCAAAGAGTATGAATTCAGTTAACGGTAATGACATATAACAGCTTGTTATATCAAGCCGCGAATTTTGTAGAATTTTTTAAACATTCAAATTAAAACTGTCAGATTTTTTGCGCGCAACGGTCATATTTAGCTACAGAAACAGATATGGAATGAAGATTTCTTTCTTAGTCTATGTACCAAAACTCATTCATGTAGTGTCAAAAAAGTTTCTGAATTTTTTTTAAATCAATTTTAGAGATTCCATTATGAAAATTTATTTTCTATTTTTAAATGCATTTATAATAAAACAATGTAAATTAATTTTTATACCCTACACCACTATGTGGAAAGGGTATTATAAGTTTGTTTTGGGAAAAATTCATGTAACACCGCCAAATATTCGTCGGAGACCCCCAATGTGGTATACCAATCTTCATATCTCGACGAGATAAAGCGATTTTGAGATGTTTGTCCGTCCGTCCGTCCGTGTGTCCGTCTGCCCATTATAAATTTTAATTAAACTCCAGGCCGCAATTATGGACCGATCGTCACGAAATTTGGTATGGAGGTCGGTTTCACATCAGAATAGATCGCCATTTTAATTGGTGATGATCGTGAAATATTTAGCGGGTGAAATGGACCAAAAACATAATTTTTATCCGATTTTGTAGCTGCTCTGTAGGTCGCAATAATAGTCCGATCGCCTCGAAATTTTAAATAAGGTAAGAGTATATGACAAAGAAGAAGTTTGCAATTTGAGATGGTGATCAGATAATATTTAGAGGGTTAAATGGACCACAACTTTTGTGTGAAAATTGTGAAATTTTTTAATAAACAGCTTATATCTTTGTTCCTGAAAGACACAT
Organism: Musca autumnalis; assembly: GCF_047663935.1. Classification (NCBI taxonomy): domain Eukaryota; kingdom Metazoa; phylum Arthropoda; class Insecta; order Diptera; family Muscidae; genus Musca; species Musca autumnalis. The sequence goes on along the minus strand of NW_027411866.1, from coordinate 181,923,964 downwards.
TTCCCACTCGTGAGTTATATCTGGAAGACGATCTCTTGACCTTTCAATTGATGTCAATTGTGTTGATGTACGTGGTCAGATAACAGAGTTACAGCCTAATATATCCAGTTTTTTGTTTGTAGTGTAATCAGAAACCCGCTAGAGGTCGCAATTATAGCTCAATAGTCACGAACTTTTGCACTAGGTAAGAGTTTAGGTTGAAGAAAATCCGCATAATTTTGCATGATGATCTGATATTATTTAGCGGTTGACAGACACCATTACTTTTTTACGAAAAATATACAAATATTATTTTTGGTTCATATTTTGATTCCTGGAGGGCATATACCGGCAAAGTAGCCTACATATGGAATAATAACTACTGACCTTTCCCCTGATGCAAATTGCAATAATGTGTCAGCTAGATAACGCACCTACTGCCTGATATATAATGTGTTTTGTGCAGAGAACCACAATTTCCTCTCATGCTACAAATTGTCTCTATCATGACAGAGAAATTTTCAGTTCAGTTGTCAAATTGGATTTTTTATACAAATATTGCAGCATGGGTTCGCCTCGCCACCTATTTTATACCACAGGATTTAGGGTAAAGGGGATACAAACGAAATACGACCAAATATGTGTCTCATCGATATATTGGTTTTAGACTCCAAGTATATTTGGACGAAACTCGTTTCAGACCATTTGGAGTTTATTTAGCGCTGTCCGTTCATCTGCCTCTCTTAATGTCTAACTGGCTGGTGCGCACGATAACTCTCGAACATATCTACCGATTAGAACCAAATTTTATACAATGTAATATTTTGCTCAAACTTTGTTTAAGTTCGAATGTAGGCTATGTCGGTCCACACCTCCCCCAAATAAGTTCAAAATTGTTATCGAATAATTGTGTGAACGATAACTGGCGAACTGAGCAATCGATTTGCTCCAAACTTTCCATATATTATTATTCCCTCCAGATATAGATCGGATAAGACTATATCGGTCCTTAGGGTACCTCTCACACAAAATTCGGAAAAGGGAAATTTAAGAGTCTTCTCGAATCGTTTCGAATTTTGTTCAGCAGATTGTACTTGCCCCGCGAATCCGAAAGATAACTCTCAAGGGGTTGTTCTGATTGGACTAAACTTTACACATCGTATTATTTCATCCAGTCATGTCAGGTCGGAATATGGACTATATCGGTCCGTCCTTCGAGGATCTCCCACATAAAATTTAGGAAAAGTGCAGTTTGAGGACCCGTATCGGATCTATTTGATCATTATTTTCTTTTTTTAAGAAGAATGTTCTTTTTACGGTCCCTATTCTGGTCCCTTTCCCGGGGTAAGTCATATTTCCTGAGATTATAGTCCAGAAGTTCCAAAATCCCCTGCCAGCTCCAACTAAAATTACAAATCTGAACAAACAATTCTCAAAATTTTCCAAAACTCAGAAGTTAGCTTACTAAAATTGATTTGGTATAGCCCCATATTACGATACCTACAGATTCCACGTATTTTGAAGCAAACTCGTGTTACAAACTCAATATATTTTTAGAGGCTGAAGGTACATATAACACCGTTAGCGCAGCTGACTTATACTATCTTCTTAACTGTATAATTGAACATGAATAATTTTGGGATTTATAAATTTGTTTGCATGCATGTTTTTGAATTTCTATTCATTGTTACCGGTATAAAATATATTTTTGATATCACAATATATGCCCACAATGAACTATTTTCGAAGCATATGTGGGGTACAAGTACACCATTTTTGGACGATAGATCTTTAATAATCTCGCAATTTTCCCAATTATCAAATATACCAAATTTCATGGTATATATATTTATTTATTTTAGGTGTATTCCAAAAAGGAACCTGGTATTCAAAGACAATTTGAAGATGTAGCAGGAGGGGCTAATCAATTTGAATTTTCCAATTTTCGAATATTTTTTAGAAATGTAAAATTTATATATTTTTCCACAAACATCCCAGTAAAGACAAGGGAGGCTTCTCTTATATCAATGGATTCATATTAAGTTATTGATATGTGACCTAGTTTTTATCGCCGAGTCCGAACGGCGCACACTGGTCGAAACCACTGATCTAGCGGCGCGAAAGTAAAAAAATCGAACTATAAAATTGCGAAATATTTTCCATTGTATCGATTACAGACACTTTGCAGACAAAGATTTTGTTTTTCATTTTTGTTGTTGTAAATATTCACTCAGTTATTCACTATCAAACGCAAGACTTTGTGTAGCATCAGATTTTAAAAAATTGTTGCAAAAAATTAAATTCATATTTGTTTAAATGTTAAATAAATTCGTAATGAAACTGGACAAAATTTATTTTTAATTAATAGCAGAGGGTGTGATTTAAATTATAAAAATTAGTTTAGGGTCTGGAGGTACTTAGTTATATAGCAATAAATTTTCAAAAAATTACATTTTTTAGTGTTTTTATGGGTTGTACGCGCTTGTCCTATAGAGTGCATCTTGTAAACTTGGCCGAACTTGGGTTCGATTATATTTTGGGGAATGAAATTGGACTCTCTGGATACGGAATAATCACATTAGGGCTGCAAATATCTGCAAATCTTTTGATGACTGCACTTTTAAAAAAAGGATTTTGCATGAAATTCATACAAATGGGATCTAAATCAAAATATGGACCTATCTTCAGAAATGTTTGCAAGGAGGAGTTCTACCCCCGGAGACACTATAATACCATATTATAGCTAAATATGTTATAAAATATGGGATAACAAGTAAAAATTCAACGAATCGGGGGTATCATAAAAGGGGCTACATCGAAACATAAATCCGTATTGAAAATATATTGTAAGAAGATTTTATACGCAGTGAGAACACGGAATGCAAAATTACAGCCAAGTTGGTTTAAAAATGTGGTCATGATATTCAAAATACCTTAAATTGGAAGGTACGGTTACTTGGGGGCTATATCAAAACGTGCACCTATGTCCATAATTTTTGGTGGAAATATTTTGTGACCACTAGGAACCCTAGTAACCAAATTACAGCTAATTTGCTACGAAATTGGGGCTTAGATCCTGAAAATACCGAAAATCGGAAGGTACCGTTATATGGGGGCTATACCAAAACATTAGCCGATATTGTTCATATTTGGCCCATTATTACCAAAAGGTACAAGCTGAGTTTGTGCAAAATTTCAGTGACGTATCTCAATTCGTTTGCAAGTTATTAATTTCGCGCCGCTAGATCAGTGCATTCGACCACCGTGCGGCGTGTCCTACGTTGCCACTTGTAGAGACGTTTTTCATGGCTGAAATACTCAGGAAATATCGCCAACATTACTAAGGGGTATTTTGTCACCGTAGACAATTGGATGGGAATCGAACCCGGACATTCAGAGTGCAAGGCGGTTGCACATAGCTAATTCCTACAGGTTGTGGTGTATGGTATCACATGGTCGGCCCCGTCCGACTGTAGCCTTTGCTTACTTGTTTTAATATTATTAATTTTTAACTTTTGAGTAATTAAATGTTTTGACCACTGAAAATCTCAAACAAAACAAGTAAGCACAGGCTATAGTCGTACGGGGCCGACCATGTGATACCCTACACCACAACCTGTAGGAATTAGCTATGTGCAACCGCCTTGCACGCTGAATGTCCGGGTTAGATTCCAATCAAATTGTCAATGGTGGCAAAATACCCCTTAGTAATGTGTGTGGAAAAATATATAAATTATACATTTCTAAAAATAATAGCCCCTCCTGTAAATTTTCACATTGATTATCGTCTCCTGCTACATCTTCAAATTGTCTTTGAATATCAGGTTCCTTTTTAGAATACACCTAAAATAAAAAAATATATATACCATGCAATTTGTTATATTTGATAATTGGGAAAATTGCGAGTTTATTGAAGATCTATCGTCCAAAATTGTGCACTTGTACCTCGCCTATGCTTCGAAATTGTGGGCATCTATTGTGATATCTAAAATATATGTATACCGGTAGATATAACTAACAATGAATAGAAATTCAAAAATGTTGCATGCAAGCAAATTTATAAATCCCAAAATTATTCATATTCAATTACTCAACAAAAAATATAGTATAAGTCAGCTGCGCTAACGGTGATATACCCTCAGCTTCTGCCGTATAAATATATATTTTTTTTGTAACACGAGTTTGCTTCAAAATACGTGGAATCTCTAGGTATCGTAATATGGGGCTATACCAAATCAATTTTAGTAAGCTAACTTCTGAGTTTTGGAAAAGTTTGAGAATTATTTTTTCAGATTTGTAATTTTAGTTGGAGCCGGCAGGGGTTTTTGGAAATTTTGGACTATTATCTCAGGAAGTATGACTTATCCCGGAAAAGGGACCAGCATGGTCCTCAAACTGCACTTTTCCCAAATTTTGTGTGGGAGGTACTCGAAGGACGGAACGATATAGTCCATATTCCTACCTGACACATGGCTGGATGAAATAATACGATGTGTAAAGTTTAGTCCAATCAGAACAACCCCTTGAGAGTTATCTTTCGGATTCGCGGGGCAAGTACAATCTGCTGAACAAAATTCGAAACGATTCGAGAAGACTCTTAAATTCCCCTTTTCCGAATTTTGTGTGGGTGGTACCCTAAGGTGTGGACCGATATAGTCTTATCCGATCTATATGTGGAAGGGATTATAATATATGGAAAGTTTGGAGAGACAATTTGTAGCATGGGAGCAAATTGTGGTTCTCTACACAAAACCGATTATATATTAGGCAGTTGGCCCGTTATCTAGCGAACACATTATTGCAAATTGCATCAGGGGAAAGGTCAGTAGTTATTATTCCATATATATATATACCCTCAAGGAATTAAAATATGGACCAAAAATAAATTTTGTATATTTTTCATATAAAAGTAATGGTCCATTTCACCCGCTAAATAACATCGGGTCATCATCCAAAATTGTAGGCATCTTCTTCGACCTAAACCCTTACCTCGTGCAAAATTTCGTGACTATTGAGCTATAATTGCGACCTCTAGTGTGCTTGTGATTACACTTCAAGCAAAAAACTGGATATATTAGGCTGTAACTCTGTTATCAGACCGTGTAAATCAATACAATTGGCATCAATAGAAAGGGCAAGAGTTGGTGTTTCAAATATTATTTACGTAGGCAGAATGTGTCCTCCAGGAATAAAGATATAACCGGTATATTAAAAATTTTCACAATTTTCACACAAAAGTTATGGTCCATTTAACACTCTAAACATCATCCGATCACCATCTCAAATTGCAAGCAACTTCTTTGTCATATACTGTTATCTTGTTCGAATTTTCGAGGCCATCGGACTATTATTGCGACCTACAGAGCAGCTACAAAATCGGATAGAAATTATGTTTTTGGTCCATTTCACCCACTAAATATTTCACGATCATCACCATTCAAAATAGCGATCTATTCTGATGTGAAACCGACCTCCATACCAAATTTCGTGACGATCGGTCCATAATTGCGACCTGGAGTTTGATTACAATTTATAATGGACAGACGGACACACGGACGGACGGACGGACACACATCTCAAAATCGCTTTATCTCGCCGAGATATGAAGATTGGTATACCACATTGGGGGTCTCCGACGAATATTTCGCGGTGTTACATGATTTTTTTCCAAAACAAACTTATAATACCCTTTCCACATAGTGGTGTAGGGTATAATTACAGCCAATTTAGGCCGAAAATGTAAATAAAAACTTTAAAATGTCTGAAATCGTATGGTACCGTTATATAAGGGCTATATAAAAACATGGACTTATGTCCATATAAAAAAAACTTTAAAATGCCTGAAATCGTGTGGTACCGTTATATAAGGGCTATATCAAAACCTGGACTTATGTTCATAATTTTTTGTGGGGAAGTTTCTGTGCCATTGGGAACTCCAAATGCCAATTTCAGCCAATTCGGGTTGAAAATTAAAAAAAGCTTTAAAATTCCTAAATTCGAGTGGTACCGCTATATGGGGGCTATAAGAAAAAATTTACCTATATTGGTTTTGGTTTCATATGCATGTATTGTCATCTAAATCTGAAAAGTGTGCAAGGTTTTAGTTCGATTTGTCAACTGCAACTGTGTGGAAATGAGTTACTAGATTTGAGCTAAACGGACACCAAAGCAAGCAAGCAACACTGTTAAAACAAACACTTCAATCCCTTAGCGATTTCACATTATTGTTACAAGGATATTAGATTTACTATTTCTTAATAATCCCAAAGGAAACTACGGAATTATGTTTTCAAAAAAAAAAAAGCACGACGATGATGATGATGATGTTGTGACGTATGGTGTCAATAGAGTATTTGTAGACCTTATACGCCAACGTTATAGTACGTTTGTATATAACCGGATTTAACAAACCCACTGGGTTTCAAATGTCAATTCCATTGAAGGTTAACCCTGCAAGCTATAATATACAAACATGGCCTTACATTGAAATTATATGTTTAAGTGTAAAATGCCTTTAGGTTGCTTACATTTGTAATGTTTATTTAACTGCTTTTCGGAAATGTCATAATTAAAATAATCTCCGCCTAGTACTTAAAGATTATGCCTCGAGTGTAAAATTTACAACGAATAAGATGATTCCATTAAATGATCATAATGTTATACACATAGATACGAGCATGAATTTAATCGCATTTAGTTTGAGATTTTAAGGTGTTAAATTCGATATCCTTATGGCTAAATAAACAACTATATGAGTAAATTAGATTTCCATATACCGTATTATGCTGTAATTTTGAGCTTAATTGTTAGCCAGGTTTAATGAGAAAATTATGTTCTATTAATGTGTAATAAAGTTTCCACAAAAAAAGCATAATTTCATTACATAAATACATATAGGTGTTATATTTCAGTGATAGTTAACCATATGTTTATGTATTTACATATATGTATATATGTGTGATTGAAAATGTACAACAAAAACAGAGCATAACATAATTAACTTATAATGAAGTTCCTATTGACTCATACAATCATTCGTAGCATGCCAGCAGGCTGTTTACAAGTAGGAGAATAATCACGCTCATCAGAGTGTATATACTTACATTTGAGACAAACGTATATTATTTAGTTTATACCATTTGAGAATTGATACATTGAAGATGATAATTGTTCTATTTGTCAAATTTTGTTTTAATACTATTGGACATCTCAACAACAACAATTACTTACCCATATTTCAAGATGTTTTTTTATGTTGTTAGTTTCTCTTCCTTAATGTGAATACTATTTACTATTCTTTACATAAAGTTGTTTCTTTATAAAGAATGCATAGGATCTGAAAAAATAAATAAATGAAAAAATGGTATTAGCGAAATTATTATTTTATTGCTTATTCATAATTTTTGTTTTGACAATAAGCTTAATTAAGTTCGTATTGCCCACCATTACGTAAAAAGTTATTTAGCGGGTTAGGTTTTTTCTTTGTAACACTGTTCTTATTGACACACTGAACGCTCAAGACTATTTTAACCAAAAATGAGTATGAATGTTGTTTCCGGGAACACAATTTTATCTTTTTCACACACTTATAATGACAGACATAAGTAAAAACGCAAAACATATTAATGTACAAAAAAGGTGGTGCTATATGGGATTTGACACCAAACGGAAAAAATATACAAAGAAAAACTTTAAGAAAGGACAAGGAACAAAGCAGACCTACACCATTACTATTGTATAAAAACTTTATTTTTTAAAAATAGCTACTTCTTCAAGAGAGATATATCGGGTGTATAGAAAAAAGAGAGATATGAAAAAAACGGGAGTGTGAAAAATTTGAGATGTTCAGGAACCAGAATTATGTCCGAAAATTCTACCAGAAACATATTCTCCAGCAGGAAAGAGTATGTCAAAATGGTTTTAGAAGCAGATAGGTTGCTCAGGCATTGAAGACAATATTTTTCCAAACTGTTTATATCCAATACTTACGATGAAGATACCGCTGGTTCAATGCTAGCAGGCAAACCGAAATAATAAAACCGCAGGAACCGATAGATTTCCAGCAGAACTCTTCAAGACTGGATGCTACAAGCTGATAAGGTGCATGCAGCGCTCCATCTGGCTGGAGAAACGAGTACTCGATCATTGCAACGTGAACAATCTATGTCTCCTCCACAAAACGAGAGATAAGACTATGTGCCCAAATTATGGGGGCAGAAGTCTTCTCCATATTGTCCATAAGATTGTTATTGGGGAGTTTGTGCAAAAGACTAAATGCTAATGCGAATGAAATAGTTGGGCCATAACAATCCATCAGACAAGAAGACAGCGTTTTGTGTGATCAATATCCTGATGGAAATGGTTCCTGCTTATACCGACGACATTGATACCAAATAGCCGCATGTTATCTGCTTATGCCGACTATATTGACGCCATAGGTCGATCATTAAAATAAGTAACACTTTGATGGAACTTTGATCAACTGTGGAAGTTGCTATCTACAATTTACAATCTACCTCTGCACCATCGACTTTGATAATTATACCCTCAGCATTTATGCTAGCGAGGGTATATGGTAAATTTCAAATTTTATTTACAATTCAAATTTTTTTTGGGCGAGCACATCCGCCATATTTGGTACATGGGTTACGAAGAAAATCGTAGTTTTAAATCTGTTCGGGTTCACAAAATTTGATGCTGCACTCAAAAGTTATGGGGGGTTTTACTCTCTGATAAAGAAAAAATATTTAAAAATTCCTATAGTGTTGTAATAAGAACATGTATATATGAATCGTTAACCGCATTTAATATCTATCCGTAGATGCTAAAATAGTTGCTAAATTTATTTTTATTTTCGCGGAAAATTAAAAAAAATATTGATGAAATCTTGGAGTAAATTTTATTTATTCTAACTCAGAGTCCATAAAAATCTCTAAAAAATAATTTTAAAATACGTACAGAATCTAGTCAACGCATAGAATAATGTGAAATTATAAAGATCGCGTTTATAACTTGCATATTACAGCAACAACAAAGAACAGAAACTTATTGTTGGAAATTATTTCAAAAATATATTTTTTGGTTAAATACGAAAAAATTGAAAAAAAAATTGGGAGCTATTCTATTATTTCGCTAAATTTCCATACAAATCCCGAAGTATTTTGCTTAAACTTCTACAAGAAAAGTAATTAGCCATCGTGAAAGTATATTTGCTTTCTGTGATAAGCAATAGAAATAAGAAGTAGAGAGTAATTTTGAAATTACAATCGAATTTGAAATACAAATCGCGGTTCAATTCGCGGAATTGTCAAAATATATTTTTACAGATTTTCCTACTTTCAAGGTATCTATATCCGGCGTTTTAGTGGTTGGATCCGAACGCGGAAGGGCTTATTAGATGCGGCACGTAAAAAAACTAAAATCACGTGCGGTCCAGGGGTTCCTGTACGACAGTTGTAAATTTTAAAGCCAAAAATAGGTTTTTTTCAGAAAATTTACGCACCAAATTTTCGCCTTTGTACTCCTATTACTAGGAAGCTGTACGGAGCACACTCATGAGATATACATCGAATGACGTGGAATCGAGAGTTCTACAATCCTATAACAAGTATTATTATCTAGTTGCACCCTCCAACTATAAGAAAATTTCGAAAAACACTGAAATCAAAACTTCAAAATGTCAACATCGATTTTAGGGGGATGCAGTCCATATATCGAAAGGTCATACACTAGAACCATGTTGCCCAAGGGGTGTTCTTTAGTTCTTTCTTTGAGCACAGGTTTGAATTTTGCGTGGTTTGGCCAGAAATCAAGAAAGAACACAAAAAACTTGTTTACTTCAAAACATGCTTCATATTTTTTTATATTACCACCAACGCAGCTTCCACGAAAATTATTTGTTATGGTCCATATTATGAGATCCTGGCTAAAACACTTCAATTAATATAAATACATATATTCATATTTTATAAAATATATTAACAGTTCGCGACTTATTAACTGGTGAACCTCAACTTCAACGATTGTAAAACCTTTTTGAATATTACCATATACACTGTGTCTCATTTAAATAATGGTTTTAGACCCAAAGTATGTTTGGACGAAATCTGTTTCAGACAATTTGGAGTCTTTTTAACAAAGTCCGTCCGTCTGTCAGTATGTCTGATTGGCGGGGGCGCACGGTATCTCTCGATTGGGTGAAACGAGTTGGTCCAACATTTGGTTTTTTTAAATATTTTGTCCAATTTTAGTTTAAGTTTGAAAATACCATCGGTCGGTTATATCGGTCCACTCCTTCAGGTACCTACCCCACAAAAGTTAAAAAATGTTTGGAAAAATTGTGCGCACGTAACTCTTGAAGTAAATAACCGAAGTGGCCCATACTTTGCACATCGTAAAATTTCTGCCAGACATAGATGAGGTTCTACTATGGGCACTATCGGTTAACTCCTTCGGGTACCTCCCACACAAAATTTCGGAAAAGTGCAATTTAAGAGGTGCTCTCAAATCGCTTTGATGTTTGTTGTAGCCACTTGTATTCGCTGTCTCCAATACGACAGTACAAGTTTTTTCAGACGGAATTCCATTCTACCTGAGAAATTGGTTTGAAAGGTGTGAAAAAATGAGCTATATCGGTACACTCCTTCGAGTACCTCCCCTACAAAAGTTCCAAACTTTTCGCTAAAATGGTTCACGCTATATCTCTTGAACGGAGCAACCGATTTGGTTCAAACTATTAATCTCCTAATATTTGTTCAAATGTAGTTTAACTTCAAAAATGGTCAATATCGGTCTTCACGTTAGGGTACCTCCCCCACACAAATTCAACATCTATGTTTAAGTGCAGTTCATGGTCTTATCGAATATCCTTTGGTAATTTATTGCAATGCTATTCCTTGTGATCCTGTTTACAGCAATATTATATTTTTCATGGTCCATACTTCCAAAACCTCTAAGTTAAATGGTAACCAACTGAAATGACTAAAAGTATAAGATCCACAAAATAAGATCCCCTTCAAAAATGGGCCAATCCGTTGTATTCCTTCAGGTACCTTCTGGCCAACACTTTTGAGTTTTAATACAAATATATATTTTGTCGTACTTCCAAAACGGGCCACAAAATCTGAAAACCTCCTAAATACACAATTATTGGGGAAACTGATTTTGACAATGTAACCGGTAGTTGATCTGCCCATAGATGTAAGTTTCAATTCACACAGGCTGAGAATATACGAGTATCTCTGTCGGCAAAGCCTGCTTATACTTTTTTACTTGTTTTTAGTTCTTGACTTGCAAATGTTCAAATTTTAGATAGATACTCAACTTCAACCAAAAAAAAAAAAAACAAAAACAAAAAACAAACACGGATGGCGCGCGCCGGGGAATTTAACAAATTCCAACAACAATTACTCACAGGCAACTGTGGTGATGTTCTTTTCAACTTACAGAACTCGATGAGTTCTTAGTTGATACGGGCTGATAGTTTTTCGCTAAAAAAGGCATCATTTCAAGAAGCCAATTGATAATTCTGTTCGCAGGGATGAAATCATGATATTGGTAGCGATCAGTAAAATTTTGCAACACTGTCAGTTCGTTTTGAAAAACATTACCATTGGGGTAATACTCCAGACTAAAGAACTATCAAAAAAAAACCAAAAAAATTAATTTTTTTCAAAAATTACAAAAATACTCTTTGGGTTTTCATAAAACTTATATAACTCATATACTCAAAAATGTCCATTTGTGTAAAAATGCAGTAATGCATATGGAAAACGGTATGGAAAAATAACACACACATTTTTACCCATGTAATTTCAAAAAAAATTGAAAAAAGTGTTAAACGGACGGAACGGGTCGGGTACAAAAGTATATATCTGCTGAAAGAGGAGACCCTCCGTTATCTTTCTGTGAAAACAAAACTTTGTTCCATGTTGTTCCACAAAAATTCTGGTCCACTAAATTTGGAATTTCATAAAATTTAGTACCTGAAGAAAAGTAAAATAGCTAATGTTGTGTAAACGCTACGGTAATTTGTTGCAAAGATTTTTAAAGGCCACAATCTTGCCTCTGTTATCGTTTCCGAGAAATATCTACTTCTTTCTCCAGATATTTGCAAAAATTACGTATTTCCCAAAAATGGGGAAAATGTTCGTCTTTAGGGGCACCCCACGCCCACACCTTCCAATATTTTGACCAAATTGTTTGGTTTCCATAGTTCCAATATGTTTACTATCGAATCCCATATAGAAATTAGATGTCTTTGACAAAACAAAATTTGTATTTTTGGCCAGGAAAATCCATTTCTGAACCACCGAGCGTCGTAATATTTTGTTCAAACATAGATCAATCTAGAAATTTTCAAAGTGTTTTGCCATAATGGTTTGCATGCATATCGTAATATTTCTACCAGACATAGATCAGGTTCGAACATGGACATGTCGGTCAACTGCTTCGGGTACCTCTCACACCAAATTTTGGAAAAGTGCAAGTCCTCTCAAATAATTTTTTATATTTTTTTCACCTTGTACTTGGGGCACCCATTACGACGATGCGAGATTTTTCAGTGACAAGTTCATACTTCCTGAGACAATGGCAAGAAAGCTATAAAAAAACCCTTCGGTCATCATGTGTAGTGACAGTTGTGCACGACAACTCTCGAAGCGGATACTGCGTTGGTCCAAATTGTGCATGTGTGTGTATGTGTATTTGCGAATTGAACAATCACTTCGCTTGATCACATCCTAAAATGAGGATTCTAGAAAAGGCTATGCTTCAACGAGCAGTATATACACGTGTCAATAGCAGGTGGTTGAGTGAGTTGTAATTTAGACCGCGAATTGAAACCATCTACTTTACAGATGGTTACAATTCGCGGTCTGAATTGCAACTCACATAAGTAAAATTGCGTGCTTAGTAGAGATAAGCTTTGTAAATAATTGTAATCAAATTATTAAAAAAGTTTTATAGAATTTTAGCTGAGAATAATAGAACGTCTACACGAAGTTCAGTTGAACCTAATTCCGTAATTTCAATAAATTTGCTGCCTAGCATCACGATTACGATTTAATATGATATATGAAGTTAATATGAACATATTATGTGAGTGTTTGCATTAACGTACATAGTGCCCTAACTGTCATCTATTAGCTGTCCATCAGAAAGGAAAATGTCACTTAATACATTTGTGTATATACAAGTTGGAATTATTATTCAACAAGTGGAAAATATTTGCCATTTAACAAGCTGTTATCACAGTCATTAGTAACTTTTGGAGATTTCCTATGAAAATGTTTGCTTCTTCTTATAGTGAATATTTCACATATTTAAATAAAGTTTATTATGAAGAAATCATTCTGCTGAAAGTAACTATGGGTTACAATTGATTTAGAAAACAATTTTAACAAACAATTGAATTTTAGCCTTATTCATCCATAATTCACACAATATTTAAAATAAAAAATTAATAGCTAGTAGCAAGCTATAACATAATTCATACGCTCTCTTTTGAACCAATTTAATTCTAAAATCTCAATTATCGAGATTATACGTTATCTATAATATTTGCAAATGCTTCTTTTTTGTTAAATTTGAGTTTAAAATTCATCTTTCCTTGAGTCACAGACATAGCCACATCCATTACAAGTTTGGTGTTCACAATATTTTGTCGTTGTGGATTTCAAGCAAGCTTTCTTCATTGTGTTTATATTAATCATATGAATCACAAAAAATTTATTAACAAACCACTATACATATATTGCATATCATGCTAACAAACATTGACATTTTTTCTCTGAATTTCCTAAACATAAAGAAAACAAAAAAGTTATTGCTACCAAACGACAGCATGGTAGATGGTGTCATTATCCGCATTAGCCTTAAGCTATGAATGAACAAAGAACCGCATCATTAACATGCCATTAGTGTAAGTAAAAGGAAAACAAAAAGAAAAAACCTTCCAAACCCCATAGTTGTGTTAATTTATTAGGAATTATGGAATGTTTTTATTTTTGTCATTGTTTGAGTGGTGTTGATGAACATGCAAAAATTGCCAACAATGGATTTGTCAAAGCAGGTGATGATGGCGGGTGTTATGCAGATGATGATGGAAAGTCTTGTATTTTACATAATTTTCACTTTTGAAAAAAAAAAAAATAGAAACCAGAAAAGGAAAACATCCCTTGTAAATTATCTGCAGGACCCATTATTATGATTTGTAGATTTTTTTTCGGCACAGACTTTTCCTTTGGTGTCAAAACGGAAATTATCAGAGCCGCGAGTTTGTTGTATTTTTGTATAATTTATGCATTTCACTCAACACTTGTTGAGCTGCTGGAAAAGTTTCACGATTAACATAAAATTTTAATGTATGCTAATGAATGCTGTTCATAAAAAGGAGCAGTATTTGTTTCTACAAAGTGATGCAAATGCTACTTCCCGGTTAAAGATGTCTGAAAATACTGTTAATGTAGGATACTTTCTTTTTGATGTATAATTAAATTTATATTGACTTCATGTAGAAGCCAGAAGAAAAGGTGATAGCAAAATTTCAAAAGTTTGTATTTACCTTCCTCTCTATAAGTGATTTTTTAAATTGCTTACTAGAAAAGGTGTGGATACAGAGAATTCAGTTTACCAGGTCAGACAACATCAAATTTTTAGCGGTGGCAAGAAACCACTCCGCGTAATGTAGATGAAAATTCCTGAGTATTTAAGCCATGTAAAACATATCTACGTTGGAATCGAGTTTATTTTTGCAACTGAAAAAGGAAAACCGAAGAACCCACCACAACCACTACATGCATGTTTCGCCGTTGGTAGAGCGGTTCATCAGATATCGGCTGTGGAGCGGCTTCCCTGTCATCGAACTTTTGTTCTTTTAAATTAAATTTTTTCCAACAACAATGGATATTTGCCACTTTAGGTATGCTTTGATGACAACGCTTAGCGCTGCCTTTGAAAGTAATGAGTTTAGATCTGAACGCTGACACGTCGTTACAACACCTTTTTTTGTGTTGGGTTCGAATCTTCGGCTTTCCTTTTTTAATTGCAAAAATAAACGGTCATTAATTAAAATTATTATTAAAAATGATATTTTGGAGCATTATATCAGAAAGTATGGACTTGCCCTCGAAAAAAAACATTGCGAAGCCGTAAAAGGGCCCGCAAGAAAAATTGTTGCAAAGAATTTCAAAAGGAACGGAGGCGAGCTGTTGAACTGTACTTTTTCCAAATTTTGTGTAGGAGGTACACAAAGAAGTATACTCCCTTAGAAAGTTATCGCGCGTACCATTTTAGCGAAGATTTTCTTTAAATTGTGTGGAGGAGGTACCTGAAGCATATGGCCTATCTTCGAAGTTAAACCCAGTTTGGGCAAAATATTGCTATACCTACAATTTGAACCAAATCGGTTGATTCGTTCGTGGGTTATCTAAAGAACCAGCAAGCCAGACGGTTGGCAGACAGACTGACATGGCTAAATTTAGTGTAAATTGCCTGAAACAAATTTCGTCCAAACATACTTGGGGTCTAAAGCCGATATTAGGATGAGTCATATTTTTGGTCCTTAGTCAGCTTTGCGACAAATATATACCCTCAGCTTGTGTGAAGTAAATTTTTCCCTAAAAATTTATATTTAGTGCGTTTTCAGAATTTTGTGAGATACAGGCGGTTTCCAGGGGTTTCCAATATGCTCTTTCTGAATTTTTATCGGCTTTCTCCTATCTGCTTTAGTTTCCGAGATATCCACCCTTCGACGCGAAAGCTTAAACTTCTTTCAGTTACGAAATTAATAGTTTAAAAGCTTACAAGCTTCAAAGCTTACTTACTTACTTAGTTGGCCCATTACAGAACATTTGTTCCATAGACCGAACTAAGAAGAAATCTCCATTCCTCTCTGTTTTTCGCTTGACTTTTTGGAATACCGCGCCTTTCCATTTCTTCATCCACTTGTTTGCTCCATCGATGCTTAGGCCTGCCGATTCTGCGTGCACCGCCATGTGGCATGTATTCATACGCCTTTTTAGCGGGTTCATCATCGCTCATTCTCATGATATGGCCTAGCCAACGCAATCGTTGCATCTCGATACGTTTAACTATATTCATGTCTTTGTATAGCGTATATAGCTCGTGGTTCATACGACGTCGATATTCACTGTCAACGCAAATCGGCCCGTAGATCTTTCGAAGAATTTTCCTCTCAAACACACCAATCACTGCCTTATCTGCTTGCGCAAGTACCCATGCTTCGGAGCCATACATTAGCACGTGTAGTATCAGCGTTTTGTATAGTGTTATTTTTGTTTGACGAGATGTGGCTTTGTTTTTAAATTGCTTACTTTATCCATAGTAGCATCTGTTGGCCAATACAATTCTTCTTCTTATTTCACAACTGATGTTATTTGTTGTGTTTATGAGAGTGCCGAGGTAGACGAAGTCTTTAACTACCTCAAAATTATAGGTACCAACTTCTACGGTTGGTCCGAGCTCTATGGACGCTTTGCGCGTCGACACCATCAATTTGGTCTTTTCGCCGTTTACCGCCAGACCCACTTTCGCAGATTCTGCTTCGACCTTCCTAAAGGTATCAGTTACTTCCTTTACTGATCGTCCCATGATGTCTATGTCATCAGCATAGGCAAGTAACATGTGGCTAATGGTGTAAATTGTGCCATTTCTTTTGACATTTGCATCTCGTATTACCTTTTCCAGCAAAATGTTGAAAAGGCCACACGAAAGGCTGTCTCCTTGTCTGAAACCTCTTTTGGTACAAAATTCTTCGGAGAGGTTATTTCCAATTTTAACTGATGACCTAGTATCAATTAAAGTCATCTTACAAAGCCGGATGAGCTTTGCGGGGATACCAAATTCAGACATTGCATGGAATACCTTTGATCGGAGGGGACTGTCGAATGCTGCTTTATAATCGACAAAAAGGTGAAATGTGTCGATCTGCATCTCTTGGGTCTTCTCTAGGATTTGCCGCAGGGTAAATATCTGGTCAATGGTGGACTTGCCAGGTCTAAAGCCACATTGGTATGGTCCAACTATCTCGTTGACCATAGGCTTTATTCGTTCGCACAGTATCCCTGACACTATCTTATAGGCAATAGGGAGAAAACTTATGCCCCTATAGTTTGAGCATACAGTCTTATCTCCTTTCTTGTGGACGGGACATAGGATGCTCAGGTTCCAATCGTCGGGTACGCGTTCTTCCTGCCAGATGGTGCTAACTAGCTGATGCATACACCTTAACAGCGCGTCACCTCCGGTTTTAAACAGCTCGGCTGGTAAGCCATCGGCTCCTGCTGCTTTATTATTCTTCAGCCGGTTGATTGCTGTTTTTACCTCATCTTGGCCGGGCGGTATACATTCTATACCATCTTCTGGGATTGGATCTGTGGTATCATCGTCTTCGCTACTATTGGATACCAGCAGATTGGAGAAATGTTCCTTCCATATCCTGAGCACGCTATCTGTATCTGTTACCAGATTACCTTGGTGGTCTCTACAGGAGGATGTGACTGCACCAAAGCCATCTGTTTGATGTTTCACTCTTTGGTAGAATTTTCGGACTTCATTCTGGCTCCTGTACATCTCGATTTTTTCAAACTCCCGCTTTTCCATTTCTCTCTTTTTCTTGCGGAAAAGACGTCTTTCTTCTCTCCTTTTCTCCCGATATCTCTCTCGCGCCCTACGCGTTGCTACTGATTGCAGAGTAGCTCTATATGCCGCATTTTTCTCTTCGGTAGCAGCACGACACTCCTGGTTATACCATGAATTCCTTTGTGGAGGTCTCTGGAATCCAAGTATGGATTTTGCGGGAGTGGGCAATATGTTGCCATTGTGTTGTTATGTTATCGGGACAAGGAGTGCTCGCGTTAAGCAATTGGGCTAGTTGAGTGGAATATGCTGTGGCTATCTGTTGTGTTTGCAGTCTATCGATGTCCAACTTCCACTTTGTGTCTGTTCGTGCTTTATTTGCAACGTTTAGACGGGTACGTACCTTTGCTGCAACAAGGTAGTGGTCCGAATCAATGTTTGCGCCTCGGAACGATCGTACATCCAACACGCTGGATGAATGTCTTCCATCTATCACAACATGATCAATTTGATTTCTTGTTTTCTGATCTGGAGACAGCCAGGTGCCCTTATGAATATCGAGATGATTAAATCTGGTACTGCTAACTACCATGTTTTTTGCAGCTGCAAAGTCTATCAGCCTCATACCATTGTCAGATGTTTCACTGTGGAGACTGAATTTCCCGACTGTTGGGCCAAAGATATTCTCCTTTCCAATTTTGGCATTAAAATCGCCTAGAATGATTTTAATGTCATGGGCAGGGCAACGGTCATATGTTTCTTCTAAGCGCTCGTAAAATATATCTTTGGTCTGTTCGTCCTTTCTTCAGTTGGAGCATGAGCACAAATAAAGCTGATGTTGAAGAATTTAGCTTTTATTCGAATTGCTGCAAGTCTTTCATCCACTGGGGTGAAGCTGGATACCAGATGTTTTAGTCTCCGACTAACTACGAATCCGCAACCAAACTCATGCTTTACGTCATGGCAGCTATAATACAGTGCGTCTCCTTTAGGTGTTGTTGTGACACCTTTCCCAATCCATCGTATTTCCTGTATGGCAGTAATATCGGCCTTGTACTTTTCAAGTACGTCTGCCAATGCGAAGACTGCACCTTCTCTATAAAGAGTGCGAACATTCCAGGTGCATATTCGCAGATCATGGTCCTTAAAACGTTTGCGGGGTTCGTCAACTTTAGAGGAGTTTGTTTTTCTTTTCTTTCGTTTTTTCATAGTAGGATGTTTTTTCTAGGGGAGGGTTACTAACCCGACGCCCAAACCCAAGTTTTTAACGTTCTTATGGGTGAACATGCGGCACATGTTAGCTCACTACGTTTAACGGGTGTTAAAGGCAGAGATGAAAGAGGGACCAGGGAGGGAGATGAAAGAGGGACCAAGATAAATCCTGGGCTTTGCCATGTTAAAGCCGGTCAAGACCGTTGCTTGGTATCATTCATCCCCTACGTCACCCACTAGCTTCAAAGCACATTTCAAAAATCAGAACCTTAATTTTCGATTTAAAAGTTTTTAATTTTTTGAGACAAAGATGGAAAAATTATTTGTCACTTTGTTACATATGATGTATAATATTTCACACTTGTGTCATAAATGTGGATTTGGAACAAATCGATAAAAATTCTTTTTTAAAAAATTCTCTATCACTTTTATATTCCAATACATACTATATTTTTACAAATATGTTCCATATTCTATTAGTAATAATTCATATAATATTAAACAGGCAAATGGCGTATGGAACACTTAAGCATGACACCGACGATATGAACTTGCGACAAAAATATGGATTTGTATTAAAGCTCAAAAGTGATGCGGAGTAGGTACCTGAAAGAATGGATCGAAAAAGTTCATTTTGGAAGTGGATCTTATTTTGGGAGTCATTTATTTTCGATAGATATCACGCCCAACAGTCATTTCAGTTGGTCACCGTAAATCTTAGAGACTTCGAAACCCTATGTCACGAATCGTGGACTTGCCTACGAAAAACAGAAATTCAAAATGATCCTCGAACAGACTTTGATTTGACATTTAGGGTTTCCAATGACCAAGAAACTTCTCCACCAGAAATCATGGGCATAGGTCCACGTTTTCTTGTAGCCCCCATATGACGGTACCGTCCCATTTCCTGTATTTTGAAGTTCTTACCTACATGTTCTGGCCGAATTGGCTATAATGTGGCACTGAGGGTTTATAGTGGTCAAATGACTTCTACAGCTAAAATTGTGTGCATAGGCACTTTCGCAACAGAAAGAAAACTAATAATTCCATTTTAGCTCAGAGTATTTCATGGTGGAGGGTAAAAAAAAGTTCGGCTCGGGCGAACTTAACGCTTTTTAACTTGTTGATTTTTATAGATTCCTCGCCTTCAGGTAAGATTTAGATGTCTGATGTATTCTAGAAACTATAGTGAAATTTTATGGCGAACATTTTTGTAGAATATTCGGAACCGATTCGATATCATTTTAAATAGGTTTAAACATGTTTTTGGAAAATGAACCAAAAAGACCCCTTTAATGACCCGCTTGATGGTTACATTTTTTAACTAGAAGATTCTTCGGTAATATTACCAAAGACACTATATGCCTAAAATACTAGGAATCCAAGGAATCTTAACTCGAATGTAAAAATATGGGAAACATCCCATACGCATTTTGTGTACTTCCCGACTTTCAAAACGCCGATACACGTGTCTTCTTGTTTTCCCCCTCTTTCATAATCTGTGCAAGGTTTCTTGTAATTTAAAAAAAAAAATTAAATTTTGTTGTACAGTGTAATAGTTTATAGTCAATATTTCCTAAAGCACTTCATGTTATAGAAATGCTTCCATATTATATATAATTATTTAGCAGGTCGCGAGTTATAGGACAGTAAACCTCAGCTTCAAGCATTGCAAAACATTTTCGAGTTTTCCCATAAACCCTCTATGGACATTACGAGGAGTAATTCCTATTCCATTTAATCAATTCTAACATGTATTAACTTTTGTTCACGTTGCTCTGAACCAGATAATACCACGGCATTATTTAAATAAATTTTTGTCTGCTGGGAAATTCCAATTATTGAATAACAATCCACTAACCTATCCCAACATTGAGTTCTACGTATTATTTCATGGATTTTCCAGACAGTAGTATTTTAATTTATACATGGGAGACCATACTACATACGAGTACAAGCAGAGATATAATAAATTTTTCTTCTGAATTCTCAACTAAGAATGTTCTCTTACTCATGTAGTGTTTATATCATTCAATGCAAGTTGAGATATATTTGGAAAACCTCTATCTCAAAATAGTGTGACCGCAGTTTACGTCACACAACTGTGTTATTACTAAAAATCAAAATCGGTGAGAACATACATAACTATGTGGATTATACGTCACTTTGTGGCATTTATTTAAATCATGTGTATGCATATGAGGCATTCATGTCAAATATGTATTTAAAATTGGATTGAGATTATGAGTTGACAGAACCCAAAATATTTTTTACTGGCGGTATTTTATTCAATTCAATATATATTGTATGCAATATGGTAACATGGGGCGCCTTCGCCACGTTTTTGTTCAATATGTTCTCATATCGACATCTTTAAAGTTTTTCCAAATATTATTTTTGGTAAGAATATTAGCATGTCTTGACTACAAGTTTTGATATATAAATGATTATAATTTTGTTTTTAAAATATTATTTTTGAGAATTTACAAAATGTCTAAAAAGTGGCGAAGCCTCCCCACCCATGGGGTAGTTTCGCCATCGACATAGGACATATATCAACTCACTCTAAAACTGGCATTTACCATACTTCCTCCTCAAATATCAACATTATGCATAAAAGGAACACGTTTTCTATTAAATAATCAAAAATGATTCTAAAATTTATAAAAATAAACTTATTCCAGCCGTTAATTGATGTAGGTTCCTTGAATTTAGGCATAAAAATGAAATTTTTGCCAAATTAGATAGGTTTAGCACAATATTTGATTTCAACTTCACATTATAGCGTGGTATATCAATAGCATAAACAATTTAAGTTAAACCTGACATATTTCTCACATTAACCCACTACACCCCTAACATGGCGTAGCCGCCCCACCCCCTACATAGTTCATAATATGAATATATTGACATTTATAATTACTTTTATCATGCAAATTATTTGGATTTATAATCTTCAGTAGTTGTCTATTAACAGTATAAAATATAATTTTGATATCACAAAAGGTATACAAGATATCACAAAATATACCTACCATGAATATTTTTCGCAATACCCCAAAACATGAAACCGCGTGCATCAGCAATCATATATCAGCAATCATATATTAAACTCACAATTTTCCCTTTAATGGCATTTCTGTAGCAGTTATAATTATCAAGAAAATCGGCGCTGGCGAAGGCGCCCCAGTGGCGAAGCCGCCCCATGTTACCATATATATTTTTTTAAATAAAAACATAGTATTTATGTAAATTGAATT
Source organism: Musca autumnalis (assembly GCF_047663935.1). Lineage (NCBI taxonomy): Eukaryota > Metazoa > Arthropoda > Insecta > Diptera > Muscidae > Musca > Musca autumnalis. The sequence goes on along the minus strand of NW_027411866.1, from coordinate 181,901,915 downwards.
TTAATGGAAGCACACTTAATTAAAGTATGTGAGATTGAAATAATTTAATCAAAATATATTTTACTTAAATATCTAGAAAAATGTTTATCTGTATTCGGCAATGGTTCATATAAACAGCTTCCTCATATATATGGGGCGCAATTGTGTTTTGCACTCATTCCAATCAAACAAACGAATGCGAGTGGACGTAAAAAAAGTATTATAAGAAATTTTTATTTTGCAAAATGTTATCTAATATTATTTTCTGTTTGTGCACTTTGATAATTACAAATGGTAAATACACAAAGATAAGTATAATTATTATCCCAGTCTAATTTTTTTTTCTAATTTTTTTCAGCGGTCTCGGCTCAAAATTGCAGGTTAACTGAAGCGGATATGAATCGAAATTGGATTTTCATACACAACAATGATATTCTTCGTACTGATTACATACCAGATGGTGATACCTTGACACTGTATTGCAATGAACGAACTCCTCCAGTAGATTTGAGTTGTACCAGGGGCGTCTTGCAACCCATGCCAGCTGATGTCACTTGCACAGATCGCTTAAAGTTAACTGTGGAACCAAAAAATGTAGCATGTTCGGCCAGTGGCAAAACAGGCATGTTATACGACATGACATACAAGTGGTCAACTGGTTATAGTATTGTCCTCTACTCTGTGTGTTACAGCACGCCAAGTGAAACCGTTTTATATAGTACTCATAAAACGTATGGCTTTAATTTGCCCACATCAAAATACCAAGCACCCACCTTTCGGCAGTTGGGCCACATGAATGGAGCGCGTGCAAAATCATTTGGGGCGGAGGAAGTTTTCAGTACATTTAACCGACTGCTAGGTCCACAACAAACCTATGTTAAATCTAATAGGGATTTTGCAGTACAGCGCGGACACATGGCCAATGCCCAGGATTTTATCACCTATGATCAAATGGATACAACTTATTTGTTAATGAATGTGGTGCCAATGTCGCGGGGCTGTAATATTCGTAATTGGAAACATGCCGAAAATTGGATTCACAAATTACCTAGTCCAAATACATATGCAACAGTGCTGAGCGGTACTCATGATGTCCTACAGCTGCAACATAGTCAAACACATCTTTTGGTGCCAATGTATTTTATGGCTGGCGAAAAGAATCCGATGCCTTTGTGGTTGTATAAAGTGGTAAAATACAACAACAAGTGTCATGTCTTTGTCACATTAAATGATCATTCTAAGAGGCCAGCTATAACTGATACCGATATTTGTGAGCCCACACAATGTCCTTCGGGTATCGATTTCAACAAAGATCCAGAAGCGTGTATATCCTATTGCTGTGATTATCAACATTTTGTCAAAGAAATGGGAAATCACGTTAAGTTGTGCTAAACTTTAACTTTAAAAACTTTTAAAAATATTTAAAAAATTCTCATTTATTTTTCTTATACATTTACGAGTATTAATAAAGTAGCATGAAATAAAACAGTGTTTACTTTAGCACAAAAAGTGAAGTGGTGTGACATAAGGAAGGTTTTTTGAAATTGATAATAACACTACGATACAAAATTCAAACACATTTTTTGCATGGGTCCTGATGTGCCAATTCAATTTTATTGGAGTCCGTGGAAGACAAAAATACCTTTATATTTATTGTTGTCTTTTTAGAGCGAAATGCAATTATTTATGATAGTTTTTAAATGATTGAATTAATTGAGCTATCATGACCTAAGGAGTTTGTATTAAAAAAGCAATATCTAGCGAAGTCCCACATATCCAAATAATATGCTAAGATCGTTTCGCTAGGGGTTAATCAGCTGATCTTGGTTTCTTTAGGTCACTTCATTATACCCTACACCACCATGTAGAATGGGTATTATAAGTTTGTTTTGGGAAAAATTCATGTAACAACGCGAAATATTCGTCGTAGACCCCCAATGTGGTATATCAATCTTCATATTTCGGCGAGATAAAGCGATTTTGAGAAGTGTGTCCGTCCGTCTGTCCATTATAAATTGTAATCGAACTCCAGGCCGCAATTATGGACCGATCGTCACGAAATTTTGTATGGAGGTCGGGTTCAGACCAGAATAGACACCTATTGTTATTGGCGATGATCGTGAAATTTTTAGCTGTTAAAATGGACCAACAACAACATTTTTAACCGAATTTGTATCTGCTCTGTGAGTCGCAATAATAGTCCGATTGCTCGAAATTTTATTTTTGGTCCATATTTTAATTATAATACGGTGTGTTTAGAGAACCATATTTTCCTCCAATGCTACAAATTTGCAATAATAGTCTGATTTTAAGTAAGGTTTGGGTTTACGACGAAGAAGAAGCTTGCCATTTAACATGATGATTAGATAATATTTAGCGAGTTAAATGGAACAAAACTATTGTTTAAGAAATAAAGATCTACTTAAAATATTAGTAGTTTTTTTTGAAAAATTTAATGAAAAATAAGAGTTTTGGTCTGCATATCTAAGCCCACAAAAATATATGACGACTGGTTCAGGCATTTTCGAGCTAGAGTGGACACCGTAAACCGCCTTTTTGAAGACAGATATAGATTTCTCGTATAAAATCATGAAAAATGATTTTTTAGGTGCTTAATAAGTGACTATAACCCATTAAACTCATTACACAGGGTAAAGGACAGAAATTGAAAGGAGATTTTTTAGGTAAGACGATATTTCCATTTTTTGAATCTTCTAAAATTTCGTGTTTCGTACCACACGGGTACTTTTTCTTGTCGCTCGTTTTCATGTCTAGAGTAAAAATTTCGCACGATCGTGGAACATTTTTGTGTTAAAGCATGTCAAGAATCACTATTTTGATTTTTCTATAGACAAATCGAAACAGTTCGGCTATTTTAGAATATGTCAAAATATAAACAAAATCAATAGAATGCCTATTGACATTATTGAATGTCTTGCTATAAATTTTTTTGGGTATTACTTTTGTTGGGTGCCACCGTGGTGCAATGATATGCACGGCCACCTTGCACGCAGAAGGTCGGTGGTTCGATTCCCCGGCCAGGCAACATCTAAACATTTTTCAGCGGTGGCAAAATACCCCTCGGTAATGTTGGCGACATTTCCTGAGTATTCCAGCCGTGAAAAACTTCTCCACAAGTGGTGTCTTAGACACGCCGTTCGGACTCGGCGATAAACAGTAGGTCCCATATCACTGAGCTGAATATGAATCGGGGTGCACTCATTGATATGAGAGAAGTCTCCCTTATCGCGTATGGGATGTTGTGGAACAATGTTTTTTGTTTGTTTTGTTTTGGTTAAAGTTTCAATCTCATTTGATTGTTTTTAAGTCTGGAGTATTACCCCAGTGGCTTAAACTTCATCATTACTTTCTGTTAGAGAGAGTAATGCTTTTCAAAACGAACTGACATTGTTGCAAAAGTGATTCGAGAGTAGGTCTTAAAGTGAATTTATCCACAATTTTGTGTGGGAGGTACCCTAAGGAGTGAATCGATAGAGTCCATATTGGAACCTGACCTATATCTGGCAGATATATTAGGATGTGTAAAGTATTGATCAAATCGGTCACTCCCATCAATAGTTATCGTGCGCACAATTTTTCCGAACATTTTTGAACTTTTGTGGGGGAGGTACCTGAAGAAGTGGACCGATATGGCTTATCTTCGAACTTAAACTAAGTTTGCACAAAATATTTAGAAGGCGTAATTTTGGATCGAATCGCCAGATCCGTTCGAGAGTTATTTTGCGCTCCAACCGCTACACACGGTGTTATAGAGGTTGTTTGCACCTTTCAGGCTATTTTCTCAGGAAGTTTGGACTTCCCCTGATGAGACATATACTGTCGTATGGGAGGAAGTGCATACTAGTTGCTACAATAACAATTAAAGCGATTCGAGAGTAGGTCCTAAACGGAACTTTTCTGAAATTTTGTGTGGGACGTACCCGAAGAATTGGACCGATTGAGTCCATATTGGAACCTCAGCTAAGTCTGGTAGAAATTGCACGATTTGCTAAGTATGGACCAAATCGGTTACTCACTTCAAGAGTTATCGTGCGCACAAATTTTCCAAACATTTTCGAACTTTTGTGAGGGAGGTACCCGAATGAGTGGACCGATATAACCCATCTTCGAACTTAAACTAAGTTTGGACAAAATATTACGAAGGCCAACATTTGTGCCGAATTGGTTGATCCGTTCGAGAGTTATCGTGTGCTCCAGCCAGACAGAAAGACAGACAGACCGACGGACATGGCTAAATCGACTCCAAATTGTCTGAAACACATTTCGTCCAAACATACTTGGGGTTTAAAATCATTATTTCGAGGAGGCACATTTTGTCTCGTTAGCATAAATGCTGAGGGTATAAAAAGTTATTAAACTTTTAAACCCCATGGTAACTTTTGGCCAAAACGTACTATCGAACAAATAGATTAAGCTTGACTTACCTACAAATAGTAAATAAAACACACATTTCAACAAAACTGCCAAAGTAAAAGTTATACTATATAGAATATTTTAACAAAACATTTTTGGTTTTTACCATATACACTTTCATACGGGCAAAATGTGCCTCATTGAAATAATTGTTTTAGACCCCAAGTATGTTTGGACGAAATGTGTTTCAGACAATTTGGAGTCGATTGAGCTATGCCCGCCCGTCTGTCTGGCTGGCTGGAGCGCACGATAACTCTCGAAGGGATGAACCGATTCGGTTCAAATTTTGGATTTCGTAATATTTTGCCCGAACTTAGTTTATGTTCGAAGATGGGCTATATCGGTCCACTCCTTCCGGTACCTCCCCCACAAAAGTTCGAAAATGTTCGGAAAATTTATGCGCACGATAACTGTTGAAGGGAGTAACCGATTTGGTCTGTATTTTGCACATCGTGAAATTTCTACCAAACATAGATGAGCTTCCAATATGGACTCAATCGGTTTACGCATTCCGGTACCTCCCACACAAAATTTCGGAAAAGTTCAGTTTAGGACCTGCTCTCGAATCGTTTTGGTTTTTGTTGTAACAACTTGTATTCACGGCCCCTCGTACGGCGGTAAAAGTTTTATCAGGGGCAAAACCATACTTCCTGAGAAAATAGCTTGAAAGGTTCAAAAAACCCCTATGACACCGTGTGTAGTGGTTGGAGCGCAAGATAACTCTCGAACGGATCTGCAGATTAGGTCCAAAATTTGGCCTTCCTAATATTTTGTCCAAACTTAGTTTAAGTTTGAAGATAAGCCATATCGGTTCACTTCTTCAGGCACCTCCCCCACAAAAATTTCGGATAAGTTCACTTTAAGACCTGCTCTTGACTACCTTTGATTTCTGTTGAAGCAACTTGCAATCGCTGTCTCAATTACAATTACAGTGGCAAGTCCATACTTCTTGGGAAAATAGCCCGAAAGTTGTAAAAACCCCTATGGCACCATATGTAGTAGCTGAAGAGCACACCAGCTCTCGAACTGATAAACCGATTTGGTCCAAAATTTAGTCTTCGTCATATTTTGTCCAAAATTAGTTTAAGTTTTAAAATGGCCCATATCGGTCCTCTTCTTAGGATACCTCCCCACCAAAGTTCAACATTTGTGTCCAAGTGCAGTTTAGGGTCTGTTTGTAGATCCTTTGCAAATTTATACCGATGATGTTTTTGTGGTCCTTTTTACAGCCATATTATGTTTTCCGTGGACAACCACTGAAATGCCTAGTGAGCGCGATATCTATCGAAAAGATATGCACTCAAAATAAGATCAACTCCCGTATAGCACTATGTCGGTCCATTCCCTCTTCCGCAAAACTTTTGAACTTTAATCGTAATCCACATTTTTGCCACCAAGTTCAAATGTCCAAAAAGTGCCACAAAATTCTGAAAATACCCTAAATACATTCGATCTGTTTGTATATGAAAGTCCCACTTCACATAGGCTGAGGGTATATACATATCTGTCCGCAAAGCCGACTGATACTTCTTTACTTGTTTTTGAATTGTTTTAAATGTAAATAGGTTTAAAAACTCTTTCATATAAACATCGATAATGAACTTAAATACCAACGGCATACATAAGCTTTTTTCCATGTAACTAAAATTATAATAGTACCCTGCGGTACACCATGCATTACATTGGGCACACAACACTCATTCCACCAACCTTTACATTTTTCTATCACATAAACAGTTTTTCAAATGCAACCGTTTTACGGATGTATGTATGTAGAATGCTATAACTTTGCTGCAGAATTTCTGATTCACAGTAGTGATTGCATTGGATTTATATGTTGTTGTGATATATTTTCAAAACAATTCTTTTAAAATCTGATATGACTGGGTCCGACTAACATATTTTTAAGATGAATTAACTCATGTTTTATCTAAGAAAGTTTATGTAAAATTATCGCTAATTTAATGATGACGCTAGCCCACGCAGTGACTGATCGACAAGTTGTTTAAAAATGTAATGAAGTTGTGGTTTGCGGTCACAATAGGCATCAAAACGACAGTGAACAATTATGTGTTTTTATGTGAGGTAATTAAGAAGAATGTAGACCAGAAAACCAATTCGAATTCATTCTACATATTTTTTTGAAGGCCCCTAGAAAAATGTCTAAACTTGTCAAATCCACAAAGCTCAAATGGCTAAAACAGTTCTGATTGCACAAAAGTACAAACAAAAACCCTTACGTCCATTACTGGGTGCATTTGTTTTCTTTTTTCGATGGACACTTTTTTGTTTGAACTTTCGATTACTTTAAATTGTCTGTCTAGTTCTGAGAAGTGTGCATTTTTTTGGTTATCGGTAGGTGTGTGTGTGTGAGAGTTGGCAAAAAAATAAGAAAAAAAACTTTTCAAGTATTCTAACACAAGTTGAGAATTCAATTAAAATTTGATGGCTATGGAAATAAAGTGGAAGCAAATAGAATTTCAAGTTCTTTTATGAGCAACCGTAAGTGATTTAATTTGCCATTCATTTAAATCATTCATGAAATTAAATAAAGTGAGTAGATTGTTGCAATTTGATAATCAATGACTGTAATAGAATTTTAAGAAAAGCGTAATTAGTATGCACATAGTTATGTTATAAATTCAATGACAAATCTAAGAAAGACAAGTAAAAAGTCGTTAAGTTCGGTCGGGCCGAACTTTTTATACCCTCCACCATAAAATAGTCCTTATTAAAATGGAATAAATAGGGTCCTTTCACAATTTTAGGTGGAAGAACTTTTCGACAATGGATAGACTCCTACTGCCTCCCAATATTGCTTAAATTACACTGTGAACACAAATGTTGGGGCAGAGATAAAAACCCCGATGCGCCGTGAGTCGAACTTCCGCGTTATTGTGTGATGAAGTTTTTGCAAGAGACCCTGTAAGCCATCATGAATTAGCATTATATCTTTGTTTGTTGTTTTTGTAGAGCACTTGAGCAACAGTGAAAAAATATATAACGCTAATTCCTGATGGCCCACAGGGTCTCTAACAAAACTTTCATCACGCCATAACGCGGAAGTTCGACTCACGGTGCATCTGTCCTTCAAGGTTTATAACATACTCACCAAGAGGAATTTTCCGTGCCCCAGACTTTCACCTCAATTTTGTTGCAAAGTGTTATCTAATCTAATCTAAAAAATAGGTTCAGGTAGGTGAAAGGTACCACCTACGGAGCTATATGAAAGAGTCAACCGATCTTTAAATTTTTTAGCGGAAAAGTTTTATAGCTGCAGGGAACTTCAAGAGTCAAATTGAGGGTAGTTTCATCAAAACAAGGTAGACCCTCAAAAATGGACCCATGTTTACGAATTTTAGTGAAGAAATTTTGTGACCACTGAAAATTCCCGAAAATCGGGAGGTACAGTTATATGGGGGGATATTTTTGAATAGACAAAATTGTAGCTAAAATTCTCAAAATACCGATCAGTACTGCTAGTTCGGTTAAAAATTGCAGCTAAAATTCTCAAAATACCGAAAATCGGGAGGTACCGCTATATGGGGGCTATACCAAAACATGGACCTTTGTTGACGATGTTTCGTGGAGATGTTTTATGACCACTGAGAACTTCAAGTGTGAAATTACAGATATTTCGGTTAAAAACTGTAGCTAAAATTCTCAAAATACCGAAAATCGGGAGGTACCGCTATATGGGGGCTATACCAAACATGGACCTATGTTGATGGACCTATGTCGATGATGTTTCGTGGACTGAAGACCTCAAATGTTAAATTACAGCTAGTTCGGTTAAAAATTGTAACTAAAATGCTCAAAATACCGAAAATCGGGAGGTACGGTTATAAGGGGCCATACCAAAACATGGACCTATGTTGACGATGTTTGGTAGAGATGTTTCATGACCACTAAGAACCTCAAATGTCAACTTGCAGATAGTTTGGTTACAAATTGTGGCTATAATTCTCAAAATACCGAAAATCGGGAGGTACCGTTATATGGGGGCTATACCAAAACATGTTGACGATGTTTGGTGGAGATATTTCATGACCACTGAGAACCTCAAATGGCAAATTACAGCTAGCTCGGTTAAAAATTTTAGCTAAAATTCTCAAAATACCGAAAATCGGGAGGTACCGATATATGGGGGCTATACCAAAACATGGACCTATGTTGACGATGTTTGGTGGAGATATTTCATGACCACTGATAACCTAAAATGTCAAATTGAAGATAGTTCGGTTACAAATTGTGGCTAAAATTCTCAAAAAACCGAAAATCGGGGGGTACCCTTATATGGGGACTATACCAAAACATGGACCTATGCCCATATCCTAAGTGCCAAAATATAGCTAGTTCGGTCTGCAAATGTGGCGAATAACGTCAAAATACCTCAAATCCGGAGGTACCGTTATATGGGGGCTATACCAAAGAGTGGACCCATATATCTCATCTTCGAACTTGACCTGCCTATGGAAAAAAGACCCTCGGGTGCAAAATTTCAGCACTCTATCTCAATTATTGCGGACGCTAGAGTGATTACAACTGACGGACGGACAGACGGACATGGCTAGGTCTTAGAATTTTATCCTGATCAAGAATATATATACTTTATAGGGTCGCAAATGATTAGTTCGATGTGTTACAAACGGAATGGCAAACTTAATATACCCTCCAACCTATGGTGGAGGGTATAAAAATTGAAGTTTATCATTTTCTTCATTTTTCGCAAGGCTAATCTACAACTTAGTGGATTTTTATCCAATAATTTTTAATTTAAATATTGTGTCAACGTGTTACAATTGTACACACACGCGCCTTGATTCCACATTTTACCATAAATCGTAATATTGAATAATAAGGCTAACGAAACATTACTTTTGAGAGCACGTTCATCACACATTTCCGAAAAAAATCTTAATTTATTAAAAAATATAATTTAATAAAAAAAATCAACAAATTGCTTTGAGCCAAGACTTACTGGCCAACATAATGTTCATTATATTCCTTTGTACAGCAGCAGCAATATGTTGCAAACAAATCTTTTTAAATAACATTTTACAATGTTCATTTAGATGTAAGAAAATCTGTTTTTTTAAAAAAAAATGTGTTGAAATTATGTTTAACTCATATAAATTGCTCTTTCAAAACTTTTTCCCAACATAAATTCCTTTTTGTGCTCACGGCTATTATATGTATAAATAATGTTTTCGGTACACAAAAGCAGATTTTGTTAGTAAATGTAAGTGAGACGAAAATACATGAATGTTGATTTAAATTTTGTTGTAAAGATTAATTTTTTGTTGCCTTGTCCTGGAGCTATTTAACTAAAGAATTGTGGAGGAGAAATGGCAACAAAAGATAGAAAATATGTAATTTTATTAGGAAAAATAAAATGGGAAAGTTATTGGGGTGATATGTTTTAGATAATGAAAATAAGTTGTTAAGCGAATATAATCCATTATTATCCAGTGAGTATAGTTTGTAACAAAATTATACTACACATTTATTATTCATTGTTCACCTACATAGCCCAGTCAAAATAGACATTGAAGTAGCAACAATTGCCACAAAGCTGAATTTTGGTGCAGAGCTAGGGTTTGCTATTGAAAGCAACGCACAGTGCGAAATATGGGAAGTTTAGTGGAACTTTAAGGAATATTGAAGTACATAAAATTATTTAAATTTTTATTGAATTCATTAGCTAAGTACTCCACTGCAAATGATCCATACTCAGTTTGGAGATTTACTCCGCGAAACGATTTAAAAATGCACTTAAAGTTGCACTTTTGTTTTTCTCTAAGAAATATAATTGGGATTCATTAAAAAAATAGCGTGGCGCGGACAAATGGTAAGTCAGTATGCCGTGATTTATTTTTCTTAATATTTTACAAGACAATTATGATATTTTACTCTTTAAAAAAATGCAAAAAACTCTTATTGTTTTCATGCAATTTTAATAGGAATGAAGTGCTTTTTTGAAGTTCTCAAAATTAGTTTTTTTATTTTCCGTGGATATTTCAAAACTGACTTCCGTACATTTCCGTGTTAAGATATATATGATCTGAAAGTTTGGGGTCTCCTCTGTTCGCAAAGCCAAAAAACAGCTGCGGAAACGTTCGGTCTTCGAAGAAATTCAAGTTTTTTTTAAATGACTTCGGAAATTTCATGTAATTGCATTTTCCAAAGGGGAAGGTAAACGCAGCAACGAAAGCCATTGTTGACTGTGTTTTGAAGAAATGGACTCAGTAATTCTAAAAAATGATGATTTCTGTTAAATTAGGAAGCCTCTCTCAATTTTTCATATTTTGACCTGTAAATTTTGGTGTCTTATATATAGTGCAACATTTTTGGATGCTGTGGTACAAGTGCCAATATACGTTAAAAATTGTAATGCAGTTCCATCCTGAACTTGATCTGAGAGACATTATTAATAAAATTAATGGTACCGACCTACTAAATAGACCAATAAACATTATAGCTACAAATAAAAACAAAAAATATTGACATTTTACTCCTTAGTGGATGTGTAGGGTTGTGGGGCTTCACCCAGAAGTGGACCTATGTTGACAGATATTATGTGAGAATGTTGTTTATTCGCTAATATCTTAAAATGTACATTTGCATCAAAATCGGTTGCAATTTTTGTCTTCAACATTTTAATTACTTAACATGAAGGAACCCGTCATATGGGGGCTATACCAAAAACGCGTATCTAAGATGCTAATATTTCGCACAGTGATTTTCTATCTACGAAGAACATAAAATGCCAGAATACAACCAAATACATTGGACAATGTGTCTGTAACATTTAAAAAAGGTCCCATCTACCGGTACGGTTCAATGGGGGCTATACCTTAACGCGAACCTATATTGAAGATATTGTGTACATAAGTTTTCTATCCGCTGAAGCCTGAATATACCAATTTGCAGCAGAATCGATTGAAAAATCAATGTAAACCGTAAAATCGGCAGCCGGCGTTACATGAACGCTACGGGAAACCGCGGGCCTATGTGGCCCAATTTGAGCCCCACACTATCCACTAATATAAGAGACATTTTTGCAACATTTTAGGAATCTACGCCCTTTCCTTTAAAAGTTATTAGTAAAGTTCCGCTAAAGTGCTCATATTTCGCACTGTGCGACGCACAGAGGGGAACTTTGTGTTAAAATTTGATCAAAAGTCCTAGAAAGCTCATTTATAGTCGGATTGATATAAAATTTTGCACAAAGCATATCTTCTGTACAAGGATTAATCCTATAGAAAATAACGAAAATCGGTCCAGATTTGGAAGCAGCATCCATACATATTCGCATCTGATATGAGATAAAAATGCACCAAAATCACTGAAATTTTACACATGCAACCTGAACCAGCCTAAAAAACATTGAGCCAGTTTTCAAAAAAAATCGGTACAGATGTATGTATATATAGTCCCATATACATATATTTCATTCCAAATTTTATTTTTTGAAACTTACTTAAATTAAATTTTTCTCAATTCACATAAGAAAAGCCGTGAATATTTCTGAATAATGCAAACATATTTGGTAGGTGTTGGTTTAGTCTGATAAATAAGAGCCCCGGTTATAAGGCGGAGCAAAATTTAGTGTGAGTAAACCTTGCAATTCCATATAAAAATATTTCATATTTTAGTTAAGAAAAATTAGATTTTTTCGGAATGGCGCAAATATGCGAAATTTTTTATGATTGAATCTGATATTTGAGACTCAAGCGCATAAAACATTAGAGCAAACTATGGTCGGGAAACGACGGGAAAATAGACTTTTTCACTATTGAAATTGTAGTAATCTTAAAAATTATCGTAAAAAATTTTTATAAAGAGGATATGTATCACCATTATTAAAGAGCAAAGATGTGAGATCAATCTGAAAATTTTAAATGCTATTCTTGTTCGGAGACTGTACAAAAACAATAAATCTTGAAAAATATAAATTTTCGCGAAAATGATGTCATTTTAATGTTCACCTAATTTCTTAGTTTTCGAAAATTTACTTTTTGTTTTCAGTATGGCTGTGTTCAATCGACTACTGCATCGGATTGGTTAATCTTACAAGTTTTTTCGGGAGCAAGTCCGTACTTCCTGAGATAATGGTCTAAAAGCTCCTTGAAACCATGACGGCACCAACTAAATTGAACAAATCTGGAAGATAATCCTTGCAGGCAGTTTCTGATTGGCTCAAACTTTAAACGTAGCACGGTGGTTCAGAAATTGATTTTCCTGGCCAAAAATAAAAAGTTTGTTTTGTCAAAGATATTTAATTTCTATATGGGATTCGATAGTAAACATATTAAAACTAAGGAAATCAAAAAATTAGGAATAGGAAAATATTGGAAGGTGTAGGCGTTGGGTGCCCCTAGAGAACATTTTTCCCAGTTTTAGAAAATATGTGTGTAATTTTTGCAAATTTCTGGAGAAAGAAGTAGCTATTTCTCGGAAACTATAACAGATATGGGGTTCATTGCTTTTTTTGTAAGGTAGGTAGGATTGTGGCCTTTACCGTAGCATTTACACTACATGAGCTATTTTATTTTTCCTCAGGTACTAAATCTTTTTGTGGAACAACATGAAACAGTATTCTGTTTTTACAGAAAGATGACCGAGAGTCTCCTCTTTCAGCCCATATATACTTTTGTACCCGTCCCGTTACGTCCGTTTATAACGTTTTTCAATTTATTGAAATTATATGGGTAAAAATTTGTGTTTTTCAATACAGTTTCCAATATGAATTACAGTTTTTTACACAAATGGACATTTTTTAAGTATATGAGTTTTTATACGAGTAATATAAGTTGTGTAATAACACAAGGAGTATTTTTTATTTTTGAAAAAATTAAATTTTTTTGTAAATTTTGTTTTTTAAAAAGTTCGTGAAAAAAAATTTGAAAAAAATTTTTGCGATTTTTTATTTTTATTTATTTTTGATATTTTTATAGTTTTAGGGCCATATAGCAAATTTCTCATTTTGTTTAATTTGCTGGATGGGCTTATTGACCTGTTTATCGATACAGAGTCGGCGGAAAAGGGAACTGATGAAGTTGTTTGGTGACAACTGAAACTATAGTATTCCCTACCCTCCGCCCGCAACTAATCAATTTCATATCCACTGTAAAACATTTTGTTGTTATTCAAATACTTGAATACAACAAAATATGGACTAAAGCTGAAATAAACACAAAGATGTAAAATTCTGCAGTCCAACAATAAAAAACGCCAACAACAATAATAGGCATCAGCACGGCCTTGTTGATCAATGCGTAATGCAAAAACAACTACTTTCTCGTTGTTTTACCCCCGCTTATTGAAGCAACACTCCTATGTTCGTATTCTTTGCAAAGCAAAGACGACATAAAAACAGTGGTGGATATAAAATTCTTTAGTTCGACTCAAATTGTAGGGTAATCAGTTTTAGGGCCATATAGCAAATTTCTCATTTTGTTTAATTTGCTGGATGGGCTTATTGACCTGTTTATCGATACAGAGTCGGCGGAAAAGGGAACTGATGAAGTTGTTTGGTGACAACTGAAACTATAGTATTCCCTACCCTCCGCCCGCAACTAATCAATTTCATATCCACTGTAAAACATTTTGTTGTTATTCAAATACTTGAATACAACAAAATATGGACTAAAGCTGAAATAAACACAAAGATGTATTTTTATAGTATAGTAGGCGTTTGACCAACTTTAATATATAGGAAGATATAAAAAACACAAAAACACTGATATTTTGATGAAAAATAGTAAAGAAAAACTCAAAAGTTTAATTTTGACCTTGAGTTTCTATGCAACTACCGGACCGAATTTGACCGCTTATAATTTATCTGAAAGCTGATCGAGTTATCTGTTTAACAAAAAAAAAAAAAAAAAAAAAATTATGAAAATAATTGTATCCGTTCAAAAGTTACAGAATTTTGACCAGGAAAAAACGATTCCGATCCACTGTGCGTCGTATTATTTTATTATTTCATAAATGTATCATGTTGAAATATGTACTATATCGGTCCCGTTCTTCGGCTAACTCCCACTCAAAATTGTGAAAATTGCGGTTTGAGGACTCGTCTCGGATCTATTTGAAATTTTTTTCACGGACCCTATTACAACGGTAAACTTTTTTTCTGCGTAAGTCCATACTTCCTGAAATAATTGCCCAAAAACTTCAAAGAACCTTGCCGGTACATACTAAAATGGCTAGAGTGCAAGATAACTCTCAAACTTTTTTAAAAATTTCTTCCAAACTTGGTTCAATGTATATTTAAATATTTCAAGTTCCTTTGAATAAGAAGTTTGCTTACTTAGAATTGTTGGTATACAAATATATGTGTGTATGTCAATGATTTGGTATAAGCTACAAAATCAACGTATTTTGAAGGAAACTCGTGCTACATAATCAACATAATATTGTTATTGTGTGTGCTTCATTTTTTGGTGATCAGAGGCTGAGGGCATATCTCCGTCAGCACAACTGACTTATACGTTCTTAATTGTTGGTATGTTTTTTGCGGTGTTATTGCTTGCATATACACAGGTGAGACCAAAGTAATTACATGTTGGGAAGCTGATTGTAAGAAATTTCATAACATGAAAAACATAGAAGTTAAAAAGTTAGGGTTCGGAATCTAGAATTGATTTTTCCACTATTTATTTTTTCTAAGCTTGTATATTTAAGTTTTAAAACTAATCCAAACAGCACCTTATTGGTAGAAAGGCCGGGCATTCCAGGTTCATATTCGCAGTTTCGGAAGTCGTCAACATTAGAAAGCTTATTTCACCTTTTCTTTAGTTTTTTTACAGTGTTTTAACTTGCTTTGGTGTCCGTTTAGTTCAAACATAGTAACTCATTTTTAACACAGTTGCAGTTGACCAATCGAACTGAAACTTTGCGCAATTTTCAGATTTGGATGACAATACAGCGGTACCACCCGATTTTAAGTGTTTTGAGGATTTTGTCTTAATTTTTTGTCCGAATTGCCTGTAACATGGCATTTGGAGTTACCAATTGTACAGAAACTCTCTCACCAAAAATTGTGGACATGGGTCAGATTTTGGTGTAGCCCCCAAATAACGGTACCACTCGATTTCAGGCAATTTTAAGTTTTTATCTACATTTTCGGCCTAAATTAACTGTAATTTGGTTATAGACTTCTCAGTGGTCACAAAATATATTTACTAGAAAAAAAAATAATTTAAAAAATTAAGTTTCAGTGTTTGCTTTATAAATGCACTTAAAACTAGAAAATAATTTGTCGCTTAGCCTCAATAAGCATATTCTTCCTCATGATGGAATCTCTCAAATAAAACACTTGCATTTAAATTCAAAATTGTGGCAAAATTAAACGGCAAGCGTTTTATTTGAGAGAGTCCATAATAAGGAAGAATATACTTATTGAGGCTAAGCGACAAATTATTTTCTAGTTTTAGGTAGATTTATATATAAAACACTAAGTTTTTTAATTATTTTTTCTTTCAAAGATGAACGTTAGATTGTCTTTAAAAATACTTCAAAATTCTAATAAAATTGCCAAATCATTTAATGTACAAATTTACTCTTCCCCAGCATTGTTTTATGAAACCCCTATGAAAATTATTGATTACCATAATTATGTTTTCCGAAAGATCATCACTTAATATATTCGACTAATTATGTGTCATGAATAAACGAAATAATAATCATCATTGGCATTATTATCAAGGCAAATTAAATCATAACTAAGCTTCCAAAAATGATACTCGCACACCGCACATCAACAATAAGTGTCTATACTCAGATTCAATAATTTTCCATTCAACAAATTAAAATGTAATGACTCCACCACCATGCCAGTTGGTCACTCAATACCGCCTATCTGTGTTACGACATTTTAACCATAGCAGAATATTACTTTTCCTCCACGCATCCGACTTCATCGTTCATTGAGGCATGAAATAAACGAAGCACATGGGAATTCAACGAAATGAGTTATTGGAGCAATTTTTATCGTATTTTTGTATACTCAACAATTTGTACACCATGGACGACTTTTGGTGTTAGCACAGCTCTTCAGACTGTCGTGTGTTTTTTTGCGTTTTTTATTACCATTAATGGCATCCACTTGTTGGTCGCACTTCACTAAGGATTGATGACTGTATTTGGAATTGGCATGTAGCAGAAACACACTGATGCTGCCCCATTTGCAATGAACGTCAGAGTATGTCGGCCACTTCGTGGCCATAATAAAGATTGTCTATCAATGGCTACAAAGTCAGTGGTACGGTTGATTGGAGATCTGGCTCATTGGCTGTGATGAGCTGGTCGGCAGGCAGGCAGGCAAAACCTAGCCTAGCAACCCAATATCTAGCCATAATATTGGAATTTTACAGTGATAGCTGTAATAGATATGTGGGTGTTATATCTCCCACTCACTCTCTTCACATCTATAGCTATGAGTTTGTCATTGTTGAACATCCGATAGAATGTAGCAAAACAAGCCTTCTGGCCAGTTTGTATTCTGGTGTTTATTTTAAACTTGTAATTGAAACTTTTCATCCATTCATCCATCTACTCTGACAAACTAAATTAATGTAACTGCGCTGGGTTGCTTCATTTGTTGCTTCTGGGAAAGTGTAAAAATTAGATTTTTTTCAAAACTATAACAAAATGAAACCACATAAAACTATAATTAAGTTTTATATAAAGTTGTGGTTCTTATTGATTTCTTAATTCAATAAATGAAGCTCTAAGTTGATTGTGCATGACGGGAAGGCAATTTGTTTAAGTAAACAATTTTGATTGTAAATAGTGTTAAAATTTAGACAAGAGTTAGACAAAAAAAAAAAAAAAAAAAATATTGTAGGAAGAATCGTCAAGGTCGCTTTAAGTATTTTCAATGCCGTCTTAAAAAATATATATTTTTTGCAAAATTATAGAAAACAAATAAAAAGTACCCTCAAACTGTAACATAATGAAAAGAAACAAATCCTATATGGGTTGATTTTTCAAAACATTACT
Organism: Musca autumnalis; assembly: GCF_047663935.1. Classification (NCBI taxonomy): domain Eukaryota; kingdom Metazoa; phylum Arthropoda; class Insecta; order Diptera; family Muscidae; genus Musca; species Musca autumnalis. Next base: position 181,884,491 of record NW_027411866.1, on the reverse strand, counting down.
GTTGTAATACGTGGTAAGATGACCATAAAGTAAAAAATTTATCGGCACACACGTTCTTAACCCTCTCATGTCCAATGTTGCGTATATGCAGCATTGTGTTTATGAGGGCATAAATATCGACATTTTACATATTTTTTTTGACCTTTCGCAAAAATATTGTATGATATGTTATTTAAGCTTGCACCTAGTTGGTTGTTAGTCAGATGTGTACGTGCGCAGTTAGTAGGAGAACGAAGTCGACAAGATCATTTTGCAAAAAGAAAACCTTGTTTTATAAAAGTGTTAAAACCAACCTCACAAACTAAATAAAGAACGTAAGTGAGTAATTTAAAAAACAAGTAAAAAAGTATCAGTCGGCTTGGCCGACAGAGATATACCCTCAGCCTGTGTATATTGAAAAAAAAAAATTTTCCCAAAAAACGTATGTATTTAGAGGGTTTTAAAAATTTTGGGCGTATGAACGGACAAAAATGTTGATTAGGATTAAAGAGCAAAATTAAAATTTAAAGAATGGACCATTATGGAAGTGGATCTCCAGTCACTACATATGGTCCCATAGGGGTTTTTACACCCTTCTGGTTGTTTGCTCAAGAAGTGTGGATTTGCCCCTGAACAAACTTTTACCATCGTAATTGAGGCAGCGAATGCAAGTTGCTTCAACATAAATCAAAGTGATTCGATAGCAGGTCTTAAAGTGAACTTATCCGCAATTTTGTTTGGGAGGTACTGGATGAAGTGCACAAATATAGTCCATATTGTAACCTGATCTATATCTGGTAGATATATTAGGATGTGTAAAGTATGGACCAATTCGGCCACCCCCTTTAAAAGTTACCGTACGAACACTTTTTCCGAACATTTTTGAAATTTTGTGGGGGAGGTACCTGAAGGGGTTGGCCGATATGGCTTATCTTCGAACTTAAACTATGTTTGGACCAAATATTACTAAGGCCAAATTTTGGACCCAATCGGCATATCCGTTCGAGAGTTAACTTGCGCTCCAACCACCTCACACGGTGCCATAGGGGTTTTGTGAAACTTTCAGGCTATTTTCTCAGGAAGTATGGACTTGCCCCTGATGAAACTTGTACCGTCGTATGTGGGGCAGTGAATACAAGTTGCTAAAACAAAAATCAAAGCGATTCGCGAGCAGGTCCTAAACTGAAATTATCCGAAATTTTGTGTGGGGGGTACCCGCAGGAGTGGACCGATTGAGTCCATATTAAAATCTCATCTATGTCTGGTAGACATTTCACGATTTGCAAAGTAGGGACCAAATCGGTTACATCCTTCAAGAGTTATCGTACGTACGAATTTTCCGAACATTTTCGAACTTTTGTGGGGGAGGTACCGGAAGTTTGGACAAAATATTACGAAAGCCAGCCAGACAGACAGACGGACGGACATTGCTCAATCGACTCCAAATTGTCTGAAACACATTTCGTTCAAACATACTTGGGGTCTAAAACCATTATTTCGATGAGGTACATTTTGCCCGTATGAAAGTGTATATCACCAATATTTTTGAAAATTTAACATAGCTGAAGCCAAGGTTTACCCTTTTAGAACACGCGACTCGTGATTGTATATTATACAAATTAAATACTTTTGGATAAAATGAAATGTTTTTGGACGAGGCAAAAAATGTTGGCCTTAAAAGATAATTTGCGTGGAAGCTGTGACTATATTTATGTTAAAAAATTGGTGAAAATGGGTTGAAGCCAACGTGTCTTTTTTTGTTATCTCTCGATTTGTGAGTAAACCACACTTCTCTCGAGTTTCCTGTCAAAGTAAAAGCAGAAGCAAACTAAATAAGGATCGTCTCACTAATGTATTACTTTTCAAAATTTCGTCTGCTTCTACCATTAAATTATGCTGACATTTTGAAGCCAGATTTACAGTGTTTTTTGAATTTCCTTCTAATTTCATTCCGCAAGCAGGTTTTTCAAAAAACCATATTTGGGATTGTAGTACTTGCGATTCTGAGTTATTTGATACGAATATTGTGAATGTAGTCTGCACAGCTTCATAGAAATCTGCATCCAAATGCGAAAATTTTGTGCGAACATTTTTCTAAAAATCATATTTTTCGGGCCTAATTTTAACAATTGTCATTCGATTTCTTCATACTTGATTGCACATTTTAGTTTTTTACGTTCCTGACCCAATAAATCATTGCACGTGAAAATCCATCTACTAAAACGCGAGTTACAAAAAATTCCAAAGTAGAAAAATCATCTAAAATTGTTTTTGGAAATATCGCGTATTTTATCGCGTTTTCTGCGGTTCGTTTCCACTGCAATAAAACAACTAGTACAGCATCTTCGTTTTAGTGAAAACAGAGATTTGAAAACTTCACTGATAAGGGAGCTACATTCATTTTATCCCAAAAAATAGTGTGTGATGCTACATCCACGGTTCTTGATTGATCGCCTTGAAATAGATATATATATCGATATAGATTTGCATGGTGAACACTGAAATCGGATGCGGACAAAAATTGTATGCACTTTGCGCAAATTAGCGATATTTTAAAGGTTTTTTAATGCTAGGTTGCAGCCGATGCTACATCTTAGCCTCCAATGTGAATTTCGAAAAACATATTTAAATTAAAAGATAAAGTCTTGCTGTACATGAAAATCACATGCGGACAAAATGATTTTGATAATTACGCGATTTACACCCAGCAAAAATTCTCATTACAAATTGGCCTACTTTCTCATTATTTTAACATGGACATGTCATAGGGAGTAAGTACTTACTTTTTGGCCACTAAAAAGTAGATAAATAAGTAGTTCCTCCCTGGTTACTTCAAGTCGTAACTACTTATGTAAGTACTTATTTATTTACTTTTAAGTGCCAAAAAATAAGTACTTACTCCCTATGACATGCCCGTGTTAAAATAATGAGAAAGTAGGCCAATTTGTAATGAGTATTTTTGCTGGGCACGTACTTTAAAATTCAAATAAATTAAAATGGGTTATTTGACCTCTGTTTCCATTACCTTCCTTTCCTAATTACCTTCCCTAATGGGAAAGCTTTAATATGATTGTCAATAAAGCAAAATCCGTCTATTTTATTAGGAGATTTAAGCAAAATGAAGGTAGTATTCCTATAGATTTTTACAATATTTTCTACTACATAATGCAGGTGAATAAATATTTTGTCAAACAAAAAAAAAATTTTTTTGAGCAAAATATGTGCTTATTTTGGCTGTAACATCAAAACTATAACACCAATCTGTACGATTGTGATTCGCCGTGAAGTTTTGATCCACAACTGGGGCTTTAATTTTGAAAAAAGTTGTCTTATATTCAATAAATTATCAATTTTATGTACATTCCGCGAATTCTGTGTAACATTTTGCGGGTATTATGCAATCTACTCTCTGAAGTAACTTCGAGAGAACTTTTTTGTAACAATGGTACTCATTAAAATAATTAGCGTTTTTATAATATTATTTTTCTTAAAAAGCGAAATAAAAGCGCCATAACTTTTGTCCGCAACAACCAAAAATTGGCTCGCGACCAGATTCGTATTGGGGATTTTTTTTCTTAACCTATGTACCAAAAATCTTTGATGTAGCGCGAAAAAAATTGTATCATTTTTTTTGAAATGGAATATGAATATTTGACAATATTGGTGATATACCCTCGTTAGCATAAATGCTCACGGTGCGCCTTAACTAATTTTAAGTGGAAGGTGCTTACACCTGGGAAGTTTTTGCAGATTCTGAAACTACAATGCTTATAGATGAGAAATATCAAGAAACAAAAAAAAAAAAAACGCCGGAGGGATTTTCAAATAAATCGCGATTTATCTTCACGTTTTTAAGGGTTCTTTAGGTTTATTATTAGGTTATGAACATTTCTGTTTCAGAATCCTCGAAATCTTCCCATGTGTAAGCGGTTTTTATCAAAAGTTAGTTAAGGCGCACTGAGCATGATATTGTTTTATAAGGAGGCGATACAGTCAGTGCATTGTCTCAATTTGAACTTCTATATCTCAAAAACGGTAAAACCTACGAAAATCTCATCAATAGATGAGAAATATCAAGAAACAAAAAAAAAAATCGCCGGAGGGATTTTCAAATAAATCGCGATTTAACTTCACGTTTTTAAGGGTTCTTTAGGTTTATTATTAGGTTATGAACATTTCTGTTTCAGAATCCGCGAAATCTTCCCATGTGTAAGCGGTTTTTATCAAAAGTTAGTTAAGGCGCACTGAGCATGATATTGTTTTATAAGGAGGCGATACAGTCAGTGCATTGTCTCAATTTGAACTTCTATATCTCAAAAACGGTAAAACCTACGAAAATATCAGTTAGGTCAATCTTGTGGAGAATTTTCACAGCTACAACATTTTTTTTAGGCCCATTATCATAGGACTCGCGGTTTTCAAGCAAAATCGTGAAAACTTAAGAACCCTTAAAAACGTGAACTTAAATCGCGATTTATTTGAAAATCCTGACGGTAATTCCTGACGCCTTACAGGGTTTCTAGCAAAAACTTCATCACGCCATAACGCGGAAGTTTGACTCACGGCGGATCTGTCCTTTGGGATTCTTAATATACTCACCAAGGGCTTTTATCTCCAAAAGGAATTATCCGTGCCCCAGACTTGCACCTGCATTTTGTTGCACAGTGTTATTTAATTTGTATGTAATAATTTTGAAAATGTAGTATTGCGTGTAAGCATGAAAATTTGACACAAGATAAAGCAGAAATCGTAGAAAATATAGAAATTGCTAACTCAGCAAACGCATTTTTTGAGTTATGCCACTCTTTGAGTAAATGAGCGATCAGCGTGCAATTATACATTGATATAGCCATTAACGTCCGTCTGTCCGCCTGTGGAAATCATTCTACGAGGGCAGTTCGGAAACTTCTTAGCCTAGCACAAAAAGCGCGGTATAAACAGAAAAAAGTTAAGGGTTTTGGAAACTTCCATCTCTGTTATGAACACATGTTAAATTTTGTTTCGATCTGGCAACTCCTTCATATAGAAACAGGTGTTCAAAAAAGATACATCCGCAATTTTTTTACAATGGAAAAATTAGAAATGCTTGCAGTCATTAAATATTTACATAAAAAAGGCTTATCGGGACAAGAAATTCATAATGATATGGTGAATGTGTTAGGTGAAAGTGCTCCTTCATATGCAACAGTAAACAATTGCGTTGCTGAATTTAAACGTGGTCGTACAAGAATTGAAGAAGATGAACCACTTAGTGGACGTCCAAAAACAGCAACAACAACAGAAATTGTAGCCAAAGTGCATGATATGGCATTAAATGATCGACGAATAAAAGTGCGTGAAATTGCTAATATCATGGGCATCTCGAATAATCGAGTCCAATTTATTTTGCATGAAGAACTACAGATGAAAAAGCTTTCTGCAAGATGGGTGCCGCATTTGTTAACAGTCGATCAAAAACTCATAAGAATGAACATTTCTCAAGCTTGTTTGGATCGTTTTAAGCGAAATAAAATGGATTTTAAGCGTCGTTTCATAACTGTTGATGAGACATGGATCCACCACTATACTCCAGAGACAAAAGAACAATCCAAACAATGGACTGAAGCTGGAGGAAGTGCCCCAAAGAAGGCAAAAACAATTCAATCGGCTGGTAAGGTTATGGCAACGGTTTTTTGGGACTTCAAAGGTATTTTATTGATTGACTATCTGCAAAAGGGTAAAACAATAAATTCAGAGTACTATTGCAACCTTTTGGATCAATTAAATGTACAAATTCGAGAAAAACGTCCTGGCTTACAACACAAAAAAATTATTTTTCATCAAGACAACGGCACCAGCGCACAAGAGTGTTTTAACAATGGCTAAAATCAACGAATTAAAGTACGAGTTGCTTTACCGCCCACCTTATTCTCCTGATTTAGCTCCCAGTGACTTTTACTTGTTCCCAAATCTAAAAAAAATCCTTGCTGGCAAGCGTTTTACCTCAAATGAAGATTCAATTACAGTTGTAAACAACTATTTTGAAGACCTTGAGGAAAACTATTTTAATCAAGGGATGGAATTGCTAGAAAAGCGTTGGACTAAGTGTATTGAAGTTTCAGGAGATTATATTGAAAAATAAAAATATTTTTGAAAAACTAACTATTCTCTTTCATTGATAGGCTAAGAAGTTTCCGAACCGCCCTCGTAGCGTCCGAACGGATTGAAGTAGGTGGATACAATTTTGCTAAAATCTATTGGCCCATATAAAGTGATGCGTGACGCGTCGACGTTTTAAGGAAAAGAAATATCTATTCCATTTGACCACCGAAGCAATTCGGTAATTTCGTATTATGAATTTTCAGAGGCTAACAAATATTTCTACAAACACAAATATTTCTACAAGTTTGGGTATAGCCCCCATATAACGCAGCACATAAACTAAGCGTCACTTAAAAAAATTTTTGATGGTATTAGTCCCATGTGACCACCGAATTGATTGTAATTTGGAATTTTGTGTTTCCAGAGGCTAAAAACATTTCCACCAAAAATGTTTCATATATAATAGAGCCCCCATAGGACGTTACCTCCTGATTTTCAGTATTTTGAAGGTTTTAGCTATATTATCCTACCAAAATATCTGACATTTGGTATTTAGTCTGCTTATGGGCAACAAATCGTTCCCCAGGAAATTTGTCAGCATAGGCTCATGTTTTGATATAGTCCGTCATCATCACCGACGTTGCCAGGGGGAGGACTGGGGGCCCGGGGGCGCCGCGCCCCTATCGATATGGTAATTTTTTAGTAATTTTCGTATATTTTAGTCACTTAACATCAAATTTTGTCCGTTAAGGCCCCGGTAATGGTGTCGAGATGCATTTCTGACTACGTCCCTGGTCCCCATAGAACGGTAACTCTTGATTTTCGGTAGGTTGAAGGTTTTAGCCTCATCACCACACCGAAATTGCTGAAATTTGGTATTTAGTCTTCTTTTGGACTACAAAACTTTCCCCCAGAAATTTGTCGATATCGGTCCACGTTTTGATAGCACGGTATCTCCCGCTGTTCGGTATTTTAAAGTTTTTAGCCACATTATCATTCCGAAATGGTTGAAATATGGTATTTACTCTTATTAAACATGCCTACAGAGAATTGTGGGTATAGATGCGCGTTTTAATATAGCCCCAAAAAGAAGTAGTAGAAAGTAGAAAATATCGACATCTCATTGTTAATACACGTTGGTAAAAGAAAGTCATACTCCGTAAAAACAAAAAAACATAAATTCAAATTTCATTTGTATGCAACACTAATTTACCTACCGTTGCTTTGGTATACACACCCGCCTTGCACGTAGAAAGTCGTAGGTTATATATCTTAACCCTCTATATCTTAACCCAGCACACCAACAGTGACCCGATACAAAATTTAGTACTTTAGCTACACTTATAGTTATATGAGTGTTTAGCTTATGGCGTTTCGTTTGCGTGTTGATAAGTCAAGCAGTCAATTATTGTGTCAGTCAATCAATCACCTTACTCTTTTGTTAATAAAGAAAATTTATTGTTGTTATAAGCCAGCCAAAACCCCCAAAAACCCCCTTGTGGTAATGCAGATGTAAGCTTGTTTACATTATTTTGTAATGGATTACTTGGCTTATGTGACTCCCAAATTTTTGCTCCCAAATAAAACATACAATTAAGACCAGCGTTAAGTTCTCTTTTTTTACACTCCACCACGAACTTTATTAAGGTGAATAAAAACAAGCACTTCCTCCTATTGCAGACGTGTTGAACTGATGTCGTGTATCTTTAGCGAAGAATGAATAGCAAATTTCAGTTATTCCGGTTCAATAATGTAGATGAAACTTTCAAAACACCGAAAATCGGATGTACCGTTCTATGGGGACTATATGAAGATGAGGACCTATATAGACAAATTTCAGGTGAAAATTTGTATACCCCCAAGGAAGACTAAATATAAAATTTCACCCATTTCGGTTGAGTATTGAGACCACAACCTTCAAAATACCGAAAATTGGGAGGTACCGACAAATACCGACAAATTTCAGGTGGAAAGTTTTGCACCCCCAACGAAGACTAACTACCAAGTTTCAGTCATTTCGGTGGAATATTGGGGACACAACCTTCAAAAGACCGAAAATTGGGAGATACCATTCTATGGGGGCTATATAAAGGCGTGGACATATACCGACAAATTTCAGGTGGAAAATTGTTGTACCCCAAAGGAAGACTAAATACCGAATGTCAGCCATTTCGGTGTTATAATGAGGCTTAAACCCTCAAAACACAGAAAATCGGGAAGTACCCTTCTATTGGGGCTATATCAAAACGTGGGCCGATATGGTCCACTTTCAATACGAAACATCCTAGGAATAAGAAAAACTTGTATACCAAATTCAAAACTCTAATTTAAAAATTACGAGCTGTATCTTGATTTCAACAGACGGACGGACATGGCTATTACGACTTATATTTCGACGAATATTTCGATGTGTTACAAACGGAATGACAAAAGTTGATAATACCTTCCATATTATGGAAGACGTAATAATAATTTATTTATATAAACCATTTTTAATACAAATAAAAACTTTTTATATAAGTAATAAAACTAGAAAATGTAAGGCACATTCGTTAGAAATGTCATGACTTACCCGAATATTACCCACACCTTAGTCTTGGTTTATTCCAAAGCCTTTTTAGTTGTGCCCAAAATAAAAAAGAATTACAAGTTTGCCAAGTTTTATAGACTAATCTAAAAGTTTCAACAATATTGAATTTTTCACCCACACAAATATAAATATATACAAACCTACATACATACGTATTTTTATAGTACACTCCATTTTGTGTACATAAAATATTTATAGAGACCCATAAAATTATTATCAATAATCCTTTTGGAAATATTTTGAATAAAGTCTAATCTTTATACTTTTGAAAAAAGGGCAACATTTACAACCCTTTGAATAATAAATTCTACATTGTCAATTATTATTATGACCATGAAAGTGAAAATTTTTTGCTTACAACAACAAATTGATTTATATTTTTTGATGTTTGACGAAACAAACAAACAAACAAGTTGAAAGAAAGAGAAATCTGTGGTTTTTGGAAACCCTTATTAGCCTTTGGCCGCAACTTGAAATTACTACTGCAAACTTTATTCAAAGAAGGATGATGGCAACAAAACTTTGTAAATAAACATTTAATTAAATAGGAAAATTAAAACGAAAATTTCGAAAATTTAATTTTTAAACAATTTCATTTTTGATGGTTTGCTAGAAACCAAAAGTGAAGTAATCAATCCCTTGGCTAATTTGATTAAAAAACAAGAAATAATTATAAAATGGTTAGAAAGGGATGATTTTGGTGTAGACCATCAATAACAAGGAGGGATATATTTTGTGAAGTCTTTAGCAAAATTTAATTGTTAATATAATCTAAGTCGCCAAATTTTTATTAAATACTTTTATAGGAAAACGTAGGCAATGACTTTAGAAAAACATTCAAACAAGGTATTTAATACCGGTATTGTGTCACGGTAATTAGCCGTAATTACAAAATTTTAAATGTGGGTCGCTGTTGATGTGTGGGGATAAAATAACGCCGGAAATTCGAACTAAAGGGGTACGAACAGCATTTAAAAAGTAAAATAGATATAATATATGCGTTTTTTCAGTGCTCATCATATCCATATTAAATACTTTTTATTTGTATTTTATTCATAGCACTTTATATAACAGTGTTCCGGTATATTTTGTTTGTGCAATACAATGGTGCAGTGGTATGTGCAACCGCCTTGCGGTTCAATTCCCAGGTCAGGCAACATCAAATTGTCAACGGTGCCAAAATACCCCTCAGTGTAACGTTGGCGACATTTCCTGATTATTTCGCCCATGTGAAACAATGGTGTCGTTAGACACGCCGTTCGGACTCGGCGATTGATTGAGCTAATATAAATCGCGGTGCCCTCTTTGATATGATAGAAGTCTTGTCCCTTCTGTAATGTTTGTGGAGAGTTTTTGGTTCCGCTCAGGAATAATACAAAATCATATTCACCCTCGTCCGACTACAGCCTCTTCTCACTTGTTTTTATATTAGTCGGTCAATTACACTGTACAACACAAAAAATAATTACCAGATAATTCGACCAGATTATGAAAGAGGACCGCAAAAAAGAAGACACGTGTATCGGCGTTTTGAAAGTTTACATCGGGAAGTAACCTATATAGGCGTGGGAAGTTCCGCCCATTTCTATAGGTTTTGAAATATTCGACATCAGATTCCTTGGAATCCTTGTATTATGCGAGTCACTAAAGGGGTCTTTTTGGTCCCTTTTTTCAAAAACTTGTAAAAACTCCTTTAAAATGTGATCGTGTATCAGATCAAAATTTTCTACAAAATTATTTGTCATAAAATTTTACTATAGGTCCCCGAATACACCAAAACTCTAAATCGTACCTAAACTCCAGGAATCTTCCAAAAGTAATATCACGTTTTAGGGTTAATGTTGTACTTTATCTGAGTTTATTAAGATTTGTCCCACAAAACTTCATTCTAGATAGAAGACGTCAAAGACAAAAATAATCTCCATCAAATTTCAATATAAGCCGCCGAATAAATGAAAATTGTATTTACAATATATATCAAGAAAATATATACATCAAGTTTGCCAACAAAACACCCAAATATTTTTTGAATAAATTTGTTTTGTTCTTTTTTCGAGTTGATGCATGAAAGTAACATAAAATTTAGTTCTAGACGAAACGTGTTAAAAGAAGAAATATACTACATAAAATTTCATTGTAAGTCCTAGAACAAACCAGATATCTGGTTAAAATACTTTGTTAAGAAAATTACGTTACAAAATTAGATATGATAGGTAGAAATTATTTGTTAAGCTTTATATAATTATAATTTATTCCATACTGAGTAAAAATCTCCTAAAAACCTCACTTTTTGGGGGTTGTGTCAGAAGAATAAATGTTGCAAATCAAATTTCATTTTGAGTCTCTGAACAAAAGAAATTTGTAGCTATAAATTTAATATCTCCAGAAGCTTTGTCTTTTTATATATGATTTAGGACCATATTCTACCGTTTTTATTCACATTTGCGTTATCTGCGGTCACAAATTATATTTTATAGAAGTCTTTTGATAATAAATTATTTTAGTATTGCATGTGAAAATGCGGGGATAGTCCACGGCTATTGTCCAGTGAATATATATCTGACATACGAGTCCTAACATCCATGGATTTGGCATGGTCCTAAATACTCAGAGTATTGATGATGGCAGCTACACCTGGTATGATAAAATTTTGGGGACCTATAGTAAAATTTTATGACAAATAATTTTGTAGAATATTTTGATCTGATACGATCACATTTTAAAGGAGTTTTTAAAAGTTTTTGAAAAAAGGCATTAAAAAGACCCTTTAATGACTCGCATGCGGGTTAATTTTTCCCATAAAAAGATAAACCGCATTGTTGTCAGCAATATTGCCAAAGACACTTTTTACCTAAAATGCAAGGATTCCAAGGAATCTGATGTCGAATATTTCAAAAACTGTAGAAATGGGCGAAACTTGCCACGCCTATTTAGGTTACTTCCCGACGTAAACTTTCAAAACGCCAATATACGTGTCTTCTTTTTTTCGGCCCACTTTCATAATCTGTGCGGGGTTTCTTGTAATTTTAAAAAAGTTGCATTTTGTTGTACAGTGTTATTTTGGTACTAAACTAAAATTCATTTGATCATTTTGTCAGGCTCATATCTTCTTAGCCGCTTGGAATTTGGGATTACTCGTGGAGGCAAAGTTATAGCTCTCGTCCTAAAGTATAATAATTGTGAATAAATAAGAGCAGTTCGACCTCATCTTCAAGGTCAAATTTCCATTATGTTTTTTATCGGATTTTAATCTTTAGATATCAAACCGATCAAAATTGAAGCAAACAACCAACTAGAAAAATGTTGGTTACATCTCAATTAACAACTTTTTAGAACATACGAACAAACAAATGCTAATTTTATCCTCTTTTTTTGGTTTCTGCTCCATAGATGCTAAAACGTTCAAAATTCAAGAAAGCAATCAACCACAATATTGTAGCAATGATATCAGCAAAAAACTTTCTGGAACAAAATGTCTATGAACGGTTCTTAAATGCGAAAATAGCCAAAAATTAAGGATAACTACAAAAATGTACCTAAGATTTAAATAAACAACTTTCTAGAACATAAAAATATTGTAGGAATGATTCTGAAATTTGCAAACAATAAAATTATTTTTAATGTTTCCCCCTACTCAGGTCTGACAATAACAAACTATTTTGAACTTGATGAACTGTTCCTAGAACTTTTATATGATCTAGAAAGATCTTATCGAAATTTAGGTACATTTTTGTAGTTATCCTTAATTTTTGGGCGGTTCGCTGTCTGTAGACCAGAATAGGAGAAAAAAGTATAAAAATCTAATATTTTCAAAAGTTTTTGGCTATTTTCGTATTTAAGAACCGTTCATAGGCATTTCGAATGTTCCAGAAAGTTGTTTGCTGATATCTGTGCTACATTATTGTTGTTAATTGTTTTCTTGAATTTTGAACGGCTTAGTATCTATGGAGCGTAAACCGAGAAAAGAGGATAAAAATCGAATTTGTTTAGCTATTTAGGTCATTAAGAACCGTATCTACAGTTCATGTTCTAGAAAGTTGTTTACTGTTGTTTATCTAAGAAACATTTTGTTTATCTAAGAAACATTTTGCTAGTTGGTTGTTTGCTTCAATTTTGATCGGTTTGATATCTGCAGACTAAAATCCAAAAAAAAAAAAAACAAGTGAGAAAAGGCTATAGTCGGCACGGGGCCGACTATGTGATACCCTACACCACTACCTCTGTGAATAATCTTTTCACTCGAAAACATTTCTTTTATAGAGATACGAACGTTTTCACCTATCTGGCTTTTATACCAAATGACTTAAGGCGAACTGAACCAAAATAATTAATATTTAATTTTATATTTGACTACTGTCGACATCACCAACATCAATATGCTTCTACTCTGTGAGAAAATTTCGTGATGATCCGATCAAAATTCCGACCTGTAGTGTGATTGCAGAAAAAGTGGAAAAAAGGATGCATTAACGACTGTTGCGATATCTCTATTATTTGACTACCTACGCCAACCTACTTTGCATAATTTCAAAGATGGGATTTTCTACTTTCTTAGTCAGGCTTTGCTTTTAGAAGGTCCCCAACCAAAGGTGTGATATCCGTCATTATTATTAAAATCGCAAAAATGAGAAGTTGTGTTTTATTAGCGACTATTGCGATATCTTCGTTGTTAGACCACCTACGACAACATACGTTACATTGTTGTAAAGGTGATATTTTATACTTTCATTACCAGGTTTTTGCTTTTTATAGACCCCTTATAGACGTTGAGATATTTGCTTTGGAATAAAATGTTGACTTTTTCTCCAAATAAAGTTTTTGCTCATTCCGACCCCTAAATATTATCAGACCATCATCAAAATCAATAGGATTCTTCCTCTGTGAGACCCTCATTAACCCTCGAAATTTCGTGATGATCCGATCAAAATTGCGCCCAGTAGCGTGATTTCCAAAAAATGGAAAAATGGGATGTATTATCGAATATTGTGATATCTCCGCTATTTGGTCACCTACGCCGACCTAGTTTGCATCATTGTAAAGGTGGAATCTTCTACTTTCATAGTCAGGCTTTGCTTTTGGAAAGTCTCCAGCCAAAGCTGTGATATTCGTCATTATAACTAAAATCACAAACATGAAAATTTGGGTTTAATTTGCGACTATTGTGATATCTTCGTTGTTTGATCACCCACCAGAACCTACTTTACATCGTTAGAAAGGTGATATTTTCTACTTTCATTGTCAGGTTTTGCTTTTGGAATACCCTTATAGAAGCTGAGATATTAGCTTTGGAAAAAAACGTTGTCTTCTTATCCAAATAAGTTTTTTGCCCATTCCGACCCCTAAATATTATTCGATCCTCACCAAAATCAATAGGCTTCTTCCTCTTTGAGATCCCCATTAACTCTCAAAATTTCGTGACGATCCGATCAATATTGAGGCCTGTAGCGTGATTTCCAAAAAAATGGAAAAATGGGATGAATTGCCGACTATTGTGATATCTCCGCTATTTGGTCACCTACGCCGACCTAGTTTGCATCATTGTAAAGGTGGAATCTTCTACTTTCATAGTCAGGCTTTGCTTTTGGAAAGTCCCCAGCCAAAGCTGTGATATTCGTCATTATAACTAAAATCACAAACATGAAAATTTGGGGTTTATTTGCGACTATTGTGATATCTTCGTTGTTTGGTCACTTACAAGAACCTACTTTACATCATTAGAAAGGTGATATTTTCTACTTTCATTGTCAGGTTTTGCTTTTGGTATACCCCTTATAGAAGCTGAGATATTCGCTTTGGAAAAAAACGTTGTCTTTTTATCCACATAAGTTTTTTGCCCATTCCGATCCCTAAATATTATCCGACCATCACCAAAATCAATAGGCTTCTTCCCCTCCGGGACCCCTATCAACACCCAAAATTTCGTGACGTTCCGATCAAAATTGCGACCTATAGCGTGATTACAAGGTTTAGATGGACAGACGGACAGACGGACAGACGGACGGACGGACGGACTGACGGACGGACACACATAGCCAGATCGACTCAGCTCGTCGAGACATTCATTTTGATATATATAAGTATGGGTCTACGATCATTATTTCGATGCGTTACAAACTTTTTGGCCAAAACCAACTTATAATACCCTCCCCACATAGTGGTGTAGGGTATAATAAATAAAAAATAATGGAAATTTGACCTTGACGATTTCGGCCTTGAAGATGAAGTTGAATGGATCTTATGTGTTCACAATTATTATTCTTTAGGACGAGAGCTACAACCTTGCCTCCGCGAGTAATCCCAAATTCCAAGCGATTTAGAAGATATGTGCCTGACAATATGATCCGTTTTGACATCAAAGCCTCAGGTCTTTGGGGGCCCATAACGCCAAAAGTTGAAGTGATAGGGAAAAACGCCGGGACACGTGTCTTTTAATTTTTGGTCTTCTATCACTTGTCGCATAGTGTAATGGACAGCATTTTAAAATAATTATTTCCAGCTCTTTGGAACATTTTATTTCAAGTACATACGATTAAACTCACCCAAAAGATTAAACTTGTTAAACGAGAACAATTATATGGATATATGTACATATATATGTATGTGTTTGTAATGAATGAATATAAAGTAATCACCGACAACATTTTTATAATAAACATGATGGTTGTTTTTGAAACATTTCACTGTAATACATTTATGACGATATTTAAAGTTTTGAAAGATGAAGTTTGCCTTGAATTACCACCTTACAGACACACGCATATGGTCATGTTGCTATCACCAAATCAAATCGCAACTGCTCAACAAAAGGGTATTGACCCAAATTTTTTGAAATTTTCACTTTTTATTAAAAACGATACATAATGATTAACTCCACCCACTGTTTAATCTCTCAGTATTTTGTCTACTCTTTCGTCAAAAAATGCCTTTAAATTTTTTGTCTCTACCGAAAATGGAACATTTTCAAGTACTACCCTTTTGATGAACAAGTGCGAAATGTTATACACTAATTAACTGTGTTGAAACTACGTTCGGTGATCTTTTATATATTGTTGTGACCCAAACTACTATGTCTGCCTAAAAAAGTGTTCATCATTGTTTATATAATTTCCTCAGAAAAACGTGACAAATTGACAAACTTAAAAAAATCTTTTCGCAACAATTGCCTTTGGCAAAGAAAGTTTTAATAAGAAAAAAAAAAAACATAAATTTTACTTCGTGAAGGACATTTTAGCAACGGCGAAACGACTTTTGCGACAATACAATTTTTTTTCGCATTTTTAAAATAACTTGTTAATTTTGTCCATGACAAGCTTAACTCTTGACGACACTGCGATGAAACTATGGTGCAGTTTAAATTCGGTGGGTGAGTCGCTTGACAGCGTGTCATAAATAAATTGTTAAAAGTAATTTTATTTTTATCATCACAGCATTCAAACGACTTAAATAATTATTTTAAACAAATAAGAAAAAAATTTAAAGAAAAATTCTTATTCATAAGTGTGTACGTATGTATCACGCATTGAGCTCAGGCGGTTTTTTAACAGGACTGTGGTACAAATTGGACGATGGAAAACTCTTCTTTGGAATTAATTTATTAAGAAGCCAACATAAACTATTCGCCATAAAATTTCTGAGTTATGGCGTGATCAATTTTTTTAATTGTCCACCTATTATTCTTGATATCGCTGTTGGCGTTATTGTAGCATTGTCTTATGTTTACAAAATGCGGAATATTTTTGCTAAATATTCTTCAAATTAAATTCCAGCCATGTCTATTTTGTCCTTCTTTTCCTTGAACCGTAATAAATGTACTAAAAAAATTTTGTTCAGAATTTATATTAAAGGTATCTGATTTGTCGTGCAGGTAAGCTATTTGAAACTTCCACCGTTTCACGTCAGCCGATAATTATTTATATATACTAACTAGCCGACCCGCACCGCGTTGCTGGCCCTTGAAACAGTTTTATGTTACCGTTTCCTAAGTCAATTATATTTTTCTTGCATTGCTAATTAGTCGGGATCTGCAAGTGACAATACATGAAAAATCTTCAGCAATGTTGGTGTTGATATGCAATTTTAACATACCGCCAAAGAACTGATGACTAGAGGCATGCATTTATTTCATCTGCTTTAAGTTTTTGTCTGAAAACTAAACGTAAATTACTTCTTAAATCCTTCAAGAATCGATCTATAGGTTCTATGGAATTT
The DNA here is from genome assembly GCF_047663935.1 of Musca autumnalis. Lineage (NCBI taxonomy): Eukaryota > Metazoa > Arthropoda > Insecta > Diptera > Muscidae > Musca > Musca autumnalis. The sequence goes on along the minus strand of NW_027411866.1, from coordinate 181,867,633 downwards.
TTATGTGCCATCGTCCATTCGTTCCAAATGATAACTTCTATTTAATATTGCATGTGCACCCTTCATTCACATGAATTTCCAGTGGCAACTTAAGGACCGACTGTGTCGTCATTCCACCTTCTTATAATGTATATCTTATATACCTGATGAAGCTATAGCTATCGATATAATGCCTTCTAATCCAAACACTTTCCAATAAGACCAAAGCTTCGTTATGTATAACATCTGGTATTTCCATTGAGTTTTACACACATAGCACATTTAAAAAATAGGGCAAAACCCTCGTCTCCGAAATTATGCAAAATATATAGCCTATTTCCACCATTGGCCATCTCTGTACATCACGTGAAAATGATATGGAAATGGGTTCAGATGTTTTGGAGATATAACATTTTTAAAAAAGGCATAGTCGGGCTTATAGGTCCCAAGTAAGTACCTAGGGCGGGGGACACAACCACCATTGCAAATAAATTTTCAAACCTATACGTTCGCAAGATTTACAAAAATAGCGTTTTTAAAAATAGGACATTGCGGAGGTTCCCTTCCGAAATTCAACAACTGGGGGTCATCCCACTACATTCTCTGAAATTTTTAAGAAAATAGGTTAAGTAGTTTTGGATTTACAGCATATTTTAAAAAGGTGTGCGGCGGGGTCTTTAGGCCCCATAGGAATACCTTGGGTCGGAGATACAACCACCATTGCCTCGCAAATTAATTTTCTCACCGATACGTTCGCCAGTTTTGCTAAAATATTTTCACCACATTTTCCCTGTACATTCTTTGAAATTTTCAGGAAAATCAGTTCAGTAGTTTTGAAAATATAACATATTTAAAAAGTGGGCGTGCTAAAATAGTGTTTTTTTAAAATCGGGCTTTGGGGAGGTGCCCCGCCCCCTGCGAAATTCAACCAAATATTTTACCTATTTTTTCTACTGGTCATCCCTGTACATTCTCTGAAATGTTCAAGAAAATCTGTTAAGTAGTTTTGGATATATGTATAACATATCTAAAAAAGTGGGCGTGGTCAGGTCATCAGACTAGGGTCGGAGAAACAACCACCATTGCCTCGCAAATTATTTTTCTTCCCGATACGTTCGTCGGTTTTGTAAAAATAGAGTTTTTAAAAAATAGGACATAGGGATGTGCCCGCGCCCTTCGACTTTTAAGAAAATACATATATAACATTTTTCACCACGGAAGCTCCATGTACATTCTTTGAAATTTTCAGGAAAATCGGTACAGTAGTTTTAAATATATAACATATTTAAAAAGAGGGCGTGCTAAAACTACGTTTTTAAAAAAGTTGGACATGGGGGTTCCCCGTTGTTGTCCAAACTTAGTTTAAGTTTGAAGATGGGTCATATCGGTCCACTCCTTCTGGTGCCTACCCCACAAAAGTTCAAAATTTTTCTGTAAAATGGTCTGAACGATAACTCTCGAAGGGAGCAATCGATTTGGTCAAAACTTTGCACATCGTATTATTCCTTCCAGATATAGATCTGGTCCGAATATGAACTATATATGTCAGGTACCTCCCACACAAAATTCGTATAAAGTGAAGTTTAGGGGCTCCTCTCGGATAGTTTTGCAATTTTTTCAGTAAGTTTTCCTTGCGGCTCCCTTTATGGCGGTACAATTTTTTTCTTGCGGAAGTCCATACTTCTTGAGATATTGGCCTAAAAGCTCCATGAAACCCTGACGGCACCAACCAAAATGCAAATCCGCAAGATAATTCTCGCAGGGAGTTTCTGATTGGTGCAAGCTTTGCACATCGTATTATTTCATCCAGTCCAGTATGGGATTGAAATATAGACTATATCGGTCCACTCCTTCGGGTACCTCCCACACAAAATTCGGATAAAGTGAAGTTTAGGAGCTCCTCTCGCATCGTTTTGACTCCTTTTCAGTAGATTGTTGGAGCGGCCTCATTTACAATGGTACATTTTGTTCTGGAGTAAGTCAATACTTCCTAAGATAATGGCCCAAAATCTTCAAAACCCTGTCGGATATTGTGCAAGATTACTCTAAAACTTTTTCAAAAATTTCTTTCAAACTTATTTTAACATAATTTAATATTTTGAGTCCTTTATGAGGAAGTTTGGTTGCCAAAAATGTTTGGTATATGTCAATGATTTGGTATAAGCCCACGTTACGGTACCTACAGATTTTAAAGCAAACTCGTGATATAAAATTAAAATTTTATATAAGGCATAATTATTGTGTTTGGTTTTGTTGTTTTTTTTTTTTCTTGGTCAGCACAGCTGACTGATACGTACTTACTTGTTTAAATATAAGATTCATTCAGATTGTCCTGCACACAATACATTTAATGGTCGGCTCCGCCCGAGTATAGCATTTTTTATTTGTTTTACATTTCACTAGGTTTTAATTTACACATTTAACGGCAACGTACATGACCTTACTACTTCTCTTTTAGCATAATCATTTAAATGTATATTTATATCCGCTTTCAATAACTCTATTATTTACAGACTGTTACTGACATCAGTAATAATTAAAATTTATAATTACTGGAAAATTAAGAGAAATACAACACTTCGATGAACAGTTAAGAGTAACCATTAACAGATCATATTTTAAACATTAATTAATGATGTGGGTGGAAATTGTACAAAAGCAAATAACAAAAGTTATACATTATTGCAGACATTATGTATATGTTCAATTTACATATGTATGTGCACCAGGAGAATGTCATGTGATGTTCATGTAAATGGAAAGTGAAAATTAATTGTTTGTTAAAATATTTTACTTTCTTTTAGTCAATTATTATTCATGACGTGGATTTTATATATGTCGGCAAAAGGAAAATATTTAATTAAATTCTTTTATTTGTATTGCAATCACGTTGCAACACATGCAAGAATAAATAAGGTAAGTGCATTATGTCGTATGATTGATAAATGCGCCTTTCGTGACAAACATCACTCATGCAACCAGGTGTTAGCCATACAATTTTAAAAGTAACAAATTGTATGTACTAGTATGTACGTTTACGTATTGCTGTTTGAGTTTATGTTTAAATCAACAGAATTATAAGGATATACCATATAAACATTTTATGTATAATGAATTATTCGCTTGTGCAACAAAATATGCCGCTCAGGGACGTAGTCAGAAATGCATCTCGACACCGTTTCGGAGGCCAACGGACAAAATTTTATGTTTTGTGAGGAAAATATAAAAATAATTTCTAAAAATTAATATTTGTGCGGGAGGGAGGGGGGAGAGGTGGTATGATCTACACGGGCCTCCGCGTGGCTACATCGGTGCAACCGCTTACTTGAATAACGGAAGGCGAACACAATTTTCTGGATTTTTATATCCTCAGCATTTATGCTAACGAGGGTATATACACTTTGCCACTACCAAAAAAGTGCCTCATCGAAATAATGGTTTTAGACCCCAAGTATGTTTGGACGAAATCCATTTCAGACAATTTGAATCGATTTAAAAATTTCCGTATGTCTGTCTGGCTGGTGCGCACGATAACTCTGGACCCAATTAACCGATCTTGTCCAATATTTTGCATTCGTAATATTTTGCCCAAACTTAGTTTAATTTCGAAGATGGGCCATGTCGGTCCACTCCCTCGGGCACGTCAATCACAAAAGTTTAAAAGTGTTCGCAAAAATTATGCGCACAACAACTCTCAGAGGGACTTACCGATTTGGTCCATAATTTGCACATCGTAATATTTCTATCCGAGATAAATCCGGTTAGAATATGGGCACCCCCCACTCAGAATTTCGCAAAAGTGTAGTTTAAGGCCTGCTCTTGCATCGCTTTGATTCTTTTTACTTGTATTTCTTCACAACGGTCCCCAATTACGACGGTACAAATTTTTCCTGAAATAAAGTCCCGAAAGCTAAAAAACCTGCAATGACACTATGATTAGTGGATGTAGAGGATGTAAATCTCGAACGTTAAACCGATTCGGTCTAAAAATTGGCAGACGTAATATTTAGACCAAATTAAAACAATTTCTAAATTTGGCCATATCGGTTCACACTTTCGGTACCTTCCCCACAAAAGTTCAAAACTTTTGGCTAAAATGGTGCGCACCATAACTCACGTAGGTAGTAACCGATTTGATCCATACTTTGCACATCATAATATTTCTATGACACATAAATCAGGTTCGAATATGGACTATATATCGACACCTCCAAATAATAGTATGCTAAGTCTAAAAAGTGAGTTTTGCAGGAGAAGCTCTCAAAGTTTGGACATTTTTTTGAACTTCAGTACTATGCTAAATCAATATTTGTTTATAACTTCTGTTCGGATTGACCGATCATTACCAAAATTAGACAGAATTTAAGTTAAAGAACGTTAAATATAAAAATGTAAAGAACTTGAAAACATGCTAAGTCGACTTAGCATACTATTGTTTGGAGGCGTCGATATGTCCACCTACACAAAATTTCGAAAAAGTTCAGTTTAGGACCTCCTCTCGAATCGATTTGATTTTTGTTGTAGCAACTTGCATTCACTGCCCTCCATACGACGGTACAAGTTTTATTAGGGTTTTTGTTGAAGCCTCTTCCATTCTCTGCCGCAAATATGACAGTAAACGTTTTTTCAGTGGCAAGTCCATACTTCTTGAGAAAACAGCCCGAATGAAGTAAAAAAACCCCTATGTCACCATATCGCTCATTTATCAAAGAGTGACATAACTCAAAAAATCCGTTTTCTGAGTTAGCAATTGCTATTTTTTCTACCACCCACACAAATGGTCAACATTTTTGTGCGGTTAAGGTCCTGTTCGAGGATCATTTGGATATGTTTACCGAAGGTACTCCTAGTGCCCAGTTTACAGCGATGTTATATTTTTCGTAGGCATGTACATGTTTCCTGATATAATGGTCCAAAAGTTCTAAATTATATGGTGATAAACTGCAATGACAGGTGGGCGCGATATATTTATATCGAGAGGAATGACGCCAAAAATAAGACCCACTTCCCCATTCTTTTAGGTACCTCCCCCGCAAAACTTTTGAGCTTTAATCCAAATCCATATTTTTGAAAAATTCACACAGGCTGATGACGTAGCTCTGTCGTTAAAGCCGACTGATACTGTATTACTTGTTACGAATTAATTATATACATGGACTCGAAAGTCCATGTTTTATATCATTACCACGCTAAAGGTCGCAATTATAGTTCTATTGCAATACTTACTATGGGTGTACGGTTACGGTAAAATATTTAGATCATAATTGGTCCTGCATATCTGTGTGAAACGGCCAATAGTCACATTTAATGACATTTATCCTCAAAATGTTCACCTCATTCGCTAAAAAATATAGCAATTATAAAAAACAAATTTTCGGGTTTTACATTGATGTAAATTACGATTATATTATTTATACTCGTATTTTGTTATGTGTTTATTTGAACCAATGCCCACATTTTTTTGTTTGCTTTAAATATATAAAAAGCGACAACTTTCTCTTCTTTGGATGCTGCAACATGTTTTTAAAATATTTACGGTAATTTTACGACTTTTACTTCCTTCTTTACTTACTTCCGTTTATTTTCTCCTTTCAATGCTTCAGCTTATATATTTTCAAACAAATATTTATAAATATTTTACCTTCAATGAGAAGTTTCAAAGAAAGAAAGAGGTATAACAAATAAAAGAAAAAGTATTTGCGGTTTTGTGGCCACAAGTAACTGTAAAAGATTGTAAAGACTAAAGGTAGAAAAGCTCTTCTCATTCAGCTTCAAAAAACCAATGTCAATTTGCAATTTTTATTACATATTTCATAACTGTTTTTAAATTAAGATATTAACAAATGTACTAAAAACCAGTAAGGAAAGAATCAAAGTAGGCACCTATATAAACACCCTACACCACCATATATATTTTTTTTTGCTAGACCAAATTCCGTTAAATTGTTCAAATTTTATCAAAATGTCTTTCAATTTTGTGTTTGAATCGTGAAATTCATCGAGAGAAAATATATATTGGAGCTACATTCAAATCTGAAACTTTTTCAAAATAAGTTGAACTTATTTTTAAACAAAATGCCGTCACATTGTCTAAAATTCATTACAAATAAACAGGCATGGTGTGTTCGATGCCTCAAATCAGCGAAAAATATATAGTAGCTATATCCAAATCAGGACCGATTTAAATATAAGTACTTATTTCTACACCAAATTTCGTTACATTTTTCAAATTTCATTAATATTTTACAGATATAGCGTATTTGGTGCATCCAGTAACTCAAATTGGAGCTTCCATATATAAGCTATATTCAAGTCAGAACCGATTTCGATATAATTTGGCAAATTTATTTCTGGACCAAATATCAAATTTCATTGAAATTGGACATACATACATAAAGTGTTTGGTTCGGCATATAATATGTACATATGGGAGCTATATTCAAATATGAACCGATTCTCACCAAAAGCAATAGCGTTCGTCCTTTTGACAAAAGTATGACCTTCCTCCATTTTGTCTCAGATAAGATAATAAAGAAAACCTGTCCTATGATTACAAAAATAAAAAGACAAAAAAAAAAAATACAGTTCTCAGAAAATGATTCTATGTATATCTATGTATTCAATGACTCGTTCAAGCTTTTTGACTGGTAACTGGCGAATGGCACGCCTGATGTTTTCCACCAAGACCGGAATACAGTTTTGACTTTACATATTGTCACAGGAAAAAGTCTAACGGAGTGATATGAGACGATCTTGGTGGCCAATCGACTGGTCCAAAACGTGTTCACCGAAGTGTTCTTTTAATAAATCCATTGATTGATGCGATGTGTGGGAAGTGGCGCCGTTTTGTTGAAACCATATATCACCGAGATTACGAGCTTCAAATAGTCGGTTATCACGGCGCAATAACGGTCGCTATTGACGATGAAGTCTTAACCGGCATCATTTTGAAGATGTAGGTTCCGACGATTCCACCAACCAACAAACCGTTATTTTTTCTGGATGAAGTGGCAGCTTTTGAATCTCTTTAAGTTGCTCTTCTTCCCAACTATGGCAACTTCACTTCTTTACATACCTATAAAGCAGGGATGCGCTTCTTTGCAAAGACAGTATAATGAGAGCGCCCACTGAGTTGTTTTTGCATTTGCTTTTCTCTCTCTCTCTCACGTACAGTGTACGTGTACATAAACAAACGATGAACATCATGTTGTTGTTGTTTTTTCACCCACCCATACACACATGTTTTAGTGTTGATGGAAATATCATGGGCGACGCTGCTATAAAGCCAGAAATGTGCCTCATCACTAAACAAAATTAGGCTCGAAACACACTCCCCACATAACGCGAATTTTCGTAATAATGTTGGACGATTTGTAAACGTTGTACAGCATTTCCATGATAAAATGTCAAACAGTACTAAACAAAAATAACATGAACACGTGACACGATTCACGCGTGATCTGTCAAAAAAAGGCTGTTGAAAAAACTAACTCTTGTTAGATCACCCTTTATTATTACTGATAAAGAAATATCATTTAATGTTATTCTTTTATTCATTTTCTCGTTGGAGCTGACCGGAATGATCGAAGATTTTTTTGCAAGTGAAAAAGGAAAGCTAAAGATTTGAACCCACACAACCGCCAAATTATGTGACCGGTTTTGCTGTTAGTTAAGCAGCTCATCAGGTATTGGCTGGGGAAGTGGTTTCTCTGGCAATGTTGCGAAACTTATACTTATACCGAAGTTATTGTAATACTGAAGAAGAACTTAGTTGAAAAAATAATCATTTAAATAAGCACATAAAGTGCCCCAGTATAAATCCGCTCGCGAGCAAAGTTTGGATTGTTGCAGACAAAAGTTATGATTATAATGATCACAATTGTCACTAAAAAGTCGTCAGGAAGGGACGTCAGTGAGTAGATTGCATAATATTTGTAAAATGTTACTAAGAATTCCCGGAATTAAAAAAATATTACAAAATTTTAAATGCAATCCGAATGTTTTCAAAAGAAAAGGTCCATTTACCCGTCAAAAACTCAAATAAAAATAGCTTAAGTTAAAATGATACCAAAATTATATCATCGGGATAAAAGTTTGGATCTTATAGCCAAAATAAACACATATTTGGGTAACAAAAACTACATTTTGGCTCGAAAAAATAGTTTTCACATGCATTCTAGAATTGCGAGTATTCTAAAATATCTATAGGAGTATTTCTTTTATTTTTCATGAAACGCCCAAGAAAACGGACGAATTTAGCTTTTTATACCCTCCACCATAGTATGGAGGGTATATTAAGTTTGTTTTTCCGTTTGTAACGCATTGAAATACTCATTTGCGACCCTATAAAGTATATATATTCATGATCAGGGTAAAATTCTGAGTCGATCTGAGCACGTCCGTCCGTCCGTCTGTGGTAATCACTCTAGCATCCACAAAAATGGAGATGGAACGCTGAAATTTTGGGAAAATGCGTCTTTTGTTTGCAGGCAGGTCAAGTTCGATGATGGGCTATATCGGTCCACGTTTTGGTATAGCCCCCATATAACGTTACCCCCCGATTTACGGTATTTTGACGTTTTTAGATACATTTTCAGACCGATGTAGCTATAATTTGATATTTAGGGTTCTTAAGTGTCAATAAGCTTATATAACAAAAGTTGTGGACATAGGTCCACGTTTTGGTACAGCCCCCAATTAACGGTACCCCCCGATTTACGGTATTTTGACGTTTTTAGCTACATTTTCAGACCGATTTAGCTATAATTTGACATTTAGGGCTCTTAAGCGTCACTTAACTTATATAACAAAACTTGTGGACAAAGGTCCACGTTTTGGTATGGCCCCCATATAACGGTACCCCCAGATTTACGGTATTTTCACGTTTTTAGCTACATTTTCAGACCGATTTAGCTATAAATTGACATTTAGGGTTCTTAAGTGTCAATAAACTTATGTAACAACACTAGTGGACGTAGATCAATGTTTTGGAACAGAGGTCCGCAAAATGCATATAAAAGGCACACTCTATTGCCTTTTCCCAAAAGCGAATAGTGCAGTGCCTTGCATATAAAAAATATGAATGTGCAAAAAGCAGATTCACCCCAAAAAATGATTCACTGCTTTAGTGCATGCTTGCTTGCTTTTACATTTGTATTCACACGATTCGCAAATGCAGTATGCACAATACTGCATACCACCACACAGTATCGTACCATCTTCTGTTTGAATAAATAATTACATTTGACAAATTTCGCTTTTTCTTTGAGTTTCTTTAATAATAGGATAAACTAAACTAGTAATTGTTTTTATTGTCTCAACATTAATTTTTTTATGTTTATTAACATGTAAATTTGACGAGAAATATCTACTGCTTTTTGTAATGCAACGTGCTTTTTCGAAGGCAGCGTGCAAAAAAAAAGGCAACGAGCTCTTGTAGTGGGTTGTGTGTGTGCAATTGGCACACACTCATGAAAGTAAAGGCAAAGCAAGCAATAACATTAAACAGAGATGGCAATAGCAAGCAATGAAAAAAGCACGAAATCGCGAATATGCATTAAAAGCGAGTGGCATTTTGCGAACCTCTGTTTTGGAATAGCCCCCATATAACGTTACCGCCCGATTTCAGGTATTTTGACGATTTAAGTCGCATTTCTAGACTGATATAGCTATAATTTGATATTTAGGTTTCTTAGTGACCAAAAAAACTTATATTCGAACAAAATAATGAACATAGGTACATTATTTGGTATAGCCCTATATAACGGTACCTCCTGATTTTCGGTATTTTGAGATTTTTACCTACAAGTTTTAACCGTTCTTAGTTCTTAGAGGTCACCACCTCTCCACCAAAATTGTCTGAAATTTTGGGAAAATGCGTCTTTTGTTTGCAGGCAGGTCAAGTTCGATGATGGGCTATATCGGTCCACGTTTTGGTATAGCCCCATGTAACGGTACCTCGGTATAACGGATTTCGGAATTTTACCTACAAGTTTTAACCGAATTATCTGTAATTTGAACATTTGACATTGTAATTTGAACATTTGAACAAAATTGTCATAAAAGGTCGATGTATTGATAAAGCTCCCATATAACGGTACCTCCCAATTTTCAGTAATTGGCAATTTTAGCTACAATTTTTAACCGAACTAACTGTAATTTGACATTTGAAAGTTGTAGTGGTCACCACACATCTGCATCAACAATTTTCAACATAGCCCCAATATAACGATACTTCCCGATTTTCGGTACTTTGAGGTTTTTACTTAAAATGTTTAACCACGTAGGTCCATGTTTTGGTATAGCCCCAAAACAAACCTCCCGATTTTCCGTACCTTAGCTTTATTTTTTGGACGAAGTTTCTGTAATTTGAAATTTAAAAGCCAACAAAAATACTGCAACAAAAATTGTTCATTTAAGTTCATATTTTCGTATAGCCCACATACCTCCGAACTAGCTGTTAATGACATTTGAAGTTCCCACGTTATGTACCGATTTTCGGTATTTTGAGGATTCTAGCTACAATTTTTAAACGAATTAGGAGTTATTTGACATTAAAGGCTCCCATCAACAACTGTCAACATAGGTCCATGTTTTATTATAACCCCTATATAACGGTACCTCCCAATTTCTCGCCCACCAAAAATTGTCAACATACATAGTTAGATATAGGCACCATAGAAAAAGGCCTCCCGAATGAAGCATTTTATGTACATTATCTGACATTTTAAGGTACCCACTTAAAGTTGGGGACAAGACAAAAACTAATTATTCCATTTTAGTTAAGAATATTTAATGGTGGAGGGTATGAAAAGTTCGGCCCGGCCGAACTTAACGCTTTTTTACTTGTTCTATATTCACATAGAAAGTTTCCCATTAAGGAAAATTATCGGGTTGTTGAGGTAAATCGTTAGGTTTCTTAAACGGAAATAGAGTTCAAACAAGTAAAAAAGTATAAGTCGGCTTTGCCGACAGAGATATACCATCAGCCTGCGTGAATTGAAACGTCCATCTATAAACAATATCGAATCTACAGATTACGGATTTTGTAGCCGTTTTTAAAATTTCATTTTGGAAGTGGATCTTATTTTGGGATTCAATCCTTTTGATAGATTTTGTGCCTACCAGTCATTTCAGTTGGACACCGTATACAGGTTTTGGGAAACGATGTCAGGAAGCATGAACTTGTCCACGAAAAACATAAAGAGGAAGGTACCGGAAGGCGCATACCGATAGTGTCAATCTTCAAACTTAAACTTAGTTTGGACTAAATTTTACAAAGGTCAAATTTTGGCCCGAATCGGCCGATCCGTTCGAGAGTTATCGTACGCATAGGGCCTTACGGATTTTTACAGCTTTCGGGCTATTTTCTCAGGAAATATGGACTTGCCTCTAAAAATATTTGCAGCGTCGTAATGGGGCAGCGAACAAAAGTTGTTACAACAAAGATAAAAGCGATCCGGGAGCAGGTCATAAACTGAACTTTTTCGAAATGTTGTGTGGATGATACCCGAAGAAATGGACCGATAGAGTCTTTATTGGAACCTCATCTATGTCTGGTAGAAATTTCACGATGTGCAAAGTATGGACCAAATCGGTTACTCTATTCAAGAGTATCGTGCGCACATATTTTCCGAACATTTTCAAATTTTTGTGTGGGAGGTACCAGAAGGAGTGGACCGATAGAGTTCATATTAGAACCTTGTCTATGTCTGGGAGAAATTTCATGATATGCACATTATAGACCAATTCGGTTACTCCTTTAAGAGTTATCGTGCGCACAAATTTTCCGAACATTTGCGAATTTTTGTGGGGGAGGAACCTGAAGGAGTAGACCGATATGGCCCATCTTCAATGTTAAACTAAGTTTGGACAAACTATTACAAAAGCCAAATTTTAGACTAAATCGGCTCAACCGTTCGAGAGTTATCGTGCACACCAGCCAGCCAAACAGACACGCCAGTTGGGATAAAATATGTGCAAATCGCACTTAGCATTTATGCTAAGAAGGATATACACACTTTCATACGGGGAAAATGTGCCTCATCGAAATAATGGTTTTGGACTCCAAGTATGTTTGAACGAAATCCGATTTAGACGACTTGAAGTCGATTTAGTAATGTCAAAGCGTACGATAAACCTCGAACGGATGAACCGATTTGATCCAAAATTTGGCGTTAGCAATAATTTGTCCAAACTTCGAAGATGAGGCATATCGGTCCATTCCTTTAGGTCGGGAGTTGTGGGTCCAGTCCTTCCTGGTGCATTAGAAGCGAAGTTGTGGTGATATATAATCACTGATTATCGACGATCCCAGTGGTAGTCCCGATTGATTTACATTTATGAAAATTCTTTGATTTCAACTACAATTATTATGATTCATTTAATTTTAAATCATCTGGTGGCGAATAAATGTTGATAAAATAAATGTCGATCTGTGACGGACTTATGCACATGGCTAGTTGTGTAGGGTATAACAAAGTCGGTCCCATACCGATTATAGCCTTTGCTTACGTCTTTTTTTTCTATGCTCTATCTTAAATAATCGACTTTTACTTCCTTTTAAAAACAAATCCGTTTATTTTCTAATATTAATGCTTCAGCGATTACATCCTTTCAAACATACGTTTATAAATATGTTTCCTTCAAAGTGATATATCAACGGAGGAAGAAGGTGTAACAAAGAAAAGTAAAAGGATTTGTGGTTTTGTGGCCAAAAGCAACCTTAAATATGAAACTTACTTCCTAAAGTTGTAAAGACGAAGAAAGAAGAAAAATGGTCTCTCGTTTCATATTTAATATAAAACTTTCATAAAAGTTGTTATATTAATTTATTTACAAATATGATCTAATAACAAAACATGTAAGAAAGGACTATAATCGAACGGTGCTGATCATATGATACCCTAAACTACTTCTTCCGGTCTTGAGTTTTGTGGTTTACAAACTATCGAAATAATTATATTTTATTGACAGAGAAAGCCAAAACTACCTAGGATATGGGCTCCGAAGTGTCCCAATATTTATGGCCACTTCTTTATACTTACTTACTTAGTTGACCCATTACAGAACACCTCTTTATACACCCCTTTTTAAAACAGTATATATTTTTTCTATTTTCTTCGCTGTATAATGGTCCGATTTTTTTTTAAAGTAACGCTCAAGTGGTATCATTGGAGTTACCAGGTCCACTGTTTTTTATACCTACTCCACAAACGCTTGAACATTTATGATGGGATCTTCTTATATTCTAGCCGTAATCCACACTCTATTACAAATATAACAAGTAAGAGAGGGCTATAGTCGGATGGGGCTGACCATGTGATACCCTACACCACTATCTTGTATGGGGCCAAATGTGAATTGTCACGAAATTGCTTCAATGACCGTAAGTATATCATAGGGCCCAAATTGCCTAAAAGTAATCAAATATACTATTGAAGCAATATCTAAATCTTTGTAGGATTCGTTTTCTAACCACAGCAATGAAAATTTCTCATCGATTGGACAAGAAATGTGGCCTTTAGAGCAATTTCGTGTAATTTCACCTTTGGAATTACTATGGAAACTTTGAGACCCCAGTGACACGTGTTATCATCTTCCATTAGTGATCATACTTTAGCTACCTAAAAATCCAACAAAACTAAACATTTTAGGGATGTGTAGCCTAAAAAAATCCGACATCGATTTTTTAAAACCATCCTAACGATATAGCGCCATTACTGGAAACGTTAGATGGTATTTTTCTTATTTTATAATGGACAGACGGATTCCATCTTAAAAAATAAAATTCGTATTTAGAAACAAGTGAGAAAAGGCTATAGTCGGTACGGGGCCGACTATGTGATACCCTACACCACTACCTCTGTGAATAATCTTTTCACTCGAAAACATTTCTTTTATGGAGATACGAAAGTTTTCACCTATCTGGCTTTTATACCAAATCACTTAAGGCGAACTGAGCCAAAATAATTAACATTTCATTTTATATTTGACTACTGTCGACATCACCAACATCAATTGGCTTCTATCTCTGTGAGAAAATTTCGTGATGATCCGATCAAAATTCCGACCTGTAGTGTGATTGCAAAAAAAGTGGAAAAAAGGATGCATTAACGACTATTGCGATATCTCTATTATTTGACTACCTACGCCAACCTACTTTGCATAATTTCTACTTTCTTAGTCTGGCTTTGCTTTTAGAAGGTCCCCAACCAAAGGTGTGATATCCGTCATTATTATTAAAATCCCAAAAATGAGAAGTTGGGTTTTATTAGCGACTATTGCGATATCTTCGCTGTTAGACCACCTACGTTACATTGTGGTAAAGGTGATATTTTATATATATTGACTTTTTCTCCAAATAAAGTTTTGCTCATTCCGACCCCTAAATATTATCCGACCATCATCAAAATCAATAGGCTTCTTCCTCTGTGAGACCCTTATTAACCCTCGAAATTTCGTGACGATTCGATCAAAATTGCGCCAAGCAGCGTGATTTCCAAAAAAAATGGAAAAATGGGATGAATAACCGACTATTGTGATATCTTCGCTATTTGGTCACATACGCCGACCTAGTTTGCATCATTGTAAGGATGGGATCTTCTACTTTCATAGTAAGGCTTTGGTTTTGGAAAGTATCGAAGCAAAGCTGTGATATTCGTCATTATAACTAAAATCGCAAAAATGAAAATTTGGGTTTAATTTGCGACTATTGTGATATCTTCGTTGTTTGATCACCCACGAGAACTTACTTTACATCGTTAGAAAGGTGATATTTTCTACTTTCATTGTCAGGTTTTGCTTTTGGTATACCCCTTATAGAAACTGAGATATTAGCTTTGGAAAAAAAACGTTGTCTTTTTATCCAAATAAGTTTTTTGCCCATTCCGACCCCTAAATATTGTTCGACCCTCACCAAAATCAATAGGCGTCTTCCTCTTTGAGAATTCCTATAACTCTCAAAATTTCGTGACGATCCGATCAAAATTGCGGCCTGTAGCGTGATTTCCAAAAAAATGGAAAAATGGGATGAATTACAGACTATTGCATCATTGTATCATTGCCTAGTTTGCATCATTGTAAAGGTGGAATCTTCTTCTTTCTTAGTCAGGCTTTGCTTTTGGAAAGTCCCCAGCCAAATCTGTGATATTCGTCATTATAACTAAAATCGCAAACATGAAAATTTGGGGTTTATTTGCGACTATTGTGATATCTTCGTTGTTTGATCACCTACAAGAACCTACTTTACATCGTTAGAAAGATAATATTTTCTGCTTTTGGTATAACCCATACAGAAGCTGAGATATTCGCTTTGGAAAAAAACGTTGTCTTTTTATCCACATACGTTTTTTGCCTATTCCGACCCCTAAATATTATCCGACCATCACCAAAATCAATAGGCTTCTTCCCCTCCGGGACCCCCATCAACACCCAAAATTTCGTGACGATTCGATCAAAATTGCGACCTGTAGCGTGATTACAAGGTTTAGATGGACAGACGGACAGACGGACAGACGGATGGACGGACGGACACACATAGCCAGATCGACTCAGCGCGTCGAGACATTAATTTTTGTATATATAAGTATGGGTCTACGACCATTATTTCGATGCGTTACAAACTTTTTGGCCAAAACCAACTTATAATACCCTCCCCACATAGTGGTGTAGGGTATAAATAGTGTGTGATGCTACATCCACGGTTCCTGATTGATCGCTTTGAAATAGATATATATCGATGTAGACTTTCGTGGTGACACTGAAACCGGATGCGGAACTAAATTTATTGTACTTTGCGCAAATTAGAGATGTTTTATAGGGTTTTTAATGCTTAGACGCAGCCGATGCTACATCTAAGCATCCAAGTTATATTCCGAAAAATATATTTAAAAAAAAGATATGGTCTTGCTGTACATGAAAATCCCATGCGGACAAAACGATTTTGGTAATTACGCGATTTACACATATTTTAATAATGCATATAAGTTAAAGCGGTTCATTTGAACTCTATTTCCGTTTAAGAAGTCTAATGATTTATTTCAACAACCCGATAACTTTCCTCAATGGGAAACCTTCTATGTGAATGTAGATAAAGCAAAATCCGCCCATTTTCTTGGGAGTTTCAAGAAAAATAAAAGAAGTACTCCTATAAATTTTTCCAGTATTTTCAACTCTAGAATGCATGTGAAAACTATTATTCCAAACCAAAATTTGTTTTTTGTAACACAAATATGTGCTTATTTTGCCTATAATATCCTCACTAGTATCCCGATTATTATAAGTTTGGTCTCATTTGATTCCCCGTGGAGTCTTTATTTAAAACTGTCTTTTTTTTTGTAATTTTTGACGAGTAAATGGACCTAAATTTCAAAAAATTCGGATTACATTTAAAATGCAGTCAATTTTTTGTAAATTCCGCGAATGCTGAGTAACATTTTACAAATATCATGCAATCTACTTAATGACGTCACTTCTTGATATCTTTTTAGTGACAATTGTGCTCAATAAAATATTTAGAGTTTTTAAAATATTTTTTTCTTAAAAGCAGAAGTAAAACCGGATTTGTACTGGGGAATTTTTTCTTAACCTATGTACCAGAAATCGTTAATGTAGCGCGAAAAGAAAAAAATCAATATTTTGGAAATGGAATATGAAATAATTGGCAACGTTTCCCATATACCCGCAGCCAATGTGAAGTGAAACTTTCACCTACGGACAGATCGAATGTATTTAATATATTATGAAGGCCAAATTTTGGACCGAATCGGCAGATCCGTTCGAGAGCTATCTTGCGCTCCTTCCACTACACAAAGGGGTTTTTGTAACTTTCAGGCTATTTTCTCAGGAAGTATGGACTTGCCCCTGATGAAACTTGTACCGTCGTATGGGGGGCAATGAATACAAGTTGTTGCAACAAAAATCATAGCGATTCGAGAGCAGGTCCTAATCTGAACTTATCCGAAATTTTGTGTGGGAGGTACCCAAAGAAGTGGACCGAGTGAGTCCATTTTGGAACCTCATCTAAGTTGAATAGAAATTTCACGATGTGTAAAGTATGGAACAAATCGCTCAAGAGTTATCGTGCGCACAAATTTTCCGAACATTTTCGAACTTTTGTGGGGGAGGTACCTGAAGGAGTGGACCAAATTTTGGATCGAACCGGTTGATCCGTTCGAGAGTTATCGTGCGCTCCAGCCAGCCAGACAGACGGACGGACAGACAATGCTCAATCGACTCCAAATTGTCTGCAACACATTTCGTCCAAACATACTTGGGGTCTAAAACCATTATTTCGATGAAGCACATTTTGCCCGTATGAAAGTGAAGGTATAAAAATAACCAAATAATAAATTTTTCCATAGCACTATAGGCAAAAATTAATAACTCCGGAATTAAAGGATTTTTTAAATTTTTAAATTATTTATGGGTAAAAGTGAGATTTACAGATGAATTCGGATATAACGAACAACGGTTATAAGCAACTGCGTATATAACGAACAAAGCTATTTTTTCCAATGCCATTTTCATTAGTTTTCTTATACACAACAAACTGTTGAAAACGATCACGGTAGTAAGTAACAAAAATGTTGTCCCCGCGAGTAGGTTTCCCAACGAATTATTACTACAGTTGTGTATATTTTTTTGAATATACGTTAATTAAGACGTGTTTAGTACTCCTTTAAACCGTGTCAATGATTAATATGTAAAAGGGAGATAAAGTAAAGCTTAGTACTGCCGCATCGTTTATAGAAAACCACGGATATACCAAACAATTTGTCGCCATTACTTATTTTACTTGCAATGAAATTGTAAACAACAATATTTTTTTTCATTTATTATTTATTTCCTCAAACCAAACATCCACAATTTTTTATGGAGATGTAACCTAATAAAATCTCATAAATATCAAAAAACGGGCAAAATCGCGTTTTGAGACCTAGTAATACCAATGAAGAAGACTTTCAGTAATGTGTTCTAGTTGCCAAAATCACGGCCAAACACGGCCAATTTAGTATAAGTCTATACGAAGTGAGTTTAAGAAAAATAAAATATTTATTTCTGACTTTTTGTTTTTTTTTGGTCGCTACCCAAAATGTTTAAGTTATGTTATATATTAAATAAATTCCTCTCGCAATTGCCAATCTATTCCATTTTACATATATTTATATTTAGTTTATTTTTCCGCGATTTTAAATACATTGAAATATGCGTTATAATATATATTTTTTTAGTTATTCGAAATTCTCACTTTGACTGCAATTCAAACCGCGATAATGACATTATTTTGAAAAATACCATTCATATTAATAAATTTTGACATGTTTTTTTTTCAATGCCAACTAAAAAACTATTATTATTAAAAGTTGCAAAATCGACTTTTTGCCTCAAAAACTGGGCAAATTGCCTACACTACTATTTGTAGGGTATAGTAAAGTAGGGTATTGTTAAGACAAGAACAAGTAAAAATGTTTACTTGTAGTAAGCTATTGTAAATGTATGTTATCAAGCTTCAAAGAATTTAAATAATGTAGAGCATTTATTGTTTTCAAACATTACTCATTCCACTTTTCACTTTGATCTTTCGTTCGTAGTTTTAGCTCCAACAAAATCACAGAGGATTTAGTAAATGGTTCATTTCCATTGAATGAACGCAAAACGCTGTACGTTGTTTCCACATTTGAACACACATAAATACATATTTAAGTACACCATGCCGGTAGGTGAGGTAGAATGTAAAACCTACCATCCAAACGAGGATATGCTTCATGTACGCTTTCGTAAAAGTTCAAATCACAATTAATGGTACGACTTTTTTAGATGTCGTTTATTTTGGGAAACACAAAAATAAAAATAAACACATAGCCCAAGGCAGAGTAGCTGGGGAATATGTACTTCCACGTATATGCATATGTATGTACATATGTACCAGTATATATGTATGCGTTGGAGAATTTAACAGTTCACTAAATTTGCAAATTTATTAGACACTATGTTCATTTCGATATTTTATGTCTTCAAAATGCGAATGGTTCATTAAGATTACTTGTAAGAAGATATATTTTCAACATCATTTATTTTAAATGTGGTGTAAAAGAGCCAGGGAAAATTGTTTGCATAACAATTGAATTTATTGATTTCAGTCATTTGTAAGTTGTTTGATTTTTTTAGCAGAATGGAATGTTGCCTTATGTATTAATGAACAATTGTTTGGAAAATATGGGAAGTAACTGAAAATGTTAGAAAAATTATTTACATTCGTTTCATTCATATCTAGGTTATAGAAAAAAATTAAAAAAATCATATTAGGGTTTATGATTTTTTATTTATTTATTTTTTTCTATAATTTAGATATGAATGAAACGAATGCAAATAATTTTTCTATCATTTTTCAGTTCCATCCATTTCAAGTGGCAATTATTAACGAAGACCGCCTGAGATTTAAATTGACATCAATTATGTTCATGAAAGTAGTCAATTAGTGCTGTTATAAGGGTGCTATACAAAAATTTAGACCGATATAGCCCGTCTTCGAACTTGTCCTGCCTATTGAAAAAAAACTCGGGTGCTAGTATTTCACTTATTGTGGACCCTAAAATGATTAAAACTGACGGACATGGCTAGATCGATACAGAATTTTATCTCGATCGAGAAAATATGGGGAATTCTGAGTGAAATCGGACACTTTGAAGAAAAGTAATTTTAGATTTCCTTTATTTTTTGCTGTGTTGAAAATGCCAAGATGCGGATTTTCCTAGAAATTGGTGGGATGCACTGTTGTTCCGCCCGTGGTCGAAATCGAAAATTCGATGGCGACAAATTTGACTGCGATTGAAAGAAATATTCTCTAAACACATTAAATTTTTAATATCCAATATTATGTTTGCCAATTTACAGCGGTAATATGTCATATATTCGGTGCCTTAAAAACTAAAAATAGATTCGCAAAGCATTCGTAGTTTATGAGTGAAGTTAAAAAAAAAATTTAAGAGGTAAATGTACAATTTCCAAAATGAAACTTATAGTTGATGGCATTGACTATGCTTTTACGAAAAAAAAAAAACATATTGAAAATTCGTTTTCTAACTTCCTTAAAAATAAATTCTTTGTAAATGACTTTTTGTGGTATTTATACCCTACACCACTATGTGAAAAGGGTATTATAAGTTTGTTTTGGTAAAAATTCATGTAACACCGCTAAATATTCGTCGGAGACCCCCAATGTGGTATACCAATCTTCATAACTCGGCGAAATAAAGCGATTTTGAGATATGTGTCCGTACGTCAGTCCGTGTGTCCGTCTGTCCATTATAAATTGTAATCAAACTCCAGGCCGCAATTATGGGCCGATCGTCACAAAATTTGGTATGGAGGTCGGTTTCACATGAGAATAGATCGCTATTTTAATTGGTGATGATCGTGAAATATTTAGCGGGTGAAATGGACCAAAAACATAATTTTTATCCGATTTTGTATATGCTCTGTAAGTCGCAATAATAGTAAGATCGCCTCGAAATTTTAAATAAGGTAAGAGTATATGACAAAGAATTAGCTTGCAATATGAAATGGCAATCAGATAATATTTAGAGGGTTAAATGGACCAAAACTTTTGTGTGAAAATTTTAGTATACAGCTTATATCTTTATTCCTGGAAGATACATTCTGGGCAAGTAAGCTATTCTTGGAAGAGGGACGCTTGACCTTTCTATTGATGTCAATTGTGATGGTGTACATGATAAGATAACAGAGTTCCAGCCTAATATATCCAGTTTTTTGTTTGTAGTGTAGTAATTAACACTCTAGTAGTCGCAATTATAACTCAATAGTCACGAAATTTTGCACGAGGTAAGAGTTTAGGTAGAAGAAAATGACTATAATTTTGCATGATGATCTGATATTATTTACCCGGTGACATAGACCATTACTTTTGTATGAAAAATATACAAATTTTATTTTTGGTCCATATTTTAATTCCTGGAGGGCATATACCGGCAAAGTAGCCTACATATGGAATAATAACCACTGACCTTTCCCCTGATGCAAATTGCAAAAATGTGTCTGCTAGATAACGGGCCTACTGCCTAAAATATAATGGGTTTTGTGTAGAGAACCACAATTTCCTCCCATGCTACAAATTGTCTCTATGATGACAGAGAAAATTTCAGATCAGTTGTCAAATTGGAGTTTTATACAAATATTGCAACATGGGGTCGTCTTGCCACCTATTTTATACCTCTGGATTTAGGATAAAGAGATAGAAACAAAATACGACCAAAGATGTGTCTGATCGAAATATTGGTTTTATACCCCAATTATGTTTGGACGAAATTCGTTTCAGACAATTTGGAGTCTACTTAGCCCTGTCCGTTCATCTGTCTCTCTTAATGTCTAGATGGCTGGTGCGCACGATAACTCTCGAACGGATCTACCGAATAGAACCAAATTTTATACTTCGTAATATTTTGCCCAAAATTTATTTAAGTTCGAATGTAGGCTATGTTGGTTCACACCTCCCCCAAAAAAGTTCAAAATTGTTTTCGAAAAATTGTGTAAACGATAACTGGCGAAGTGAGCAATCGATTTGCTCCAAACTTTCCATATATTATTATTCCTTCCAGATATAGATCGGATAAGACTATTCGGTCACACCTTTGGGTACCTCCCACACAAAATTCGGAAAAGGGAAATTAAAGATTCCTCTCGAATAGTTTTGAATTTTTTCAGCAGATTGTACTTGCGCCGCAAATACGCAAGATAACTCTCAAGGGGATTTTCTGAATGGTCGAAACTTTACACATCGTATTATTTCATCCAGTCATATATCAGGTTGGAATATGGACTATATCGGTCCGTCCTTCGAGTACCCCCCTCACAAGATTTGGGAAAAGTGCAGTTTGAGGACCCGTATCGGTTATAAGTGTTTATTATTATTATTATTATTATTATTTTTATTATTATTATTATTATTATTATTATTATTATTATTATTATTATTATTATTATTATTATTATTATTATTATTATTATTATTATTATTATTATTATTATTATTATTATTATTATTATTATTATTATTATTATTATTATTATTATTATTATTATTATTATTATTATTATTATTATTATTATTATTATTATTATTATTATTATTATTATTATTATTATTATTATTATTATTATTATTATTATTATTATTATTATTATTATTATTTTTATTATTATTATTATTATTATTATTATTATTATTATTATTATTATTATTATTATTATTATTATTATTATTATTATTATTATTATTATTATTATTATTATTATTATTATTATTATTATTTATTATTATTATTATTTTTTTATTTTTTTTTTTTTTTTTTTTGAAGAAGGTTCTTTTCACGGTCTATATTCTGGTCACTTTTCCGGGGTATGTCATACTTCCTGAGACAATAGTCCAGAGGTTACAATAACCCGGCTCCAACTAAAATTACTAATCTGGAAAAATTATTCTCAAACTTTTGCAAAACTCAGAAGTTAACTTACTACATTTGTTATAGCCCCTACCAACAGATTCCACGCATTTTGAAGCAAAATCGTGTTACAAATAAATATATTTTTATACGGCAGAGACTGATGGTATATCACCGCTAGCGCGGCTGACTTATAATATCTTCTTTGGTGTGTCATTGAATATGAATAATTTTGGGATTTATAAATTTGTTTGCATGCAAAATTTTTGAATTTCTATTCATTGTTATTTATTTCTACCGGTATAAAATATATTTTTGATATCACAATATATGCCCACAATGAACAAGTGAACAATTTTTGGGCGATAGATCTTCAATAAACTCGCAATTTTCCCAATTATCAAATATACCAAATTGCATGGTATATATTTATTTATTTTAGGTGTATTCCAAAAAGGAACTTGATATTCAAAGACAATTTGAAGATGTAGCAGGAGGGGCTAATCAATGTAAATTTTCCAATTTTCGAATATAGAAATGTATAATTTATATATTTTTCCACAAACATCCCAGTAAAGACAAGGGAGGCTTCTCTTATATAAATGGATTCATATTAAGTTATTGATGGTTTCATATTAAGTTATTTTTATCGCCGAATGCGAACGGCGCGTCCTAAGTTGCCACTTGCAGAGACGTTTTTCATGGCTGAAATACTCAGGAAATATCGCCAACATTACTAAGGGGTATTTAGCCACCGTTGACAATTTGATGGGAATCGAACCCGGACATTTAGCGTGCAAGGTGGTTGCACATAACTAATTCCTACAGGTTGTGGTGTAGGGCATCATATGGTCGGCCCCGTCCGACTATAGCCTTTGCTTACTTGTTTTAATATCATTACTATAAACTTATGTTGAGTTTTGCTAATGTTGGCCCCGTAAGGGCAAGTCCCTATTTTTTTAAAATACAGGGGAAAGTCTCTAGTTTACGATAAAACCAGTTCAGCTGTCCCAAGCTGCCACCCTGTAAGTTATTCCCCATATACCACGCCTGTAAAATCGACAAAATTCCGAAAATCGGGAGCTACGTTTATGTGGGTGCTATACCTAAACGTGGACCTATATTGAACATTTTTTGCAAGGTGGTATGTGCAAGGAGGTATATGTTCCCTCAGAACTCAAAATGCAAAATTACGGCCAAATCGATTGGAAAATTTGGCTAAAATCGTCAAAATACCGAATATCGGGAGATACGTTTATATGGGAGCTATACCTAAACGTGGACCTACATTCGTTAAAATTGTTTTTCTCTCTTTTGGGCTCGTTATAAAACTATGTTTAAAATTTCGAGGCGGTAGCTCGATTATAACTATTTTTGGCACTCCTTTCCATACAAGTGGGACCACTGTGGGATGGTTAGGTGTTGCAGACTTCGGGAAAAGTTTTTTTGGATTACACTATGCAACACTGAAAATGCAAACAACTTCTAGTATGAATTTTTTGAAAGCACATATTTAGACTACAAAAACCCTGGTAGGGTTTTGTCCTGTCAGATCCAGTTCGGATTTGATGGCCTCATCTAAACCGGGCTAAATCTACACTTTTTTGCATTTATCAGTCCTTTATCTCAGAAACTAATAGGAATTTGAACTTGCTGTCTTTAGCAATATTGTAGCCCTAATCTAGTAGAACTTATCTTTTGGAAAAAAACCACATTAGAAAAACTCCATCTAGGGCATCAAAATCTAGAAAATTTTACATAATTGCTGAAATTCTGGTTAGTATCGGCTAAACTATTGGGAGTTAAACCAAGTAACCTTTTACAAAAATCTTCCAAATAAAGTTCTCAACAATTCTTCAGAATATTCTGAAGCTCTAAAATGCTTATTTCATGTTGTTTCAGCGGTATTTTGCATCATATCTTTTACAGCACGTATTTCAAACACAGTTCACACCAACAGTTTATTCTCGGATTTCCGATTTCATTACATTATTGATATTTTTAGTAAATCGTCGTTGAAAAATGTACTGAAAACAACGGCATAGAGGCATTTTACAACAATGACATGTTCCGAAGTTGTATATTACATTCCAGAGAATATTTTTCCAAAAGAAAATATTCAGAAAAAATTAACGGTTTAGGAGATACGGTGCGAAATGTATAAAAATTGTGGAATTTTTGCATCTATTTTGAAATTTGAGGCAATACTTGTAGTTTTTCGAGTTCATTATTTCTCCAAATATTTTATTCTTGTCCTTATCTACAAATTTGCTTCAGAGGTCAGAAGATGATTCCCATTGGTTTCAGAGATATAGCCCCGAATTTCTTTAAAAAGTCAATATTTAACCATGTTTAGATGGGGCCATAAAATCCGAGGTGGATCTGACACAACAAAACCCAACTAGGGTTTCTTGTCGATTGGGTCTGTTCTTTCAAAACACGTTAAACAAGAAGTGAATTTATTTACAATAAAGGAAAAAAGGAAAGACAATAGAAAAAGAGAATTAATCATTTTATTACAACGAGAGAGATGCAATTTTAGGAGTAAAAGCTAAAAATTAGAAATTGGAAATAGGGTGACCAGAGCAGTTAACTTTGACGTTAACAGCCATTATTTCACTACCACCAAAAACGTTTTACTTGCTATCCTATTGTTATTGCTTATATATTAATTTTATGTAATTTAATTTACTTATTGTATAACAGCTCCCTTGATAGGTAAATGCTTAAATAAATATTTAATTGAAAATTAAAAATTTATTTAATTAAATTCTAACTAATTAGCATATTTTGATGTTTGATAATCAATTTTATAACTTACCGTTTTGCTCACATTTAAGAATTCGTTTTTCCATCCACTTAAATCTGCAATAACGAAGAAGAAGCGATATAAATTTGACGTTACACGTAATTACCTTTAAATCAATTAAAAATAATAATTTATACTCCATTCTACTATAGACATGAATGGAGGTTATTATCAAATGTTTATATTAACCCTTAAATTGACTGTTCTCTTTTCCTCTCTTCTAAATATAAACAATGGTCCGTATGTTCGATTGAATTGAAATTTATACAACCATACGTTCAATACAATTGCTTTAAGGGTTAAGCACACTTCATTAAAATTCAATGACTTAGTTCAATATTGAGATTATTTATCTGATTACCCTACTTGAATAAATAAAATAAAACTCAATACACTTGACAAGAGATGAAATGATTAAATTAAATTGTAACATTTAAATTCAATTTATGGCCGACAATCAAATTTAATGCAATGCTGAACTTCAGCAACCATAAGAAACAATTTAATTATATCGAAGATGAAATGAAATCTTACAAAAATCTAACATTTTAAGGGTTTGCTAGAAAAGCAGAAAAACAAACAAGGCGAGGCATAGGGCCGCAATCATTTGTAAAAGTAAGCAAGTGAATGTATTTATGTAGCATAGGCATATAACAAGATTGGACATTTCCTTTGCTACCATACATCGGCAGGTGGCGCTGGGGGTCTAACATCATGCTATGTTACAATATTGTGACATGATATTATGTTATATTTAACAAAGTTCACATTTGTTTCTGTTGTACCCTGTTAATTGTCTGTTATACACAAACGTCCTCTATGGTTTAATAGCGACCCTGCAAGCAAAAACTATCGCGAAAGTGACTTAGACTTTTTCGCAGGGCGATGAAAACAGTCGCGGCGATAGTCGCGGAAGTCACCCTGAAGTGACCTCCGCTGTGAAGAACTGAACCACGCCGGCGTGTCGTCTCGGCATACATTCCAGCGACACTTCTAGAAGATCATTTCCGCGATAGTTTTTGGAATTAAAAAAAATATTTTTTTTATTTTTTTTTTATTTTAATTTTAATTTTTTATTTTTATTTATTTTTTTAGGTTTTTTTATTTTTATTTCTGTTCTGTTTTAGAGAAATTATTCTTTGCAATTTCCGCCTACATTAATTTTGTCATTTTAAAAATGTGATGTTTTGTTGCCTGACTTGGGAAGCCAACCCGGTCCTTCAGAGTGCAAAGCGAGTGTGCTTACCACTGCACCACCGTCTCATATAATCATCAGATAGAAAAATGTTCTATATTTGATTAACTGTGTTGAATCATTAAATAATTGTAAGCAATCGCCTTGGAAGTCACTCAGAAGTCACTCCGAAGTGTCGGCATACGCGATAAAAGGTAATCACAATAGGGCTATAGAAATTGTTTGTGTAATTCGCCAACGATCTTCCTTGGCGTGTCTCCGGAGTGACTTCCTAGGCGAGGGAGTGTGAAACTCACTTTCAAATGTTGGCAGGGGAAATTAATTATGTCCAATCTTTACTATTGTATGTCTTTATATGTAGTTAAACATGCACATGCATCCGCTGTCAATAGTCACACAACGATACCAAAAGTAAAACTAATGAACTATGGGCTATTGTAACAAAGACTTTTCAAATAATATTTCTATTCCAAGAACCCAGAGAGCTTTCAACAAGTAGTTTCTGTACTTTGTAGTTGGATGGGATAACAACAACAACAATATTGACTGATATTTGAGAACGGGGAGTGCAATACAAAAGCAACAACGGGATATTATTAACAATTGTAGTTTTATCGGTTTTAATTAGTTGTACTTTTGACTTAAATTTGTTGTTCAGGGGCATGTTAGTGTCATTTTCGGAAAAAATTGAATTTGTTATCCAAACTAATGAAATTGATCGGAATCGAAAGTAGTATAATAAACAGAAACTGCCGACTCTGTGTAGATACTGACATAATCCCCCTCAATTCTGTCGGGGTCATATCCCCACTACTATTATATCCCCACTACTGTTTTTATACCCTCCCCCACAAAAGTTCAAAACTTTTCGGTAAAATGGTGCGCACGATAACTCTCGAAAGCAATAACCGATTCCGTCCATACTTGGCACATCGTAATATTTCTAAGAGACTATATCGGTCCACTCCTTCGTTTACCTCCCACACAATATTTCAAAAAAGTGAAGTTTAACAGCTGCTCTCGATTCGCTTTGATTCTTTCTGCGACCACACACATTAAGACCTGCTCTCGAATCACTTTGATTTTTGTTGAAGCAACTTGCATTCGCTTCCCCCATTACGACGGTACAATCTTTTTCACAGGCAAGTCAATACTTCCTGAGAAAAAGACCTGAAAACTGTAAAAAAAACCCCTACAAGCTCAATATGTAGTAGCTGAGTGCCCGAAAAATTTTTAACTGGATGCTGGGCTGTTGCAAAATTTGTTTAAAGTAATATTTCTGTAAATGTTAGACAAAGTCCAATCCTTTCTGTACCTTCCCCACTAAAGTTAAAAAATATTCGGTAAGATGTTAGCGCGATATCTCATAAACGGAGCAACCGGGCCTTGGATCTCGTAATATTCTGTCGAAATTTAGTTTATGTTTGAAAATGTGCTCTATCGGTCCACTACTTAGTACACACCCCACAGACGTTCAACATTTTTGTTTAAATGCGGTTTAAGGTCTCTTCGAGGATCCTTTGAAAGTTTTTACTAAAGATACTCCTTGTGATTCTGTTTACAGAATCAAGCCACTGTAAACAACCCAACACACGCGTGGGCTAAGTACTGTCAAACTTTCCAAAAAAATATCAAATGGCGCCTGGTATTGTAATGGTATTTAATTAATTGAAATAGTTTTGTAACCAGTAAGTTACTTTAATTTAGGTATTTCTGGCTAAGTAAACGTTAGGTCCGTTTTTATTAATTTCTTCGATTAAAATAGGGGTTTAGTATGGATATTAGTCGAGTTTAGCTTTAGTTTTTTTTTTAATTATACCCTACACCACAATGTGGAAAGGGTATTATAAGTTTGTTTTGGTAAAAATTCATGTAACACCGCGAAATATTCGTCGGAGACCCCCAATGTGGTATACCAATCTTCATATCTCGACGAGATAAAGCGATTTTGAGATGTGTGTCCGGCCGTCCGTCCGTCTGTCCATTATAAATTGTAAACACGCTCCAGGCCGCAATTATGGACCGATTGTCACAAAATTCTGTATGTAGGTCGGGTTCAGGCCAGAATAGATCCCTATTGTTATTGGTGATGATCGTGAAATATTTAGCGGGTGAAATGGACCAAAAACTAAATTTTTAACCGATTTTATAACTGCTCTGTAGGTGGCAATAATAGTCCGATCGCCTCTAAAGTTAAAATAATGCAAGATTTTAAGACAAAGAAGAAGCTTGCAATTTGAGTTGGTGATCGGATGATGTTTAGAGGGTTAAATGGACCACAACTTTTGTGTGAAAATTGTGAAAATTTTTAATATACCGGTTATATCTTTATTGCCGGACCAAAAATTCCGCCCACGTAAATAATATTTAGAAGACCAATTCTTGCCCTTTCAATTGATGCCAATTATGTTGATTTATGTGGTCAGATTGAAGAGTTACAGCCTAACATATCCAGTTTTTTTGCTTGTAGTGTAATCATAAGCACACTAGAGGTCGCAATTATCGCTCAATAATCACGAAATTTTGCACGAGGTAAGGGTTAAGGTCGAAGAAGATGCTTACAATTTTGGATGATGATGTTATTTAGCGGGTCAAATGGACCATTACATTTGTATGCTAAATAAAAACATTTTATTTTTGGTCCATATTTGAATTCCTATAGCGGCCAAGTCGCCTATATATGGAAAATAACTACTGATCTTTCCTCTGATGAAAATTGCAATAATATGTGTGCTTGATAATGGACCTACTACCTAAGATATAATGAATTTTGTGAAGAGAACCACATCTTTCTCCCATGCTACAAATTTTCTCTATCATGACATAGAAATTCCCAGTTTTGGCAAATAGCGTGGAGCCGAAGGGGCTAAACAGCGCCAATTTTCCAATTTAAGAATATTGATTAGAAATGTATAATATATAATTGTTCCGCAAGCATCTCAGTAGGGGCAAGGGAGCCTTCTCTCATATGATCAATGATATGTAGACAGCGGAATTTTATGCAACCCCTATTTTTAGAAAATTTGCATATATTTGGCTTCTGATTAATTTCCAATCGAAATATATCACATATGCAAAAATATGTAAAATGTATAAATTATGCATATACAAATATTATTTTTTGCATATGGAAAATGTATGTATTTTACTTTTTTCGTATGCAACATATATTTCAATAATATCTTCTAAAATGTTTATGTGTAAATTCTTTCTGTTTGAAATTCACTTCAGACAAGTCAATAAAATAGAGAAATCTGTAGCCAAAGTCACAATCTTCAAAATGTCGAAAATGGGGAGCTATTTCTCTTTGGGAGCTATATGAACGCCTAGACCTATACCGACAAATTTCAGGTGGAAAGTTTTACCTCCGACGTAGACTTAATACAAAATGTTAGCCATTTCAGTGGTATATTGAGGCCGGTTCTATGGGAGCTATATAAGACCTGGACCTATACCGATAAATTTCAGGTCGAAAATGGTATACCCCCAAAGAATTCTTAACAAAGTCTTGCATATGGTTAAGCACAGTGAGCAATCACTGTGCAACATTTTTAAGGTTTGAAAGTACAGACCCAAACGACAAGAAACCCCAGTTGGCTTTTGTTGTGTCAGATCCAGCTCGGATTTATGGCCCCATCTAAACATGGTTAAATATTGAGTTTTTAAAGAAATTCGGGGCTATATCTCTGAAACCAATGCGAATCTTCTTCTGACCTCTGAAGCAAATTTGTATACACGGACATGAATAAAATATTTGGAGAAATAATGGACTCGAAAAACTACATTTACTGCCTCAATTTTCAAAATATATGCAAAAATTCCACAATTTTTATACATTTCGCACCGTATCTCCAAAACAGTTAATTCCCTGGAATGTAATACACAACTCTTCAGAACATGTTATTGTTGTCAAATGCCTCTATCACGTTGTTTTCAGTACATTTTTCAACGACGATTTAATAAAAATGTCAATAATGTAGTGAAATCCGAAATGCGAGAATAAACTCTTGGTGTGAAATGTGTTTGAAATACGTGTAGTAAAAGATATTATGCAAACTGCCGCTGAAACAACATGCAGTAAGCATTTTAGAGTTTCAGAATGTTCTAAAGAATTGCTGAGAACTTTATTTGGAAGATTTTTACAAAAGGTTACTTGGTTCAACTACCAACAGTTTAGCAGATACTGACCAGATTTTCAGCAATTATGTAAAATTTTCTATATTTTATAGATTTTGATGCCCTAGATAGAGTTTTTGTAGGTGGTTTTTTCAAAAGGTAAGTTCTACTAGTTTAGGGCTACAATATTGGTAAAGACAGCAAGGCCAAATTTCTATTCGATTCTGAGATAAAGGCCTGATAAATGCAAAAAAGTGTAGATTTAGCCCGGTTTAGATGAGGTCATAAAATACGAACTGGATCTGACAGGACAAAACCCTACTAGGGTTTTTGTAGTCTAAATATGTACTTTCAAAAAATGCATACTAGAAGTTGTTTGCACTTTCAGTGTTGCATAGTGTAAGTCAAATATGCAAAAAATTAGGTCCAGACTAAATGTCCGTGGTAAAATTATTTATTGGTGCCACCGTGGTACATTTGTTTGCACACCTACCTTGCAAGCTGAAGGTCAGGCGTTCGATTCCCGGACAGCAAACTTCAAATTTCCAACAATGGCAAAATATCCCTCAGTAAAGTTGGCGACATTTTCTGAGTATTTCAGCCACGTAAAACTTCTCTACAGGTGGTTATTTATGTAACATAAATCGTGGTGCACTCCGTGTCCCTTCTGGGATGTTTGTGGAACTATTATTATATTGTTATTTAAACTTAATGCGCTAAGGTGACAGACCCCAAAAAAGTTATTTCTTACAATGAGTTTATTTGTCCAAAAGGAATTTTGATATGCTGAAAGCTAATTCACAGGGCAGTGGTGTAGGGTATCGTATGGTCGGCCCTGTCCGACTATAGCCTTTGCTTATTTTCTTATGTATCTTGTATAGAATAACGTCTTAGTTTTTTACCTGTGACTTCTTGCGATTTTTGGTTTTATATAAATTTTTAGGAAATATGCCAATTAGGGAAGAAAGCTTCTTTGAAGTTTGGCTCAAATAAAACTACGGTTATAGTAGCAATTTTGACAATTAAGATCAGATATCACTTGGATCAATTCCAATTGCATAATAGATAAGAAAATACAAAAAGAAAAATTCCGCCCTAAGATTACCACGATATGCGTAGAAACTGGAAAATTAATGCATGGATACGTCTCCAAATAAACTGTTAAATACAAGTTTTTATTACTAAAAAGTGCAGAACTCCATTGAAGTCTTACTATACCCTCCACCATAAATTACATATATTCAAATCAGAATTCAGCCATTTCGTTTGAGTGATTTGGTGAAATTTTAAAAATACAGAAAATCGGCCGATACCGTTCTACGAGGTCTATATCAAACCTTGGACCTGTAACGACAATTCTCTGTCGGAATATTTTATACCACCAACGATGACTTAATGCCAAACTTCAGCCACTTCAGTTGGATTATGCAGCAAAAATAATCAAAATTGCCGAAATCGGGAGATACCGTTCTTCGGAAGTTATACCAAAAATATATATAACAAGTAAAAAGTGGTTAAGCAGTCTTAATAAAAACGGAATAGTTAATTTCTATTCACAATTTTAGGTGGAAAAAAATTTCGACCGAGGATACCCCAAATGCCTAAATTATCTAATCAACTCTATGGTGCTATATCTAAGTGGTGGAAAAGTTTTAGAACTGTTGGGAACCTCAAAAGGGAAATTACGGGTAGTTCCGTCAAACATTGTAGCTAAGACCCTCAAAATACAGGAAATCGGGAGGAACCGTTATATGGGAGCTATACCAAAACATGGACGGATCTATGTTGACGATTTTTAGTGAAAAAGTTTCATGGCCACTGAAAATTCAAATGTCAAACTACACCTAGTTTGTTAAAAAATTGTAGCTAAAATCCTTAAAACACTGAAAATCGGGAGGTACCGTTATATGGGGGCTATACCAAAATATGGACCTATGTTGACGATTTTTGATGGAGAAGTTTCGTGATCTTTGAGAACCTCAAATGTCAAATTACATCGAGTTCAGTTAAAAGTTGTAGCTAAAATCCTCAAAATACCGAAAATCCGGAGGTACCGTTATATGGGAGCTATACCAAAAAATGGACGGATCTATGTTGACGATTTTTAGTGAAAAAGTTTCGTGGCCACTGAAAATTCAAACGTCAAACTACACCTAGTTCGTTAAAAAATTGTAGCTAAAATCCTTAAAACACTGAAAATCGGGACGAACCGTTATATGGGGGCTATACCAAGACATGGACCTATGTTGACGATTTTTGGTGAAGAAGTTTCGTGATCATTGAGAACCTCAAATGTAAAATTACATCGAGTTCAGTTAAAAGTTGTAGCTAAAATCCTCAAAATACCGAAAATCCGGAGGTACCGTTATATAGGGGCCATACCAAAACATGGACCTATGCCCATAATTTTTGGAATATAAGTTTGTTGATCACTAGGAACCCTAAATGTCAAATTATAGCTAATTCGGCTTGAAAATGTGACTAAAAACGTCAAAATACCTGAAGTCGTGTGGTACCGTTATATGGCGGCTATACCAGAACGTGGACTGATATAGCCCATCATCGAACTTGACATGCCTGGAAACAAAAGTCGCATCTTTCCAATATTTCAGCGTCATATCTCTATTTTTATGGAGTCTTTAGTGACTGACGGACAAGCATAGATCGACTCAGAATTTTACCCTCCATGCTATGGTGGAGTGTATAAAACTACATATTGACCAAATACATATGTCAATAAATAAAGCAAAAATGTCGCTCTATTATTATCATAATTATTGATAACATACAATAAAACATCAACTTTTATTTTCTGCACCCTAGATCTGCATTTTTCGAACTGTGTGGCGAGAACATTTGGTTCTCTGCTTCATTGACTTTCTTCTCACGGTGCGCCCTTACTAACTTTAAATGAAAGGTGCTTACACCTGGAATGTTTTATGAAACTGCTATGTTCATAGATGTGAAAAATCAAAAATCACGATTGTGCTTGGAAACCGCAAGTCCTGTCGTAATGGGACCTCCTCCTGTCGTAATGGGACCTCCTCCTCTACAATGACTTTTGCCTAGGTTTTACCATTTTTTAGATATAGAAGTTCAAATTGGGAGAATGTCCTGATTGTATCGCCTTCTTATTAAACAATGTCATGTCTGAGAGTCCAAGCTGAATAATGACCATAAAAGCTACAGAGTTCAGGGTTCGTCAGATTTTGGCTTTTTGAAAGCGTCAAACACTCACCTTTTAGTTCCTTAACTTAACGTCAGTAATCCTTAAATTTCCACTTTTCTGTCTTGAGATATTTTCCATACAATACAGAAGGAAATCTTACTTTAAGTGCTCGTTTCTAGAAAATCACTGAAGAAATTTAGTGATTTTTGCACGTTCTCATATTTTGTTCATATTTCCATGACGCATGTTGGCATATATTTGAGAAAACATCCAAAGTTAACATCACTATAAGTATATGCAATAAATTGAATACATAGACATCAATTTTTACACTATACTCACTCACCCTCTTTTAGTGCATATGTATACACTTAAAACACACACATACATATATATGTATGCTTTATATGTGTTAAAGTCTTATTGTTGTATTAGTTTGCATTGTGAACTTGAAAATAGAAATGAAGAAATAAGCTACGCCAATGGCGAACAACAACAAATCACTCAACCTTCACTATACATCCTTGTTCAAGTACCCTTGATGTTGGTCAAAGGCTATGAAGAAAATATATGGCATTTGTTCCCTGTCCCTGTACATTTAGTAGTGGTTGTAGTAGATGCAACATACTTGTGGATTGGATTAAAGTAAGGAAAAAAACTGGTTTTACATTTATGTTATAATGTAAACGAAATGCAATTTGTTCCATCCACAGCTACGAAGTTGGGTGATATGGCCCATGTATGTGTGTTCACACACACACACACACACACACACAAAGGAAATGATAATAAACTTTTACATAAGATTTAAAATTCCATTGCATAGAAGAGAAAATTGTTTGCATTCTTCTTCAATGATTGCTTTTATTGGGACAATCTCTCTGTATGCAGGGAGAATATTATGATTCAAAAGAATCCATAAATAAAAGAATGTCCTGGACAAGATGTGAGCATATGCTTCTTTCATTTTATGTATATTTGTTTGCTTTTTTTATGCATATTCAATATTACCTCGAGTGGTAATATTAACAAAAGGAAATATTAATACGAAGGAATTTGGAAGAGATACTTGATAACAGCGTAAAGTATGCACCGATGTTTTGAGTAAAAACAATATTACGTGGATTAAAAATTGTTGCTGAAAGATGTTCTTCTCTCTATATGTACAGAGTTTTTAATATATATAAAAATAGGCGTTTTGCCAGTTGAAATATTTTAATGTGTTTTGACGAATCCCAAAAGGGTTTTCGGTTCTCTGGTCAAGCTTTTTTGAGTCCATTATATAACCCTAT
Organism: Musca autumnalis; assembly: GCF_047663935.1. Taxonomy (NCBI): domain Eukaryota; kingdom Metazoa; phylum Arthropoda; class Insecta; order Diptera; family Muscidae; genus Musca; species Musca autumnalis. The sequence continues at coordinate 181,832,613 of NW_027411866.1, read as the reverse complement.
CCAAAGGCAGTGGGTTCCCAATATTTAGCGCTATACTTCGCAAGATTAAAGATACACATTGAAATTTGATGGAGACCTATAGTATAGCTCCCAACTTTTTAGTATAGCCCCCAACTTTTTAGTATAGCCCCCAACTTTTTAGTATAACCCCCAACTTTTTAGTATAGCCCCCGTATATGGTACCAAAAGCACACCCATTTAGTATAGCCCAAAATCGGGGTATACATTTCGACTATTTTTTAAGTTTTATCCACATTTTCTAACTAATTACGCCAAATGAAAATATTTTGAGTTATTAGTAAATAGAAACTCTCTATGCGAATAATCATCAATGCGAGGGTCACTAAAAACCTTCTGCCCTAGGCAACACGCAGTGTCGCCAGGCGTCACTTGACATTATTTTGGAAAGTTTGACAGTTTGGTATAGCTTTTAACAACGCACAATGGTCCAGAAATCAATTTTCGTGGCCAAAACCCAAATTTTTGTATCGTCGTCACCGATTGTTAATATCTATATATGGGATTCATTAGTAAATATATTAATGCTAAGGAAACCAAAAAGAAAAAATAGATCACCATATTAAAAGGTGTGGACACGGCGTACGCGTCGTGCTCCTAAAGACAAGTTTTCTACATTTTGGATAATGTGTAACGAAAAGAAATATCTATTTATCAGAAACTATAACAGATATTGTGTTCATTGTTTTTTATTAGTTAGATAGGATTGTTGCCTTTAATAAATACCCTTGGCGTTTGCACAATGTAAGCTATTTTATTTTTCCTCAGGTTCTAAATGTCAACCTATTGTGACACATTAAATTACTCTTAGATTAACTGGCACTTGTACTGATAATTTTACTTTAACAATGATTTACATATGTATGTCATAATTGAAATATAGGTAACTGTTTCCTCTTTGAACATCCCCCTTAGGAAGTTTCTCAGATATATCATATTTAATATGTGTATCCTTAGTTAATTCATTACCGACTATAAGTATATGCGTACTATTCCCAGCAAAATGTTTGTAGCCAAAGAAATAGTTGAATCATGAGTGCAAGTGATTTCGGACTACATCTTTTTACGTGAAAAAAGTCATGATATTTACAGGGGCTTGGTGCAGTGAGGATACTTTCTAATTTGCATCTTAAGCAAACTTTTTGCATTAGTTCATTAAAGTGAATAAATATACATTCCATGGAATGTATTTTGAATCGATTTTTCGGTTCATTTAAAAATTGATTCGCAAGCAAGCATTTTGAAGATGTGGAAGGAGGATTTTCGCTGATTTGAAGACATCATGGTCATTTGAAAAAATTATTTTCTTGCCAAATGGCCTCTAGTTTTCTCTTTTTAACGTTTGTGTTTGTCTATAAATCGAACGCATGATATCTCTTTCTTTTGCAAATTACTGGCAACCGTGGCCTGTTTCTCTAGGATGATTCGAATTAAAATTCGTTCAAATTACTACCAAACTCATGTTTTTGTAGTACATTTTTGTTTGTCCCAATTTACATTGTGCGAGTTTTTCGGCGGCAAATTTTCTTGTTCCCTTTTAAAATTGCCTCCTGCGTCTACACACGGAATTCTTTTCCAGCAAGTCTTGTTTTCAAAACAATGAAAGTAAATTCAAATATGAAAAATATCAAAGGAATTGCCTGAAAATTGTCAGTACGATCAATTTTTTCCAATTCCATTCCCCTAAGTCACAATCTACATTGGGCAAGTTGTTCGCTGGAGAGACACGTAAGGGAAGGAAATTGGGAAAAAATGGTGATCTAAAGTTGACTGCATCGTAGCTGCACCACGCCCTTAAAAAAATCATGACTTCTTTCACGTAAAACGACATAGTCACTTGTACTCATGATTCAACTACTTTTTTGGCTACAAACAAAGACGTAGTCCGTCATTTCTTGCTCTCATGATTATCTTTTTGGATCCAAACATTTTCCTGAGTAATTAAAAAAAAAAGAAAACATATATATATATACAATTCGCAACAATTCGGAATGGTCTCAAAAAACAACCTAAAAAATCGCGAAAATTTGCGAAAAATTTGCAAAAATATTTTTTCATGAAAGTTAATTTTTCCACAAATTTCTATCGAGATTCGCGTTTGGAGTATACCTTGACACTTATTTGGACATTTGTTTGTACGCCTCTGTTTTGCCAATTTTTGAAAGTTGCATAGAATTTTTTATTCACAATCAATCAATTTTCATTTATTTTCAAGCGTCTTTTTAGGAAATTAACAGGAAAAATGGTTAAAAGGAGAGGGCTTAGTTTAGAGTTTGTAAAGATTAGTGGTGGTTTCGGTCAGATGCCGATTGAAAAGATGAAGATGATGACGCCGAAAGTGGTTTCCACAGTTTTGAGGAAAAAAGTACAAATCCACAAAATTGGTGGGTTATTTGAAAAATCAAGAGCTCCGAGGGAATTTCATTGGAAGTGAGGTTGTGCCATATATGTATGTATACTTTTAAACTGTAAGTAAAAAGATCAACTTCCGATTTATGCGGTATAAAATTTACGCTGTACCAGATATATTTTGATACTGTTCAGATCCTGTCATGATACTAAAAACTTATATCCGCACTGAAAAGGTGTATGAATTCAATCAGTTTAGTTCCCGCAGAGCTGAAAGGCAATTACTAATGACCAAATACATATATATGTACACTGGTACTGTTGATACACTGTATGTATGAACATCGAAAAAGGATGATATTCAAAATTGGAAAGAAACAAAAAAAAACAAGAAATCGGAGGGACTGGAGATTTTTTTGGTCGAATTATCTGACAAATATTCTTTATCGGGCGAGATAATTAGGTAAATACTTATTAAACGTTAATAAGTTAATTTGATATTATAAGTTAATGATATTAATTTGACTATGTTATTTACGTTGAAATTAAATATATGGTGACCAAGTAATCGACAACAGTCACGTGTTAGTGTGACAAGACTTCAAGCATCCGAAAAACACAGAGAACGGCAACTAATTTAATAGGTCTGCTAACAAGGATCAATGTACCAAGTACTGGATAGTACAGTCTCAGTCAAAATTCAATTACCGCATTTGTCCGTGTTACCAGAGCCATTGCATCTAATTCCGAACTTGCAATGCAAGCAGAATTCGGGAGATCACGTTAAACAGAGAAGTCAGAAAAAAGCTGACGAAAGTGGTTACCTGATAACGATCGAATCTTTCTGCTCAAAATAGGTTAATTCATTAAAACGCAAATTTAAATAAGCACTATATTCAGCATTAAATTCAAATTCCTACGATCGCATTCCTTCCTACGAATTCAATTAGTTGAGTGAAATATCGTGTTCGGTGGTGAAAACAAAAATTGTAAAAAACAAACTGGGCATAGGCTGTCTATAAATTGTCTCCATCTCTGCCGGTTTGTTGCTACTTCACTCAGTTCTGCAATGTTATTATAGGATCTTCCAAGACTGTGGGACATAGAATTAATCTCTGATATCGTTGACCTTCTCCATGTGGTTTTCGGTCTACCCCTTTTTCGGCTTCCTTGAGGGTTGTAGACTAATGCGCGGTTGCATACTTCTTCTGGTGTTTTTCGCAGTGTATGGCCAATCCAACCAAATTTTCTTCTACGGATTTCCATATTTATGTCAACCATATTTGCTTTCCTCCACAGATGTTCCTTAGATATTCTGTTTGGCCAAAAAATACGTCAAATTCTACGTAGTTTCCTCTGTATGTTCTTTGTCACAAACTGTGTTTCGTAACCATATAATAACACAGAGAGAACACAAGCCTTAAAGATTTTAATTTTCGTTCTGGTGCTATAACTATTCGCACTCCAGACATTCCGCAATTGTGTAAATGATCCGAGGGCTTTGCCAATACGGGTTTCAATGTCTTTTTTGGCACCCCCGTCTTCGGATATGCAGCTTCCAAGGTACGTGAACTCCTGTACTCGTTCTACACATGCATCAAAGAGGTTTAGTTGTGGAGTTTATTCTCATTTCTTTGGTCTTTGCCGTGTTGATTTTAAGACTCACTTTGCTGCATTCTCTCGCAAGATCATTTAGTTTTTGCTGCATATCGCAAAGCCTATAGTTCGCATTTGTCGTCAGCGTAATCCAGAGATTCCAACCTTTCGTTAGGTTTTAGTGGACCCCACACAATACCTCTAGGTTTTTCATGGTAGGCACGCCTCGCTACGGCATCGATCACAACCAAGAAGAGCAAAGGTGACAGAAGGCATCCTTGCCTAACACCGGAGATTGTATTAAAGGGTTCTGACATTTTACCCTCGTGCATTACTGTACATTCGAAATTGTCGTAGCTGCTACGTATAATCGAAATTATTTTTTCTAAATCCAACTTGTTCTGGTCGTAGTTTATCGTCAACTTGTTTGACGATTCCCTTCAGCAGTATTTTCATGAAAACTTTCATTATTATACACAGTATAGTAATACCTCTACAGTTATTGCAGTTTGTGACGTCACCTTTCTTTGGGATTTTAATAATTATACCCTTTAACCAATCTTTTGGGAAAACTTCGGTATTCCAAATCTGTTGAAAAAGTGGACGTAGAATGTTTCCTAAGAATACGGGGTCACATTTTAAAATTTCAGCAGAAATTTTGTCAATTCCCGCAGATTTTCCATTTTTTAACGATTTAATGGCATCGACAATTTCTTCTTTCGACGGCGGTTGGGTTTCGATGGGAAGAACTGGTGTAGTGTCATTGTTGGTTACTACTGTATCTTCTCTGTACACATTTAGTACTCCCATAAAGTGTTGTCTCCATCTCTTTAGTTGCTCGTCAACTTGTGTTAAAAGCTTTCCTTCTTCACCGGTATAAATTGTTTTTTTGTGTTCTTAAGAATTTTATATGCAAAAAGTTATTATGCATGTAAAATGTGAAAATTTTATGAAATGGATTCAAATCGGACATTGTCAAAATGTGAAGAACGGTATTCTGCATGGACTGCTTCTAAAAAAGCTATTCAATCACTACTTCACGTAGAACAACTTCAAATAAATTTTGCTGGGATTATGATGACTTCTATTCTTCCATTTAACGTCTCTCCCTTAAATAATGAATCAGAAATTCAATATTTTATTATTATCCCTCATGCCTACCCGCGTTGTATATTTTTATATAAGGACTACTTGAAATCTGAACCACTTTTTAAAATAATTTGGCGACATTTTTCTAGTCCAAACTCTGTTTAAAAAATTGTGTTAGTAGTGTGGAGTATGCTGTATCTGTCTGCTGAGACTGAAGCTTTCCGATGTCCAGTTTTCGAGCTGTATTTGAGAGTTTATTTTATCCCAGCAAAATTTGAAGGAAGGTGTTCCATACGATGACGTGATTTCATGGCATCTTTTGCTTTGGTCCAAACGAAGTCGTGAAAGATCCGATATTTTCATTAGCATTTGAACCCATGCAAAGGAAGTCGTGAAAGATCCGATCTTTTCATCAGCATTTGAACCAATGCATAGGAAGTCGTGAAAGATCCGATCTTTTCATGAGTATTTAACCCATTCCATCGATCCAATAGAGATGAATTTTGTGTTTTTATTTATAAAAAAACTATAAATACAGTCTGTCGCAAAAGTTAGTATACACCGTTGAAACCAAAATGTATTAGGGATAAATATCACTACAACTTATTGAAAACAACAAACAATTAGTTTTATTTGATAGACAAGAAGGTTGTCTTCCGTAATAACAATTTAAAGTGCGCATTATTTGCATACAATAGCAAATGTACGGTTCGAATCCCAAAAAGACCAAAATTTATGTCGCAAAAGTTAGTATACAACGGAGAATCCTCGTGGAACTGTGTAAAAAATTCTTCATATTTTTCAACAAAATGAAACTAAATCTGAACTTAAGACCATAAAGAGTATATTAATTGTATCGTTAAATCCACAAAAATTTGTCATCTACAAATACAACAACTGTAGCGACAAAATTCCGGGTGTTATGTCCTGTTTATGAATTTTAAAGCCATGAAATGCTCAGAAAAGCTCTAAAGTTTCTATATGGGGTGAGTTTCGACTTGTCATTTTATAAGAAACTGGAATTTCTTGAAGGAAACCCATACTTTTGAGGCCGTTGTCCTTTTGAAACATGTAATAATCCTTAATCCTTACACATAAGGACTTTCCTTTTCAGTTAATTTTCTCACAAATTATGTCCCTTTTCACATTCCCTCCAAAAATAAATAGTAGGAGAACCTCAAGTTCTGGTGTAAGCCCTACAGTGATACTCCACCACCACAGAAGGATATGATAGCTAATTTAAAATTTTAATACAGGGCTTTCTCTGCTGTTATAACGCATAGATTGTGCACCCCACCCCATATTGAAACTTTATATCTTTTCTGAGCATTTCATGGCTTTAGAATTCATAAACAGGAGATAACACCCGGAATTTTGTCGCTACAGTTGTTGTATTTGTAGATGACCATTTTTTGTGGATTTTAAGATCAAGTGTACGTTGGACTTGTCACTTTAAGTACTATAACTGCCATTAAAACCAATTAATATACTCTTTATGATCTTAAGTACAGATTAAGTTTCATTTTGTTCAAGAATCAAGAATTTATACTAACGACATACATTTTGGTATTTTTGGTATTCGAACCGTACATTTGCTAATGTATGCAAGTAATGCACACTTTTAATTGTTATTACGGAAGACAACCTTCTTGTCTATCAAAAAAACTAATTCTTTGTTGTTTTCAATAAGTTATAGTGATATTTATCCCTAAAACATCTTGGTTTCAACGTTGTATACTAACTTTTGCGACAGACTGTATATAACATTAATTAATTAAAATAGGCTTGATGTTGTCGGAGACTAGAAACCACAACCAACGTTTTTAAAACTCTCGTCGTAATGATAATGTCATTGCAAAGGGTTGGTGAAAATGACATGCCAAAGCATTGGTGAAAATGACATGTGAAAGCATTGGTGAAAATGACATGTCAAAGCATTGGTGTAAATGACATGCTTTGGATCCAAAAATGAATAGCATCTTTTTGGGTCCACGCTCATATAAAATTCATCGATGAAGATGCTAAAAGATGACATGCCAGATCACTGGCACCCATGATTGAATGACATCTTTGGCATCGAACATTTCGTTGGGATTCGCTACGTTCAGTCGGCTGCAAGAAGATAGTGATCCGAGCCGATATTTGTTCCTCGAGGCACGGCGCATTCTTTCCATCTGTAACAATATGATCATTTTTGTTTTTACAGTTTTTTATTTAACTTGCTTTGTTGTCTGTCTGTTTAGTTCAGATCTCTTAACTCATTATACCCTCAGCATTTATGCTAACGAGGGTATATACACTTTCATACGGCCAAAATGTGCCTCATCGAAATAATGGTTTTAGACCCCAAGTATGTTTGGACGAAATGTGTTTCAGACAATTTGGAGTCGATTGAGCAATGTCCGTCCGTCTGTCTGTCTGGCTGGCTGGAGCGCACGATAACTCTCGAACGGATGAACCGATCCGGTTCAAATTTTGGCTTTCGTAATATTTTGCCCAAACTTAGTTTAAGTTCGAAGATGAGCTATATCGGTCCACTCCTTCCGGTACCTCCCCCACAAAAGTTCGAAAATGTTCGGAAAATTTGTGCGCACGATAACTCTTGAAGGGAGTAACCGATTTGGTCCATACTTTGCCCATCGTGGAGCGTGTTCCAGACTTAGATCAGGTTTTAATATGGACTCAATCGGTCCACTCTATCGGGTACCTCCCACACAAAAATTTGGAAAAGTTCAGTTTAGGACCATCTCTCGAATCGATTTGATTTTTGCTTTAGCAACTTGTATTCACTGCCCTCCATACGACGGTATAAGTTTTATCAGGGGCAAGTCCATACTTCCTGAGAAAATAGCCTGAAAGTTGCAAAAAAAACCCTATGACACCGTGTGAGGAGGTTGGAGGGCAAAATAACTCTCGAACAGGTCTGCCGATTCGGTCCAAAGTTTGGCCTTAGTAATATTTTGTCCAAACATAATTTAAGTTCGAAGATAAGCCATATCGGTCCACTCCTTCAGGTACCTCCCCCACAAAAGTTCAAAAATGTTCGGAAAAATTGTGCGTACGATAACTTTTGAAGAGAGTGGCCGAATTGGACCATACTTTACACATCCTAATATATCTACCAGATATAGATCAGGTTCAAATATGGACTATATTTGTCCACTCCATCCGGTACCTCCTACACAAAATTTCGGATACATGTTCACTTTAAGACCTGCTTTCGAATCGCTTTGATTTTTATACCCTCAGCCTTTAGGCTATGAAGGGTATATACACTTTCATACGGGCAAAATGTGCCTCATCGAAATAATGGTTTTAGACCCCAAGTATGTTTGGACGAAATGTGTTTCAGACAATTTGGAGTCGATTGAGCAATGTCCGTCCGTCTGTCTGTCTGGCTGGCTGGAGCGCACGATAACTCTCGAAGGGATGAACCGATTCGGTTCAAATTTTGGCTTTCGTAATATTTTGTCCAAACTTAGTTTAAGTTCGAAGATGAGCTATATCGGTCCACTCCTTCCGGTACCTCCCCCACAAAAGTTCGAAAATGTTCGGAAAATTTGTACGCACGATAACTCTTGAAGGGTGTAATCGATTTGGTCCATACTTTGCCCATCGTGGAGCGTGTACCAGACTTAGATCAGGTTTTAATATGGACTCAATCGGTCCACTCCGTCGGGTACCTCCCACACAAAATTTTGGAAAAGTTCAGTTTAGGAACATCTCTCGAATCGCTTTGATTTTTGCTTTAGCAACTTGTATTCACTGCCCTCGATACGACGGTATAAGTTTCATCAGGGGCAAGTCCATACTTCCTGAGAAAATAGCCTGAAAGTTGCAGAAAACCCCTATGACACCGTGTGAGGAGGTTGGAGGGCAAAATAACTCTCGAACAGGTCTGCCGATTCGGTCCAAAGTTTGGCCTTAGTAATATTTTGTCCAAACATAGTTTAAGTTCGAAGATAAGCCATATCGGTCCACTCCTTCAGGTACCTCCCCCACAAAAGTTCAAAAATGTTCGGAAAAATTGTGCGTACGATAACTCTTGAAGAGAGTGGCCGAATTGGTCCATACTTTACACATCCTAATATATCTACCAGATATAGATCAGGTTCAAATATGGACTATAGTTGTCCACTCCATCCGGTACCTCCCACTCAAAATTTCGGATACATGTTCACTTTAAGACCTGCTTTCGAATCACTTTGATTTTTGTTGAAGCAACTTGCATTGCTGCCTCAATTGCGATGGTAAAAGTTGTTTCAGGGGCAAGTTCATACTTCTTGAGCAAACATCCCTGAAGTTCTAAAAAACCCCTATGGTACCATATGTAGTGGCTGGAGACCCATTCTTTTTAGTATCTCCTCCACAAAACTTTTGATATTAAATCCTAATCAACATTTTTGTCAGTTCAAACGCCCAAAATTTTTAAAACTCCCTAAATACATGCGTTTTTTGGAAAAACATTGTTTTAATATACACAGGCTGAGGGTATATCTCTGTCGGCAAAGCCGACTGATACTTTTTTACTTGTTGTTGAAGCAACTTGCATTCGCTGCCTCAATTGCGATGGTAAAAGTTGTTTTAGGGGCAAGTCCATACTTCTTGATCAAACATCCCTGAAGTTGTAAAAAACCCCTATGGTACCATATGTAGTGGCTGGAGATCCATTCTTTTTAGTATCTCCTCCGCAAAACTTTTGATCTCTAATCCTAATCAACATTTTTGTCAGTTCAAACGCCCAAAATTTTTAAAACTCCCTAAATACATGCGTTTTTTGGGAAAAAATTGTTTCAATATACACAGACTGAGGGTATATCTCTGTCGGCAAAGCCGACTGATACTTTTTTACTTGTTTTTAACATAGTTGCAGTTGACCAAGCGGACTAAAACTTTGCACAGAAACTTCCCCATGGACATGGAGCCAGGTTTTAGTATAGCCCACATATAACTGTACTACCCGATTTCAGGCATTTTGAAGTTTTTTAGCTACATTTCGGCCTAAATTGGTTGTAATTTGGTATGGGGATCTCAGGGCCAAGAAAATATATTTACTAAAAAGTTAATGTTAAAAAATAATTAAAAAAATTAACTTACAGCGTTTTATTTATAAATGCGCTTAAAACTAGAAAATAATTTTTCTCTTAGCCTCAATAAGTATATTATTCTTCATGATGGAGTCTCTCAAATAAAACGCTTGCATTTAAAGTAAAAATTGTGGCAAAATTAAACGGCAAGCGTTTAATTTGAGAGATTCCATTATGAAGAAGATTATACTTATTGAGGCTTAGCGAAAAATTAGTTTCTAGTTTTAAGCGTATTTATAAATAAAACACTGTAACTTAATTTTTTTAATTTTTTAAGGCATATTTTTTAATATGGTGGTTTCTACGAGGTCTTGTGTATAGCGCAATAATATATAACTAGTGCTTTCTTCTTACTCAAATCTAAATTTTACAATTATGTATCAAAAATTGAAATTTGGTTGCAACCCTATATACGAGTATTTCTCATTAATGAAATTGAAAATCATCAATGCCTATCTCGTTCCTACGCTCATTTAATGAGAAATATATCAATAACAAGAACATCTATAATTTTGTTGGTAAATAAATATCAATACACGTGCCATATATAATAAAATACTATGACAGAGTTGGGAAAATATTTATAAAAAAATAATATTTAAAGAGATTGAAATTTTCCAGGAAAAAATGATTATTTATTTATTCAAATGAAAGATATATTAAAATGTATTTTAATTACAGTGATTCTTATTTCAAAAAAGTGAAGTTTGAAATGTGTATGTGTATCAGGTGGCAAAATATCTTGATAGACACTGGTCAGTATACATAAATATTTTTCACAAACATGTGATAATGCATATTTGTATTTGACAAAGCAATTTGTTTTAGGGAATTATTTGTTAGAAAAAACACATCACGTACTTGTGTAAGTATAATATACAAAAATATCAGCAGACAAAGGTCAAACCTCAAAATAAAAGCAACAAAAAACATCATGTCTTGATTAACATTTATCTACTGACACATCGATATTTAATAAACGTAAGAAATTCTTGACAATTGATTTGATTGGTATACACGTCAATATTCATAATAGAAATAAATATATCTCCATAAATGATTGATGCTCTCAAGTAACGTCAATGTAATTTTTATTTTAGTAGCATTGCCTCCAAAACACAATTGGCGACATCAAAATTGAGGTAATATTTATTGGTTGTCAGTTAAATGCCACTTAACATTTTCCACCAACAAGCATCCCATCATTCCATTGACAGAGATTACACTCAATGTATGACTCCCATTTTCAAGGGCTAATAACATTTTCTTGTGTTTCAAGGAATTTCAGGATACACACGAATCACCTGTGTGGAATACCATTGTTAGAAACGAAAAAAAAAATATAAACATTCTAAGGATGAAAGGGAGAAATTTCTTAAAGAATTTGTTGTATTCTCTTTTTTGCTGGCAACGTTGTTTAAGGATAAAAGGACAAACTAAAATTCAAAGATTATTGTAAGGAGCAAAAACAAACAACACAAGAAAGCAATGGAACAAAAAGACAACATGAATGGCATCTTTGAACTATGCTGAACTAATCACTATTTCTAGAAACAATTTGTTAAATAAAAGGATTTATGAAGAAGATACAGTCGAACTTCTTTACAACGTAGCACTTGGGGAGCGAAGAATTAATACGTTATAGAGAAAATTCGTTGTAGGGAAACCAAGGCAAAAAGGTTAATTTGACCTACATACATATGTATTAAGGAAACAAACGTGTGTACACGAATATACATAAATTTATTTTTTTTACTTGGTAGTGAAACAAGAAGTGATTTTCATTTGTTATTGAATTTGTCAAAGTCTTCGGCTTTGCCGGCAGAGATATACCCTCAGCCTGTGGGGATTGAAATACTTTTTTTCCCAAAAAAACGTATGTATAAGCGCAAAAATTTGCGGGGATATCGACAGATAGCGTTTTTTTTACCATACCAGCCTACCATACTAGCCTAACATAATATCGCTATAAACAGGAAGGATCCTCGAACAGACCCTTAACCACGCCAAAATGTTGAACATTTGTGTGGGTGGTACCCCAAGGATCGGACAGGTAGGGCCCAAATTTGAATATAAACTTAGTTTCGACAATATTTAGAGATCCAACGTTTGGAATCGGTTGCTACGCCTATAAGATATCGCGCGTACCATATTAACGAATATTTTCGAACTTTTGTGGGGGAGGTACCGGAAGAAATATTACGATATCCAGTGTGGACGAGCTCCCCAGTCACTACATATGGCGCCATAGGGGTGTTTACAACTTTCGGGCTTTTTTCTCAAGAAGTTTGGACTTGCCCCTGAAAAAACTTTTACTGTCGTAATTGAGGCAGCGAATGCGATTTGCTTCAACAAAAATTGAACCCACGTCCTTGAGCCTTTGTCGTGAAATATCCGAGTAAATGTATAAAACACATTTACATTTGAAAAACGAAAAGTTCTAGGACAGAGAAGCCACTACGTAGTCGATACGTCCGAAGATCTGCTTCACCACCAGTGAAACAAGGTGACTATGTGGGTTCGAGTCCTTGGTTTTCCTTTTTCACTTGCAAATAATTTCCGATCATCAAGCTTAACTCTTAACGAGAAAATTAATAAAAAATCATTAAAAAAAATGATCTTCGCCCTAAAAAGGCAAAAATTCAAAAATCAAAGTGATTCGAGAGCAGCTTAAAGTGAATTTATCCAAAAATTTGTGCGGGAGGTGCCCGAAGGAGTGGACAAATATAGTCCATATTCGAACCTGACCTATATCTGGTAGATATATTAGGATGTGTAAAGTATGGACCAAATCGGTGTCTCCCATCAAGAGTTATCGTGCGCAATTTTTCCGAACTTTTTTGAACTTTTATGGGGGAGGTACCTGAAGGAGTGGACCGATATGGCTTATCTTCGAACTTAAACTAAGGTTGCACAAAATATTACGAAGGCCACATTTTGGACCGAATTGACAGATCCGTTCGAGAGTTATCTTGCGTTCCAACCACTACACACGGTGTCATAGGGATTTTTTTGCACATTTCAGGCTATTTTCTCAGCAAGTATGGACTTGCCCTGATGAAGCTTATACCGTTTTATGGGGGGCAGTGAATGTAAGTTGCTACAACAAAAATCCAAGCGATTCGTGAACAGGTCCTAAACTAAACTTTGCCGAAATTTTGTGTGGGTGGTACCCGAAGGAATGGACCGATTGAGTCCATATTGGAACCTCGTAATATTTTCTCCAAACTTAGTTTAAGTTCGAAGAAAGCCTATATCGGTCCACTCCTTCCGGAACCTCCCCCACAAAAGTTCGAAAATGCTCGGAAAATTTGAAGGAAGTAACCGATATCATCCATACTTTGCACATAATGAAATTTCTAGTAAACTTAGATGAGGTTCCAAAATGGACTCAATCGGCCCACTCCTTAGGGTATCTCCCACACAAAATTTCGGACAAGTTCAGATTAGGACCTGCTCTCGAATCGCTATGATTTTTGTTGCAACAAATTGTATTCATTGCCCCCATACGACGGTACAAGTTTCATCAGGGGCAAGTCCATACTTCTTGAGAAAATAGCCTGAAAGATGCAAAAAGCCCCCATAACACCGTGTGTAGTGGATGGAGCGCAAGATAACTCTCGAACGGATTTGCCGATTCGGTCCAAAATTTGGCCATCGTAATATCTTGTCCAAACATAGTTTAAATTCGAAGATAAGCCATATCGGTCCACTCCTTCAGGTACCTCCCCCACAAAATTTAAAAAATGTTCGGAAAAATTGTGCGCACGATAAATCTTGAAGGGAGTGACCGATGTAATCCATACTGTGCACATCCTAATATCTCTACCAGATATAGATCAGGTTTGAATATGGACTATATTTGTCTACTCCTTCTGGTACCTTTCACGCACAATTTCGGATAAGTTCACTTTAAGACCTGCTATCTAATCACTTTGATTTTTGTTGAAGCGATTTGCATTCGCTACCTCCATTACGACGGTAAAAGTTTTTTTCAGGAGCAAGTCCATGTTTCTTAGGAAGACAGCCCGAAAGGTGTAAAAAATCCATATGTTACCATATGTGGCTGTCGGAGAGTACGATAACTCTCGCATTGTTCAACCGATTTGGTCCAACATTTGGTCTTCGTCATATTATATCCAAACTTAGTTTCGTGCGGCAATACCTGTCCACAACTTCCGGTTCTTCTCCCCAATATTTAAAAAATGTCACTATTTTAGTGACTAGGACGATATCACTTAATGAGGCAACCTATTTGGTCCAAACTTTGGATCTCTTAATATTTTGTCAAAATTTAGTTTAACTTCTAAAATGGCCCATATTGGACCTCCCCCACAAAAGTTCAACATTTGTGTCTTAGTGCAGTTAATTCCTAATCCACATTTTTGTCGGCAGGTTCAAATGTCCAAAAAGGGCCACAAAATTCTGAAGATACCTTAAATGTATTCGATCTGTCCGTTGGTGAAAGTTTCACTTCACATTGGCTGAGGGTATATATCTGTCGGCAAAGCCGACTGACACTTTTTTACTCGTTATTTTTTATTTTTAACTTTTTAGTAAAACATTTTTTGACCACTGAGAAGTCCATAACCAATTTACAGTCAAGACCGAAAATGTAGATAAAAAACTTTAAATTGCTTGAAATCGAGGGGTACCATTATATGGGGCTACACCAACATCTGACCCATATCCACAATTTTTGGTGGGAGAGTTTCTGTACATTCCAAGTTACAGCCAATTCGGACAAAAAATGAAGACAAAATCCTCAAAACACCTGAAACCGGGTGGTACCGCTATATGGGGGCTGTGCCAAAACCTGAGCCAATATCCGACATTTTTGTTGGGGAAGTGCCTGTACCATTGGAAACTCCAAATGCCAAGTTGCAACCAATTCGGACAAAAAATTAAGACAACATCTTTAAAGCACCTGAAATCGGGTGGTACCGCTATATAGGGGCTATAGGAAAAAATGGACCCATATTGGTTTTGGTTTCATATTCCTGCATTGTCATCTAAATCTGAAAAGTGTGGAAACTTCAGTTCGATTGGTCAATTGCAACTGTGTTAAAAATGAGTTACTAAATTTGAAGTAAATCGGGTTGTACCGCTATATGGGAGCTATAGGAAAAATGTACCCATATTGGTTTTGGTTTCATATTCCTGCATTGTCATCCAAATCTGAAAAGTGTGCAAAGTTTCATTTCAATTGGTCAACTGCAACTGTGTTAAATGAGTTAATAGATTTAAACTAAACGGACACCTAAGCAAGTTAAATAAATCACTGTAAAAAGGGACAATTCATAGTGAGTGTCGCAATCGACATTAACATGGTCTTCAATCGTAACATCCTCAATATTACATATTGAGACGCTATTTTGTCATACAAATATTAATTAATCGATACCAGCAGCTTTTATAGCCATACTTATAAAATCAGCCAAATGTAACTTATGTTGAAGTAATTTTCATTCCAAAAACGCCGATGAAGAAGTTTTCCTTTTTTAGTGTGCACTTCAATAAAAGGAGCGTTATAAATGTGTTTTGTTTCTCATTTATTGTGTAAACATCAATGAGAAAAAGTTTGATAAAAAATCGTTATCGAAAGGTTATTTTTAGTGAGAATTTCCACTTGAACAATATAAACACTTCGTTATAGAGAAGTTCATTATAGAGAGGTTAAAATAGGTGAAAATGGACTGAAAAAAACTGTGTTTTCAATTTTTCTTGGTTATAGAGAAAAATTCATTGTAGAGAAGTTCGACTGTACTAGGATTAAAAATGGTACACACAACTTATATTTCCTTTCTTAAACTATTTTAAGGTGTGAAAAAAAAATTGTTTGAAATCCCCAAATTTTTTAATTAAAATTTCTTTGGGTAAGCACATTATTTAAGAGATTTTAAAGGGCATTGTGGTTAAAATAGAACACAAAATAGTTCACTTAGAATATTTGCGGATTTGTGGTCTGTTTGATTTTAAACTGCAAAAGAAAAAAAACTAAAGACGAAAGAAAAGCAATCATCCCTATAGGAAATGTAATAGTGAATCTATACTGACTTACTACTGACATGTCAACGGTACTATTGACAAATTTTACAAGACTCATGTAATTTCCTATAGACATTTTGTATAAACGTGTCATTCGAAAGTCATTAGCGACATTTGCACTAGTAGGTCAGCAGGATGCTAGTAGTTGCTGAGGGACCATGTGTTGACATTGGGGGTAGTAAGTCAGTATAGACATTGGAGGTAGTGAGTAGATAGTTTATGAAGAGCCATATAGCGACAGTGCAACGACTTCAAATTATGGTAGTAACTCTTCAAATCTTTCATAAACGCGTCAAATTTTAGTAATATTTTTAGAAATTCTAGCGGTACTTGCTAAAGCAGAGCAACAGAAATGAACATTTCCATTTGAAGAAATTTAAACATTGAAATTTCCATTAACGTAGTAGCAGCTTACAAGTTATATAACACAAACGTTTTGTGTAAAATTACAATAGTAAGATAACATTATAAAGCTGAATATGTATTTGGTAGTAAAATGTATCTCTTTTGAAATGCAACTTTTGTGAGTGTTTTTATACCCTCAGCATTTATGCTAACGAGGTTATATACACTTTCATAAGGGCAAAATATCCCTCATCGAAGTAATGGTTTTAGACCCCAAGTATGTTTGGACGAAATCCGTTTCAGACAATTTGGAGTTTATTTATCCATGTCTGTCTGTCTGTCTGTCTGGCTGTAGGGCACGAAAACTCTCGAACGAATCAACCGATTCGGACCAAAATTTGGATTTCATAATATTTTGTCCAAACTTAGTTTAAGTTGGAAAATGTATTATATCGGTCCACTCATTTCGTTACCTCCCCCACAATAGATCGAAAATGTTCGGAAAATGTGTGTGCACGATAACTCTTGAAGGGAGTAACCGATTTGGACCATACTTTGCACATCGTGACATTTTTACAAGACTTAGATGAGGCTCTAACATGGGCTCAATCGGTCCATTCCGTCGGGTACTTCCCACACAACATTTCGGTTTATGACCTGCTCTCGAATCGCTTTGATTGTTGTTGTATTCCCTGTCCCCCATACGACGCTACATGTTTCATTAGGGGAAAGTCCATACTCCTTGAAAAAATAGCTCAAAGTTGCAAAAGTTGCCTATAACGACGTGTGTAGTGGTTGGAGCGCAAGATAACTCACGAACGGATCTGTCGATTCGGTCGAAAATTTTGCCTTCGTAACATTTCATCATGGGACAATCAGTAAAGGATGTAACCGATACCTTTATGAAGGTCGAAGGAGAATCTGCTAAAGTGTGTCTGGAGGTAAACGGCGAGAAGACCAAGTTGATGGCGTCGACGCGCAATGCGTCCATTGAGATCGGACTAACTGTTGAAGTTGGTTACTATAATTTTGAGATTCGTATGCCTCGGCACCGTTGTAAACACACAAACGACATCAGTTGTGAAATAAAAAGAAGAATTGTATTGTCCAACAGATGCTACTTTGGCATAAGTAAACACTTTAAAAACAAAGCCACAACTCGTCAAACAAAAATAACGCTGTACAAAAGACTGATACTACCCGTGCTGATGTATGGTTCCGAAGCCTGGGTACTTGCGCAAGCAGATAAGGCTGTGTTTGGTATGTTTGAGAGAAAAATTCTTCGAAAGATCTACGGGCCAATCTGCGTTGACGGTGAATATGGGCGTCTATGAACCACGAGCTGTATCTGCTATACAACGTATCCAGATGCAGCGATTGCGTTAGCTAGGCCATGTAATAAGAATGATCGATGATGAACTAGCTAAAAAGGCGTATAAATTCGGGCCAAATGGCGGTGCACGCAGAATTTGCAGGCCAAAGATTATATGGCGCAAACAAGTGGATGAAGAGATAACAAGGCGCGGTATTCCAGAAAGCGAAGAACTAAACTGAGAGAATTGGAGATCTATATCTTAGTTCGGTATATGGAACAAATGTTCTGTAGTGGGGCAGCTAAGTAAGTAACATTTTGTCCAAACTTAGTTTAAGTTCGAAAATAAGCCAAAAGTAAAAAATGTTCGGAAAAATTGTGCGCACAAAAACTCTTGATGGGAGTGACCGATTTGGTCCACACTTTACACATCCTAATATATCTACCAGATACAGGTTAGGTTCGAATATGGACTTTATTTGTCCACTCCTTCGGGTACCTCCCACACTAATTTGATTTTTGTTGAAGCAACTTGCATTCGCTGCCTCAATTACGACGGTTAAAGTTTTTTTTTCAGGGCCAAGTCCATACTTTTTGAAACAGCGCAAAAAGTGTAAAAAATCCCCATAACACTAAATGTAGTGACTGGAGAGTACGATAACTCTCGAACTGCTCAACCGATTTGGTCCAAAATTTGGCCTTCGTCATACTTTGTTCAATGGGCAATACCGGCCCATAACTGCGGGTTCTTCCCCTTATATTTAAAAAAATTCTCTAAATTTGTATGAACTTTGGATCTTCTAATATTATGTCCAAATTTAGTTTAACTTCTAAAATGACCCATATCGGTCCTCTTCTTAGGGTACCTCCTCCACAAAAGTTCAACATTTGTGTCTAAGTGCAGTTTAGGGTCTGTTCGAAAATCCTTTGGAAATGTATACCGATGCTTTTCGTTGTTGTCCTATTTATTATATTTTCCGTAGACAAGTCCATGCTTCCTGGCATATGTACATATATGATGATCTACTGTAATAAGATATGACTCCCAAAATAAGATCCACTTCCATAATGGACCAAGTCGGTTTATTCCTTTAAGTACTTCCTGCGCAACACTTTTGAACTTTAATCCTAATCCACATTTTTTTCGGCAAGCTCAAATGTCCAAAAATGGCTACAAAATTCTGAGTAGACCCTAAATACGTTCGATCTGTCCGTAGATAAATGTTTCAATTTACATAGGATGAGATTATATCTCCGTCGGCAAAGCCGACTGATACTTTTTACTTGTTTTTGTTTTCTTTCGCTTTAGCCTATTTAGATTAATACAAGTTTATATTAATAAAATAATAAAAAAAATCATTTCTTGAATAACAAATATTTCAATCACATTTAATATTGTCCTCTCTATTGGTAAGATAGTTCATAAACATTATCTATAAAAATATTTCTTAATAACAATCCATATTTACCATCATTGTTTAAAAGTACTTTCAAAGTAAATTGTTCACCATAACAAAATTTCAGTATAACTACATCAATATCAAAACTATAAAATGTCTTTAAATTATATTTGTAGAAAAAACGATATGCGATAAAGCTGATTTCTCCTTCAATTAAGGACGCAGCATCATCCCATACCACACAATAGCCGGACCACTTAAAATCTTCAAAGAATATCTTGTAACCTTAAAATAGACATTTGCCTGTGTTTGTGTGTACGTCGCTTTCATTGATGTCTATACCTGATACTGCTGCCTGCCATTGTACTTCAATCTAAAGATGGTTAGGTTATTCAATGATGTTGACATTCCTACTTTGGTATTAGGGTGAATTATTTTATTTGGAATGAGTAGATTTTCTTTGAGATTTTCGCAAAAAGGGAAAACTAATGAAGCAAACATAAGAAGGAATGAGGGGATAGGGGTGGACAGACACATTGCAAATCATCTAGCCGTGATAGGTTGCTTGACTTTGTCTCCTTTTGACTTGGCATTCGAATTATTTTTGAAATCTTCAACTGTTTTTCTTGATGCTTTTGTGTCTGTGTGTGTGCGTATTTGTTGTGTACACATGTTCGGTTAGGGATTGTCGTCAATAACATCAAATGTTCCACCAATGTCAATATTGACTTTTTGACTTAAGTATCTCTTTCCCCCTCGCTTGATCTTTCTCTATGTGATTGTATATAAAAGCTACAGAAATATTCGTTACATACATAGTTCGGTTCCTAGCTAAACTTATGTGAAGTGTATAAGAAGAAGAATCTTAAAGTGAATCGATAATGCCGTTGCTCCTTAAAATGGATAAAGTGGATTATGTTAATCAATGGATGGATTTTTTGTATGACCCAATAGAGATCAGGAATCTAATGACGCAAATCAAAAAATATTGCTTAAGAGTAAATTATAAAGACAAATTTGCAATGAGAATACAAGGAAGAATAGACATTAGGGTTATGACTTTTTTACAACCTCATATCCCTGTATCATAGCGTGATGAGTTTTGCCATAAGATTACATAAAATCATAATTATAAGGTGATTCTGTGAAAAAACCTCACGCACAAAATGATTTTAAAATTTGAATTTATCAAAATTATGGACAATTTTTTGAAGTCACTGTAAGCAGATATACAATTGAAAATAAACTTTAGAGTCACATGAGATAATTAAACTGACATAACATTTATTTCTCACTAATTTTCTTCAATTCTGAGAATCGTAAAAATGTCGTAAACGCTTTTATTTAAAGATATACTTTTTTAACAAAAAATTTTTTTCAAAGTGGTTTGTGCATGACCTTTTTCAATATTTGAATGAAATAAACATTATTATAGTTATTAGTAGGCTTATGTTTATTTATTGGTGCAACAAAAAATAATTTTTGATTTTTTTTTTTTCATTTCATACATTTTTTCAAAAAAATTATATTTTTAAAATCGATTTGTGCGTGAACTTTTTATACCCTCCACCATAGTATGGAGGGTATATTAAGTTTGTTTTTCCGTTTGTAACGCATTGAAATACTCATTTGCGACCCTATAAAGTATATATATTCTTGATCAGGGTAAAATTCTAAGTCGATCTGAGCACGTCCGTCCGTCTGTGGTAATCACTCTAGCATCCACAAAAATGGAGATAGGACGCTGAAATTTTGGGAAAATGCGTCTTTTGTTTGCAGGCAGGTCAAGTTCGATAATGGGCTATATCGGTCCACGTTTTGGTATAGCCCTCATATAACGGTACCCCCCGATTTGCGGTATTTTGACGTTTTTAGCTACATTTTCAGACCGATTTGGCTATAATTTGACATTTAGGGTTCTTAAGTATCAATAAACATATATAACAAATCTTGTGGACATAGGTCCACGTTTTGGTATAGCCCCCATATAACGGTACCCCCCGATTTGCGGTATTTTGACGTTTTTAGCTATATTTTTAGACCGATTTAGCTATAATTTAACATTTAGGGTTCTTAAGTATCAATAAACTTATATAACAAAAGTTGTGGACATAGGTCCACGTTTTGGTATAGCCCCCATATAACGGTACCCCCAGATATACGGTATTTTGACGTTTTTAGCTACATTATCAGACCGATGTAGCTATAATTTGGCATTTAGGGTTCTTAAGTGTTAATAAACTTATATATTAGAAGTTGTGGACATAGTTCTACGTTTTGGTATAGCCCCCATATAACGGTACCCCCCGATTTGCGGTATTTTGACGTTTTTAGCTACATGTTCAGACCGATGTAGCTATAATTTGACATTTAGGGTTCTTAAGTGTCAATAAACTTATATAACAAAAGTTGTGGACATAGGTCCACGTTTTGGTATAACCCCATATAACGGTACCCCCGATTTTCGGTATTTTGACGGTTTTAGCTACATTTTCAGACCGATTTGGCTAAAATTTGACATTTAGGGTTCTTAAGTTTCAATAAACATATATAACAAAGCTTGTGGACATAGGTCCACGTTTTGGTATAGCCCCCATATACCGGTACCCCCCGATTTGCGGAATTTTGACGTTTTTAGCAACATCTTTAGACCGATTTAGCTATAATTTGACATTTAGGGTTCTTAAGTATCAATAAACATATATGACAAAAGTTGTGGACATAAGTCCACGGTTTGGTATAGCCCCCATATAACGGTACCCCCCGATTTGCGGTATTTTGTCGTTTTTAGCTACATTTTCAGACCGATGTAGCTATAATTTGACATTTAGGGTTCTTAAATGTCAATAAACTTATGTGACAAAACTGGTGGACATAGGTCCACGTTTTGGTATAGCCCCCATATAACGGTACCCCCCGATTTACAGTATTTTGACGTTTTTAGCTACATTTTCAGACCGATATAGCTATAATTTCACATTTAGGGTTCTTAAGTGTAACTAAATTTATGTAACAAAAGTTGTGGATCTAGGTCCACGTGTTGGTATAGCCCCCATATAACGGTACCCCTGATTTACGACATTTTGACGTTTTTATCTACATTTTCAGACCGATTTAGCTATCAATTGACATTTAGGGTTCTTAAATGTCAATAAACTTATATAACTAGTGGACATAGGTCCATGTTTTGGAATAGCCCCCATATAACGTTACCGCCCGATTTCAGGTATTTTGAGAATTTTACCAACAAGTTTTAACCGAATTATCTGTAATTTGAACATTTGACATTTGAAATTCTTAGTGGTCACCACACCTCTCCACCAAAAATTGTCAGAAAGCTCCATATAACGGTACCTCCCGATTTTCAGTAATTTGATGATTTTAGCTACAATATTAAACCGAACTAGCAGTAATTTGACATTTGAAGTTCTTAGTGGTCACAACACCTCTCCATCAAAAATTGTCAACATAGGTCCATGTTCGGATATAGCTCCCATGTAACGGTACCTCCCAATTTTCAGTTATTTGGCCATTTTAGCTACAATTTTTAACAGAACTAACTGTAATTTGACATTTGAAGGTTGTAGTGGTCACCACGCATCTGGATCAATAATTTTCAACATAGCCCCAATATAACGATACTTCCCGATTTTCGGTACTTTGAGGATTTTACTTAAAATGTTTAACCGAACGTAGGTCCATGTTTTTGTATAGCCCCAAAACAAACCTCCCGATTTCCCGTACCTTAGCTTTATTTTTGGACGAACTTTCTGTAATTTGAAATTTAAAAGTCAACAAA
The DNA here is from genome assembly GCF_047663935.1 of Musca autumnalis. Taxonomy (NCBI): domain Eukaryota; kingdom Metazoa; phylum Arthropoda; class Insecta; order Diptera; family Muscidae; genus Musca; species Musca autumnalis. The sequence continues at coordinate 181,809,570 of NW_027411866.1, read as the reverse complement.
AATTCTGCAACAAAAATTGTTCATTTAAGTTCATATTTTCGTATAGCCCAGATACCTCCGAACTAGCTGTTAATGACTTTTGAAGTTCCCACGTTATGTACCGATTTTCGATATTTTGAGGATTCTAGCTAAATTTTTTAACCGAATTAGGAGTTATTTGACATTAAAGGCTCCCATCAAAAACTCTCAACATAGACCCATGTTTTATTATAACCCCTATATAACAGTACCTCCCAAATTCTAGCCCACCAAAAATTGTCAACACTTAGATATAGGCACAATAAAAAAGGGCCTCCCGAATGAAGCATTTTATGTACATTATCTGACATTTTAACGTACTCACTTAAAGTTGTGGACAGGAATGAATATTTTATGGTGGAGGGTATGAAAAGTTCGGCCCGGCCGAACTTAATGCTTTTTTACTTGTTTTATATTTCAATGGAATAAACGATAGCGTCGTGATTATTAGGCAAAAGTTCATTCATCCCTGCTACAGGAAATCATTTTTGAGAAAAAATGTCAAAAAGTCATAACCCTAATAGACACTGGCCAAAAATCTTGAAATTTCAAATTGAGAAAGTCATGGACATATCTTTATTCCATTTACAGCTCAAGAAGAAACTGACTTCCCCATATGCCTGATGTGTTTGGTTGTACAGGACTGCATACATATGTATATGCAGCATATATGTATTTGTATTTGTAAGAAAGATATGTGATAGGAATATAGAGGATGAAAGATACCAATCAACGACCCTGATCAGCTTTAACATGGCAAAGTTCAGGACTTAACTTGGCAAGCATTGACCTCATCCATTAACCTGGTGTCACTTGGGAAGCTGGACATAAACCATCTGTTATAGTTAGCGAGCAACCGCGTGCCGCCCGCTAACACATAAGAAAGTTAAAAACTAGGGTTGGACGTTGGGCAGTTGTGTTGTGGCTCCTATTGAAATTTTTTAACACATAAGCACAAACGATTGGAACTTTTCTTAGAGTGGGTACCTTCCTTTTGTGGTGGTTTCGCTCTTGGCGAACTTCATCTAATATTGGAAAATATTTTAATCCGTCAATTTCCCTGCAGCAACAATTTCCATTAACTCTCATAATATTTTTATTAGATCTTTTTGCGTTTAAATTAAAAATATTAAGATAGCCTCAATTAAAAATATTAAATGCGTTAACCAATTCATTCAGCAGGAGAGCAAGAAGAAATATATATTATATCTTAGAATTGATTTTACAGACAAATGTAGACAAATGTATCGGTTGCAGTTCTCGACAAAGTCCCATTTGGAGTTTTCGACATGTCTAAATACAGCTTTGACATGTCTAAATACAGCTGTTTCAATTGGAAAATGTGTCTAAAACCACCAAAATAGTTCAATTGGTTGTTAACTTTTTTATTTGATGGCTATTCTAGGATTGGACCTATGACGAACTACAGCTTATTCTGTTGGAAAATGTGACTAAAACCTATACCATAACATCGGCCTAAGTCACCAATCATCGGTAAGGATATCTTATTTTCACTAAAAACTCGAAATATTTAATTACAGCTGATTCCGTTAACCATCGTGCTAAAAACTCCGAAATACGTGAAAACGGAAGCTTCCTTTATACAAGATCTATATTGAAAATCTACAATTTTCGAAACAGGGAAAAAAGAAATCCCAAATCACAGCTAATTCCATAAAGGAAAACATGGAGCATTGATCATTCATGCGATCCACCCAGACAGACGAACGGATTCGGCTAATTTATTCCAATTTTATTTTATTTTTCCACATTTAAGATGGTCTATGAACAATACGGTGCATAAAGTCATTAATTCAATGAGACAGATTTTCGATCATATACACCCTGTTTAGCCATAAATCTGAGAGTAAAAATATTAATTGTATAAACATGTTAATGGTGTTGTTCTATTTTTTTCGTAAGTAAGTTTTTATTCAACTAATTACCCATATAGTGTTTTTGTTCATCTATATATGTATATATAAAAAAGTAGTGAGGTGAATGACTGACTGATTCATCAACGCCCAGACGAAACGGCTGAAGCTAGAAACTTCAAATTTTCAGTGTGGGTTGCTGTTGGTGTGTAAGGGTGAGATAAGGCTGGATTTTCGAAATTCGAACTGGAAGGGTAAGAAAAGTACCAAAAGGTACTAAATATGGTACCCTTTGTATTACGCGTACGCGTAGAGCTAGAATTGTGAAATTTGGTATGAGGGTCACTGATGGGGAGTTAGAAAGATGTACAAGGGTACGAAAAGTACTAAATTTGGTACAATTTGGATTTGTGTGAACGGATAGAGCTGGAATCCTAAAATTTGAAGTTAGGGTCAATTGTGGTGATTAACAAAGAAAGGTTTTTGGAAATTCGAACTATAAATGCACGAATAGTACTAAATGGTACTAAATTTATTACAATTTTGGTGAACGGATAGAGCTGGAATACAAACGTTTGGAATTTGGGTCACTTATGAAGAGCAACAAGGAAGGTTTTTGGAAATTCTAACTGTAAGGGTACGAAAAGTACTAAATGGTACTAAACTTAGTACAATTTTGATTTGGGTGAACGGATTGAGCTGGAATGCAGACATTTGGAATGAGGGCCACTAATGAAGAGTAACAACGAAATGTTTTGTAAATTCGAACTATAAGGGTATGAAAAGTACTAAATAGTACTAAATTTAGTACAATTTGGATTTGCGTGAGCGGACATAGCTGGAATCCTGAAATTTGGAATGAGAGTAACTGATGATGAGTAAAAATGAAAGGTTTTTGGAATTAGAACTATAAGTGTACGAATAATTGTATAATAAATGGTACTAAATAAATGGTACTAAATTTAGTACAATTTGGGTTTGGGTGAACGAATAGAGCTGGAATCCTGAAATTTGGAATTAAGGTCACTGATAGAGAGCAAAAAAGAAAGGTTTTTGGAAATTCGAATTAAAAGTATAGGAAAAGTACTATATGGTACTAAATATAGTACAATTTGGATTTGGGTGAACGGATAGAGCTGAAATACAAACATTTGGAATGATGAAGAGTAACAATGAAAGGTTTTTGGAAATTCGAACTATAAGGGTACGAAAAGTACTAAATGGTACTAAATTTAGTACAATTTTGATTTGGGTGAACGGATTGAGCTGGAATACAGACATTTGGAATGAGGGTCACTGATGAAGAGTAACAATGAAAGGTTTTTGTAAATTCGAACTATAAGTGTGCGAAAAGTACTAAATTTAGTACAATTTTGATTTGGGTGAACGGATAGAGCTGGAATCCTGAAATTTGGAATGAGAATCACTGATGAAGAGTAAAAATAAAAGGTTTTTGGAATTCGAATTATAAGTGTACGAAAAGTAATAAATGGTACTAAATTTAGTACAATTTGGGTTTGGGTGAACGAAAAGAGCTGAAATCCTGAAATTTGGAATGAAGGTCTCTGATGGAGAGTAAAATAGAAAGGTTTTTGGAAATTATAATTAAAAGTATACGAAAAGTACTAAATAGTACTAAATATAATACAATTTGGATATGGGTTAACGAATAGGGCCGGAATCCTGAAATTTGGAATGAGGGTCACTGATGAAGAGTAAGAAAGATGTACCAAAGGTCGAAAAGTCCTAAATGGTAGTATGATTTGGATTTGAAGAGCTGAAATCCTGAAATTTGGAATTAAGATTACTGTTGGAATATAGAATTGAGGTATGGAGGAAGCTTTGGAAAATCGTACTAATGTGAACGAAGCAGTACTAAATGGTATGGAATTCGCTACAATTTGTATTTGCGTGAGTAGATTACTGTTGGAGTGTAGGATTGAGGTATTTTTGGAAATTCGTACTTATGGAAAAGTGCTAAATGGAACTACATTGGATATAAATTGGGCTTAGGGGAACGGATAGAGGTGAGATATGAAAGTAAATTTTGGAAAATCGTGTACGAAAAGTGCTAAATGGTACAAAATTTGGTACCTTTTGGTATTTGCTAAGAATTTTGTACAATTTGTAATTTTGTAAAGGGTATAACTGGAATTTGGAAATTTGGTATTAGATTAGCAATTGGTGTTTAGAGTGCACAGTGGATCCACTTGTATGGAGAAAGTGGCCAAAAATATTTAGAGTGTAAAAATCAAGCCAATGCGCCGGTTACAGCTTTGTGCTGCTGCGAAGAGAGTTTTAAGAAACCACGAGCGTAACATTCTTTTACATTTTTTATGCTGTTAATACAAAATGACATGAAAAAAGGTCCCGATTATCTTATGATGCAAAAATAGGCTTGGGGAAACAAAACAATCTCCAAAACAACATAAAATCCAACCAATTTGGCGGATTAAAAAAAATCAACATTTTGTTTGAAAATTGGTTAAATTTTTAATATAGATCTTATAGCGTTCTTCCTGGAAGGCACGTACCGCTAACGCAAGACAAATTTGAAAGAAGATTTCTTCACCTTACCACTGATGCCAATTATGTTAATGTACGTGGTCAGATAACAGAGTTATACCCTAATATATCCATAGAAACCCTATTCTAGGACAGCTTTAGTCAGCGACCCACCATTTACAGTCTGGCACTAGATGGCAGCTGATTTTAATACTGAATAATCTTAAACCCATGAACTACTTTGGAAAATTATTCCCGACGTGGGCACTGGTGGGCATCATGACTAAAACCTTAGGTCAAATTTAAGTATGGGATCGAATTGGCATTGCAAAATACACCAAGAAAATATGCAGGTAACTAGAATTCCACAACACGCTAAAATACTATTTGTTAATAAAATTTAAGCTATTGCCTCCTCCTTTAAAATCCACTATAATATTTTGTTATATGTATTAGTTTCGCGATATTTTGAATATATTTACTTGCACTTAAAAAATAGGTTGTACTCACAACAAAAAATATTAGTCAAATGTTCCGACTTTTGAAGCTATTCTTAAGACGATCGCGTTCGAATGAAACAAAGACTAATATATTTTTTAAAAGGTCCATGTCATATCTGTCAGAGTTGCCAGATGTTGTACAAAAATTTTGACATTCATTTTTTTATTTTTGGCCAATGGGTGGATCCACTGTGGAGTGGAGGTAGGGAGGAGGTTTTTGAAAATTCGTACTTATTTATACAAAAAGTACTAATTAGTACTATTATGGGTTTCAGGAGAACAGATAAAGCTGGAAAAGTGAATTGGGGTTAGGATATATGTTGAATATAAGGAAAACATTTTTGAAACGTTTACATATTTGTACGAAAAGTTGGGCAACATGTTGCTACCAAACCCATTTTGGTATTGTGTAACCACTTAACGTACTAAATTTGGTGTTGGATGTAGGAACAAAGCTGGGATTATATAATTTGGAAATACGCTATTTGTACAAAAATGCGAAATGGAAAAATATTTGTTATGAAGATCACTCTAAAATTTGAGACAAAGTTCTGAGTTTGAAAAATTGTACTGAATATTGTTCCATTGATTTGATGTTAACGCCAAGGCGTTTCTAAATTATGTACTGAAATTAAGTAGTCAAACGTGAAGTATCTTTTCAAAAAATGTTTTTTGTTCTGACCGCTTTGGTATGTTAATTTGAAAACGTGGTCCAATGCGACAATTTTGTTAAGTAGACGTTATTTACTCTGATAATAAAAAAGCCTGAATTGAAATGCCCCCAAAAAATTTTTCGTTATATGCGGTTGACATACCCGTGCACATTAATTACAATATTTTGTAAAAAAGTTTTTCTAACCTTTCATGCTACTAATTCCGAATTTCGGTTGGAAAATGTGCAGAAGATCTTCAAAATACTCTAAATCTTCAAAATATCTCTTCTTATAAACGTGGATTGAAGTGAACATTTTTTAAATTAAACTTTTATATCATCTGAGTATGCAAGGTCCAAATTTAAAGAAAATTGGACAATATAGATTTTTTCTTCTTTAAAAATACACTAAGTGGAGAGGTACCGTTATATGGGGATATACGAAAACGTGGATTTTTGTGGCCATTTTGAATGCCGAAAATTTAACGGACCTATTCTGGGCGAAGCCGTTAAAGCTAGTACACTGCATTGTAAATGTGCGTGATTGTTGTTGTTAAGGTGTGAGATAAAGTTTAGTGTTTGGAAATTCGTACTGGAAGGGAATGCTGTGTTAGTGAAGGGTTAAAACCAGGAGTCAAATCTGAAATTTGCAATATGATACGTAGTTTTGGAAATTCGAAATAAAAAATATGGTAGTTGTGTAGGGATGCGATACGGCAGAGTGTTTTTTTTTTTTAAATTCTGGCTACAATCGAAAAACATATTGGTAATAAAAATAGGTCTTAGTATTAAATATTGTTTATATGGGGAATTCCAAGTGAAATCGGACAGTTCGGAGAAAAGTAATTTTTGATTTCAATTGTTTTTGGTTCAATTTATGCTTCTAGCCAACAGAACATTTTAGTATATTTTAAAATTATTTTTTGACCAACGGTACAGAGATATCGCCTATTGAAATTATCGCATTTTTAAAGAACTATGTTCAAATAAATACTCATAACTTCTTTAATATTGGTCCAAATGGGACCATCTTTTTTTTGATTTGTTTGTTTTTTTATCAGCTATCGAAAGAAATATTTAAAAGAAAAATGCACAGTGGGCATCAATGCAATTTTCGGGATTTAATATTTAAAATCAATTTTTAAACATGATTGCACCCTTCGATTTTTTCAAAAAAAATTTATGTAAAACTACGTTCAATTACAAAAATTTTAAGCCCTATGTGGTAATGGGATTCGGACGATTACTATTTTTTCTGAATTTTTTAAAATTTGTCAATACAATTTTTCCTTTATACCTTTGTCCAAAATTTGTATTTCCTCTATTTTTGAAGCTAAGAGTACATATTTATCATTATATATTATATATATATCATAAAAAATAGAAAAAAATCCACAGTGGACTTTAATGGAATTTTCGCTGATGCATTTTCAAAATCGAAAAATTACGCAGTTTTTAAGATGTTTGAGATAAATTCATAAACATAAAATCAAAACAAATATTTACAAATTAAACTTTTAATTTTTTTAATAAAATAATAAACTTTGGACAAAGGTATAAAGGAATAATTGTAGTTACAAATTTTAAAAATTCAGAAAAAATAGTAATCGTCCAAATCCCATTACCACATATGGCTTAAAATTTTTGTAATTGAACGTAGTTTAAGATAAAATTTTTTTGAAAAAATCGAAGGGTGCAATCATGCTTAAAAATTGATTTTAAATATTAAATCCCGAAAATTGCATTGAAGCCCACTGTGCATTTTTCTTTTAAATATTTTTTTCGATAGCTGATAAAAAAACAAACAAATCAAAAAAAAGATGATCCCATTTGGACCAATATTAAAGAAGTTATGAGTATTTCTTTGCATGTAGTTTTTACAGAATTTGACTTTTTCAAGGCGCGATATCTCTGGAACCGTTAGTCAAAAAAAAATTGAAAATATACTAAAATGTTTTGTTAATCAGCAGCATCGCCACAGCAAAAAATAAAGGAAATCAAAAACCTCATCTTGAAAAAGTGTCCGATTTCACTCAGAAATCCCCATATATATTTTGTTAGCTTTCCGCATACGAAGTGGCGAGCATTTGCTAGTAGTATGTATGATTAATGTTAAATTGATGTTGTGCTATACATAAGCCTAGTCATTGTTGATACCTTTATGTAAAAAAATATGTACATAGATTATTTGAGATTAATTATACCCTCAGCATTTATGCTAACGAGGGTATATACACTTTCATACGGGCAAAATGTGCCTCATCGAAATAATGGTTTTAGACCCCAAGTATGTTTGGACGAAATATATTTCAGACAATATGGAGTTGATTTAGCCATGCCCGTACGTCTGTCTGTCTGGAGCGCACTATAACCCTCGAACGGATCAACCGATTCGGTCCAAAATTTGGCTTTCGTAATATTTTGTCCAAACTTAGTTTAAGTTCGAAGATGAGTTATATCGGTCCACTCCTTTCGGTACCTCCCCCACAAAAGTTCGGAAATGTTCGGAAAATGTGTGCGCACGATAACTATTAAAGGAAGTAGCCGATTTGGTTCATACTTTGCACATCGTGAAATTTCTACCTGCCTTAGATGAAGTTCTAGTATGGACTCAATCGGTCAACTCCTTCGGGTACCTCCCACACAAAATTTCGGAAAAGTGCAGTTTAGGACCTGCTATCGGATAGCTTTGATTGTAATTGTAGCAACTTGTATTCACTGCCCCTAATACGACGCTATATGTTTCATCAGGGGCAGGTCCATACTTCCTGAGAAAATAACCTGAAAGGTACAAAAAACCCTATGACACCGTGTGTAGTGGTTGGAGAACACGATAACTCTCGAACGGATCTCACGATTCGGTCCAAAATGTGGCCTTTGCAATATTTTGTGCAAACTTAGTTTAACTTCGAAGATAAGTCATATCGGTCCACTCCTTCAGGTACATCCCCCACAAAACCTCAAAAATGTTCGGAAAAATTGTGCGCACGAAACTCTTGATGGAAATGACCGATTTGGTCCATACTTTACACATCCTAATATATCTACCAGATATAGATCAGGTTCGATTATAGACTACATTTGTCCACCCCTTCGGGTACCTCCCACACAAAATTTTGGATAAATTCACTTTAAGACCTGCTCTCGAATCACTTTGATATTTGTTGAAGCGCTTTGCATTCTCTACCTCCATTACGACGGTAAATTTTTTTTCAGGGACAAATCCATATTTCTTGGGAAAACAGCGCGAAAGGTGAATAAAACCATATGTCACCATATGTGGCGGCCACGATAACTCTCGAACTATTCAACCGATTCGGTCGAACATTTGGTCTTCGTCATATTTTATCCAAATTTAGTTTCATGGATCCGGTCACTTGAATGGAGCAACCAATTTGCTCCAAACTTTGGTTCTCCTAATACTTTGTCAAAAGTCAGTTTAACTTATAAAATGGCCCATATCGGTCCTCCCTAAGAGTACTCCCCCACAAAAGTTCAACATTTGTGGCTTAGTGCAGTTAATTCCTAATCCATATTTTTGTCGGCAAGTTCAAATGTTCAAAAAGGGCCAAACAATTTTGAAGAGTCTCTAAATACATTCGATCTGTCCGTAGTTGAAAGTTTCACTTCACATTGGCTGAGGATATATCTCTGTTGGCAAAGCCGACTGACACTTTTTAATTGTTACTATATAGGAAGGTATAAAAAACACAAAAACAGTCACATTTAGTTTAATTTCGATATTGAATTACTCTGCAATTACTAGACTGAATATGACGCGAAAGCTGATTGTTTTATCTGTCGAATAAAAAAACGAACAAAAGAAAAAATCTCTATCCGTTAAAAAGTTACAGAAAATTGATTAGATTCTGAAATACTGTGCGTCTTACGAACCACGAGCTATATCGGCTATACTCGTACAACGACGTCAGTGTAGTTAAACGTATCGAGATACAACCATTACATTAGATAGGTCATGTCATTAGAATGAACGGCGATGAACCCACTATAAAGCCGTATAAGTACGGGCCGCATGGCGGTACACGCAGAACAGGAAGGCCAAGGCTTCCATAGAGTAAACAAGTGGAAGACGAAAAACAAGATATTCGAAATTGGAAAAGTAAAACAAAAAACGGGAGGAATGGAAATATTTCCCTAGTTCGGCTTATATGACAAATGTTCTGCAGAGGACCAACTAAGTAAGTAAGAAAAATTCTATTTAAGGCTTACAACCGCATATTGTTTAGAATCCAAATATTGTATAAAAACCATACAACCGAATAGGGATTAGAATCTAACATTAAATTTATCCATCTTTATTTGGAAAACTATCTGATGTTAGTAATCAATGAGCATATCTGTATGTGGCACCATTAAATTTGAAATTAAAACACATATGTATATATCACATAAAACAGCCCCCATATATATAGAGGTCAAAGTTTATATATATAAAAAAGTTTTAATAGCTACAAATAAATTCTTCTTCAACGAAGCATGTGTCAAACATTTTCAATGAAAGTTTATTGTTTGTCGTCACATCAAGTTTAAGAAGTCCCATTGGTAAGCATGTAAACTTGCTGTGAAAAGTTTTTCTGTGTGTGTGTGTGTTTATGATTGTTCAAAAAGCAAGTACATTCTTCCACGGTATGATAAAATATAAAAGCTGAACAATAAACTTTAACAAGTAGTACGTGACTAGTCTATAAACATAATTGTAGTGTTTGTGTGTGCTTGCTAGTCTCATTTGTAAAAGTCTCGTAATCCATGACATTTGACGTTACAATGACACTTGTTACAAAAAAATATATATATACAAAAAGTTGTGTGTAGTGGCAAAACAATATTTGGCACCTCATAAAGAAAAATGAGATTTATTAATAAGATCACGAAATAACTTTATTTACTTGTATTTGTTACATGTATGTAGTATGTGTATTTATGTTTTATAGAGGGAGATGTCTATTTAACTTTCAATGGTATGGGATGTGATGTGAAACTCAGGAGAGTAGACAAATAAACGCCTGTATTTTTAAGGCACTTTTGTGCTTGATTTTTTTTTCTACTAATTCTTTAGAACTGGCGGTTTACATCTATGTACATCCAGGAAAAGGGAAAGGATGTCCATTACACATATCTTGGTCAACAAAATAATTTTTTTATTTGTTGATGGCTGGTGTGCTAGGTGGGGCTTACAACGTTCCCTTGGCAAATGTAGAAGTAGTTTAGTAGTAGTTCTGTGGGGTTGAGTGGGGTTTATAACGTTACCCTCGGCTAAACAGAAAATAGTTGTGTTGTTTAGAGTCAAGTGGGGTTTATAACGGGCCCTTGGCTTTAGGCATATTGTGTTGTTGTTTAGAGTCAAGTGGAGTTTTTAACGTGCCCTTGGCTTAAGACATATTGTGTTGTTGTTGTTTAGAGTCAAGTGGGGTTTATAACGTGGCCTTGGCTTTAGCCATGTTGTGTTGTGTTGTTGTTTAGAGTCAAATTGGGTTTATAACGTGCCCTTGGCTTAAGACATATTGTGTTGTTGTTTAGAGTCAAGTGGGGTTTATAACGTGGCCTTGGCTTTAGCCATATTGTGTTGTGTTGTTGTTTAGAGTCAAATGGGATTTATAACGTGCCCTTGGCTTTAGACATATTGTGTTGTTTGGAGTCAAGTGGAGTTTATAACGTGCCCTTGGCTTAAGACATATTGTGTTGTTGTTGTTTAGAGTCAAGTGGGGTTTAAACCGTGCCCTTGGCTTTAGACATATTGTGTTGTTGTTTAGAGTCAAGTGGGGTTTATAACGTGCCCTTGGCTTTAGGCATATTGTGTTGTGTTGTTGTTTAGAGTCAAATGGGGTTTATAACGTGCCCTTGGCTTAAGACATATTGTGTTGTTTAGAGTCAAGTGGGGTTTATAAAGTGGCCTTGGCTTTAGCCATATTGTGTTGTGTTGTTGTTTAGAGTCAAATGGGGTTTAAAACGTGCCCTTGGCTTTAGACATATTGTGTTGTTGTTTAGAGTCAAGTGGGGTTTATAACGTGCCATTGGCTTTAGACATATTGTGTTGTTGTTTAGAGTCAAGTGGGGTTTATAACGTGCCCTTGGCTTTAGACATATTGTGTTGTTGTTTAGAGTCAAGTGGGGTTTATAACGTGCCATTGGCTTTAGACATATTGTGTTGTTGTTTAGAGTCAAGTGGGGTTTATAACGTGCCCTTGGCTTTAGACATATTGAGTTGTTGTTTAGAGTCAAGTGGGGTTTATAACGTGCCCTTGGCTTTAGACATATTGTGTTGTTGTTTAGAGTCAAGTGGGGTTTATAACGTGCCCTTGGCTTTAGGCATATTGTGTTGTTGTTAAGAGTCAAGTTTGATTTATAACGTGCCCTTGGCTTTAGCCATATTGTGTTGTGTTGTTGTTTAGAGTCAAATGGGATTTATAACGTGCCCTTGGCTTTAGACATATTGTGTTGTTGTTTAGAGTCAAGTGGGGTTTATAACGTGCCCTTGGCTTTAGACATATTGTGTTGTTGTTTAGAGTCAAGTGGGGTTTATAACGTGCCCTTGGCTTTAGACATATTGTGTTGTTGTTTAGAGTCAAGTGGGGTTTATAACGTGCCCTTGGCTTTAGGCATATTGTGTTGTGTTGTTGTTTAGAGTCAAATGGGGTTTATAACGTGCCCTTGGCTTAAGACATATTGTGTTGTTTAGAGTCAAGTGGGGTTTATAAAGTGGCCTTGGCTTTAGCCATATTGTGTTGTGTTGTTTTTTAGAGTCAAATGGGGTTTAAAACGTGCCCTTGGCTTTAGACATATTGTGTTGTTGTTTAGAGTCAAGTGGGGTTTATAACGTGCCATTGGCTTTAGACATATTGTGTTGTTGTTTAGAGTCAAGTGGGGTTTATAACGTGCCCTTGGCTTTAGACATATTGTGTTGTTGTTTAGAGTCAAGTGGGGTTTATAACGTGCCATTGGCTTTAGACATATTGTGTTGTTGTTTAGAGTCAAGTGGGGTTTGTAACGTGCCCTTGGCTTTAGACATATTGAGTTGTTGTTTAGAGTCAAGTGGGGTTTATAACGTGCCCTTGGCTTTAGACATATTGTGTTGTTGTTTAGAGTCAAGTGGGGTTTATAACGTGCCCTTGGCTTTAGGCATATTGTGTTGTTGTTAAGAGTCAAGTTTGATTTATAACGTGCCCTTGGCTTTAGACATATTGTGTTGTTGTTTAGAGTCAAGTGGGGTTTATAACGTGCCCTTGGCTTTAGACATATTGTGTTGTTGTTTAGAGTCAAGTGGGGTTTATAACGTGCCCTTGGATTTAGGCATATTGTGTTGTGTTGTTGTTTAGAGTCAAATGGGGTTTATAACGTGTCCTTGGCTTTAGACACATTGTGTTGTTGTTTAGAGTCAAGTGGGTTTTATAACGAGCACTTGGCTTTAGGCATATTGTGTTGTTGTTTGGAGTCAAGTGGGGTTTATAACGTGACCTTGGCTTTAGACATATTGTGTTGTTGTTTGGAGTCAAGTGGGGTTTATAACGTGCCCTTGGCTTTAGCCATATTGTGTTGTGTTGTTGTTTAGAGTCAAATGGGGTTTATAACGTGCCCTTGGCTTTAGACATATTGTGTTGTTCTTTAGAGTCAAGTGGGGTTTATAACGTGCCCTTGGCTTTAGACATATTGTGTTGTTGTTTAGAGTCAAATGGGGTTTATAACGCGCCCTTGGCTTTAGACATATTGTGTTGTTGTTTAGAGTCAAGTGGGGTTTATAACGTGCCTTTGGCTTAAGACATATTGTGTTGTTGTTTGAAGTCAAGTGGGGTTTATAACGTGCCCTTGGCTTTAGACATGTTGTGTTGTTGTTTAGAGTCAAGTGGGGTTTATAACGTGCCCTTGGCTTTAGACATGTTGTGTTGTTGTTTAGAGTCAAATGGGGTTTATAACGTGTCCTTGGCTTTAGACATATTGTGTTGTTGTTTAGAGTCAAGTGTGGTTTATAACGTGCCCTTGGCTTTAGACATATTGTGTTGTTGTTTAGAGTCAAATGGGGTTTATAACGTGCCCTTGGCTTTAGACATATTGTGTTGTTGTTTAGAGTCAAGTGGGGTTTATAACGTGCCCTTGGCTTTAGACATATTGTGTTGTTGTTTAGAGTCAAGTGGGGTTTATAACGTGCCCTTGGCTTTAGACATATTGTGTTGTTGTTTGGAGTCAAGTGGGGTTTATAACGTTACCCTCGGCTAAACAGAAAATAGTTGTGTTGTTTAGAGCCAAGTGGGGTTTATAACGGGCCCTTGGATTTAGACATATTGTGTTGTTGTTTTGAGTCAAGTGGGGTTTTAACGTGCCCTTGGCTTTAGACATATTGTGTTGTTGTTTAGAGTCAAGTGGGGTTTATAACGTGCCCTTGGCTTTAGACATATTGTGTTGTTGTTTAGAGTCAAGTGGGGTTTATAACGTGCTCTTGACTTTAGACATATTGTGTTGTTGTTTGGAGTCAAGTGGGGTTTATAACGTGGCCTTGGCTTTAGCCATATTGTGTTGTGTTGTTGTTTAGAGTCAAATGGGGTTTATAACGTGCCCTTGGCTTTAGACATATTGTGTTGTTGTTTAGAGTCAAGTGGGGTTTATAACGTGCCCTTGGCTTTAGACATATTGTGTTGTTGTTTAGAGTCAAGTGGGGTTTATAACGTGCCCTTGGCTTTAGACATATTGTGTTGTTGTTTAGAGTCAAGTGGGGTTTATAACGTGCCCTTGGCTTTAGCCATATTGTGTTGTGTTGTTGTTTAGAGTCAAATGGGGTTTATAACGTGTCCTTGGCTTTAGACATATTGTGTTGTTGTTTGGAGTCAAGTGGGGTTTATAGCGCGCCTTTGGCTTTAGACATATTGTGTTGTTGTTTAGAGTCAAATGGGCTTTAAACCGTGCCCTTGGCTTTAGACATATTGTGTTGTTGTTTAGAGTCAAGTGGGGTTTATAACGTGCCCTTGGCTTTAGGCATATTGTGTTGTGTTGTTGTTTAGAGTCAAATGGGGTTTATAACGTGCCCTTGGCTTTAGACATATTGTGTTGTTGTTTGGAGTCAAGTGGGGTTTATAACGTTACCCTCGGCTAAACAGAAAATAGTTGTGTTGTTTAGAGCCAAGTGGGGTTTATAACGGGCCCTTGGCTTTAGACATATTGTGTTGTTGTTTAGAGTCAAGTGGGGTTTTAACGTGCCCTTGGCTTTAGACATATTGTGTTGTTGTTTAGAGTCAAGTGGGGTTTATAACGTGCCCTTGGCTTTAGACATATTGTGTTGTTGTTAAGAGTCAAGTGGGGTTTATAACGTGCTCTTGACTTTAGACATATTGTGTTGTTGTTTGGAGTCAAGTGGGGTTTATAACGTGGCCTTGGCTTTAGCCATATTGTGTTGTGTTGTTGTTTAGAGTCAAATGGGGTTTAAACCGTGCCCTTGGCTTTAGACATATTGTGTTGTTGTTTAGAGTCAAATGGGGTTTAAACCGTGCCCTTGGCTTTAGACATATTGTGTTGTTGTTTAGAGTCAAATGGGGTTTATAACGTGCCCTTGGCTTTAGACATATTGTGTTGCTGTTTGGAGTCAAGTGGGGTTTATAACGCGCCCTTGGCTTTAGACATATTGTGTTGTTTAGAATCAAGTGGGGTTTATAACGTGCCCTTGGCTTTAGACATATTGTGTTGTTGTTTAGAGTCAAGTGGGGTTTATAACGTGCCCTTGGCTTTAGACATATTTTGTTGTTGTTTAGAGTCAAGTGGGGTTTATAACGTGGCTTTAGACATATTTTGTGTCGGTGTGTTTGGAGTCAGGAGGGAGATTGCCGTGCCCCTGGCTTTCGATACCTATATCCACCGGTGTGGTGCCACGTTGACGCCAACGTCCATTGGTCATTGCCGTGCCGAATCCGTCGCAACAGTCATCATCCACTATCCTGTCGTCAATATTCCTCGCCGTCAACATCCACCGCCCGCTGCCGTGCTAAACGCCCTGCCATCAGTATCTACCCTTGTCAAGCTCAAACTTCGTTCCAGCCGAAACGCCCTACGCCGCATCATAATAGTGTTCATTATAGTGTTGTGTTAAGTGTAGTTTAGTACTAATCACTAAAGAAGTGTTAATAACGTTTTTGAAAGAAAATAATAATTTTGTGTCTTTCCTCTCTCTAATGCCCTATACCAAATAAATTCTTTTGACGACCCTGGCCCCGCCGAACCTACCCCAGCTTCAAAGTGAAAATACGTCGTCACAATATTAGATCCAAAAAATATGAGTTTTAGAAAAATGTTCGTACAAAGTTTCCTCATTTGGATGCAGTGGATGCTGTGCATGCTACATTTACGATATACGTATCATATAATTCAGAATTGCAAGTACTACAATCCTGTAAATGAATTTTTATAAAACCTGTTTGCGGAACGCGACTAGAAGAAAATGTCAAAAAACACTGTAAATCTGGCTTCAAGATGTCAGCGTCATTTAATGGTAGAAGCAGATCAAATTTTGAAAAGTAATACATTAGTGAGGTGATCCTTATTTAGTTTGCTTCTACTTTTACTTTGACAGAAAAATCGTTAAAAGTGTGGTTTACTCATAAATCGAGAGAAAACAAAAAATGACACGTTGGCTTCAACCCATTTTTATCCATTTTTTTTTAAATAAATATAGCCACAGCTTCCACTCAAGTTAACTTTTAAGGCCAATATTTTTTGCCACGTCCAAAAACATTTCATTTTATCGAAAAAACATTTAATTTGTATCATATACAATCACAAGTCACGCGTACTAAAAGAGTAAACCTTGGCTTCAGCAATGTTAAATTTTCAAAAACATGGTGATATACACATACATTCTATAAACATAAATAACCTTAGCAACCGTCTGTCTAACATAATTAAAATCACATTAAATTTCCCGGAAATCTTGTCACTTTGGATGGTGTCAAAAGGTTGGTCGGTCATGACAAAGACTTCATTAAGAATTCTTTGATCTTTGGTCTGGATGCAAATTTCTTTTGTTTCGTCCAAAAAAACTGATATTTCTATTGGAACCCTTTTTTTCCTAGTAAAATTCCAAGTTGCCTTTTTTACTTAGGCAACAAAAAATTCATCAGAAAGCAAAGAAAAATAAATAAACTTCAATCAGTATGACCCTCTCAGCGAAATAAACCAAACAAACATAAAGACAAGACTGTGTTTATCAAAGGTTTAGATTTTCGAAGCGTTTTTTTTTTCTTTCATTTTGGTTGGTTTTGAGTTATTTGATATTTACTGAAAACACGTTTCGGGAATCCTTTTTAGTTGATTGAATATTTTCATTTATTTTCTCGGTGAATTAGAGACGGGTGTTAAGTCGATAGTGTGATTGACAGATTTGTTATTATAAGGTTATCATACCCCTTTGTTGTATGCCATAAAGGGCATTTTTATATCTTGAAACGGCACATATGTATGTATGTGTGGTTTAAAAACATCAATCTGTATTTATCCTCATAAGTCAATAGGCATTAGTCATGAGACAGATGGAATAGTATTACTGTATGTATGATGTTTAACATTAGCACCAATGTTCAATTTTGTACAAAATATGCACACTCATGCCATTAATATTATTAATGTTAAATATGCATTACATGTATCGGTCTCATAAATTTGTAATAATTTTCTATGACGCATATTTTCTATTTGCAAAATCCTATTAATAAATCAATGGTAGACGACAAGGCCTTAAAGACTTTGTAAATATTCAACCCACATAACCAATGGTCAAACTGTTGGTTTAATAACACACAATTTACCACACACATTTGTTTGAATTTATGTCGAATACCCATAAAATATATAAATGTAAATATGTAACATGTATGTAATATAGTTAAATGTATCTTCTATCGAAATAAACCCTATTTGCGTGTGTAAATATTTATATTGCCCACCAAAATGCAAATTGTGAATATAATTTAAACTTAAAGGGTGCATCATATGCGAATGTTGAGTTCAAATATTTTAATTGAAAATAAGGGTAGTTGAAAGATAAATAAACAAACGAAAATAAACACAAACATGGTGAGAATTTTTCATTTTAATAAGCAGATATATATTTTTTTAACGTGACAGTCAATTATTTTTGCTAGCGATTTTAGTAATTAACATGCATATGTAAAATGAATTTGATTTGAAATTTGAGTTCATTCAATAGAGGCCACCCTCTATGAATGAATGTCACGTAGATTTAAGGACACATACCATATTTTATTTCTTGACACACAAACCTCACATTTTTCATAAGC
Source organism: Musca autumnalis (assembly GCF_047663935.1). Taxonomy (NCBI): domain Eukaryota; kingdom Metazoa; phylum Arthropoda; class Insecta; order Diptera; family Muscidae; genus Musca; species Musca autumnalis. The sequence continues at coordinate 181,791,731 of NW_027411866.1, read as the reverse complement.
AGATAGATTTTAATTGAAAAGTTTTGGATGAGCTTATATTTTACCTGAAGAAAAAATATGTTTATTATTACATATGCATATTTTACAACGTAGACAAAATCCTTTTTTCAGTATTATGTTTAATGAGCACGAACAAACTTCAATCAGGGGTAGTGAATGAATTTTATGGGACGTCACTGCACATAAAGACACATTTTTTTAATTCTGTTGTTACCTCACAAAAACCACTCAAAATCATTGATTGCAAATAGGAGTACTGCAATTAAATTTAATAAATGGAAATTACTAAGAAACGGTCCTAATCGACATTTACCTGAAAATGCTGGTTTACAGAAAGTGTAAGGAAATGCTCAAATTTCGCACTGAGTGCGAAAATTAAAGTGCATATATATACGGGAAATGTTACCAGCTTGTTAATATTCCATTTGGAAAAAAAACTAACATTTTCTTTTCGAGCTACATCAACGATTTCTGATACATGTCTTAAGGAAATATTCCCCTGATCGAATTGTATATATATGGGAAATATTGTCAATTTGTTCATATTCAATTTTGAAAAATTTTAAAATTATATTTTCGCGCTACATCAACGATTTCTGATACATTTCTTATGAAAATATTCCTCTTTACGAGTCCCCTCTCGAGCAATTTTTTTGTTGTTGCGGACAGAAGTTATCGTGTTTATATTTCTGCTTTTAGGAAAAACATATTATAAAAGCGCTAATTTTAGCATAATATTTGTAAAATGTTACTCAGTATTCGCGGAATTTACAAAAAAATTTACATATTTTAAATGTAACCCAATTTTTTTTCAAAATAAAGGTCCATTTGTTCAACAATAAAATTATATAAAGATTGGTATCATAGTTTGGATGCTATAGAAAAACTAAGCTCATATTTGGTACAAAAAATAATTATACCCTCAGCCTTTAAGATAGAAAGGGTATATCACAAATGTTGTCAAATATTTCATATTCCATTTCAAAAAAATATTAAATTTTTTTTTCGCGCTACATCAAAGATTTTTGGTACATAGGTTAAGAAAAAATTCCCCAGTACGAATCTGCTCGCGAGCCAATTTTTGGTTGTTGCGGACAAAAGTAACGGCGGTTTTATTTCGTCTTTTAAGAAAACAATATTATAAAAACGCTAATTATTTTAATGAGCACAATTGTTACTAAAAAGTTCTTTCGATGCGACTTCAGAGAGTAGATTGCATAATACATGTAAAATGTTACTCAGAATTAGCGGAATTTACAAAAAATTGATAAATTATTGAATTTAAGTCAACTTTTTTCAAAAGAAAGTCCCATTTAGCGGTCATAAAATTACATACAAATTGGCTGTGGATCAAAACTTCACTAAATCAAACAGATTGGTATAATAGTATCGATGTTACAGCCGAAATAAGCACATATTTTGGACAAAAAAAAATTTTTTTGTTTGAAAAAAAAAAAAAATATTTTTTTGTAGTAGAAAATATTGGAAAAATCTATAAGAAAACTTCCTTCATTTTGCTTAAATCTCCCAATAAAATGGACGGATTTTGCTTTATAGACATTTATATTAAAGAGGAAATAGAGGTCAAATTACCCATTTTCATTTACATGCATTGTAAAATACGCGTAAATTTCGTAATTATCAAAATCAGTTTGTCCGCATGTGATTTTTATGTACAGCAATACCGTATCTTTTAATTTGAATATAGTTTTCGAAATTTAATTTGTTGGCTAAGATGTAGCATCGGCTGCATCTAAGTGTTGAAAAACGCATCAAAATTTCGCTAATTTGCACAGAGTGCGTACAATTTTTATCCGCATCCGATTTCAGTGTCCACCATAGAAATCAACATCCATATATATCCAATCCTTGGCGGTCGGTAAAGAACCGTGGATGTAGCATCACACACAATTTTTGGGATAAAATGAATTCAGCTACCTTATCAGTGAAGTTTTTAAATCTCTGTTTCCGCTAAAACGAAAATGCTGTACCAGTGTTTTTCAGTGCTGTGGAAGTGACCCACAGAAAACGCGATTAAATACGCGATATTGTCAGAAACAATTTTAGGTGATTTTCCTACTTTAGAATTTCTCGTAACTCGCGTTTTAGTAGATGAATTTTCACGAGGACTGATTTATTAGATCCGGAACGTAAAAAACTAAAATGTACAATGGGGTACGAGGTAATCGATTAACAATTGTAAATATTAGACCCGAAAATGTGATTTTTAGAAAAATATTCGCACAAAATTTCCGCATTTCGATGCAGATTTCTCTGAAGCTGTGAAGATTACATTCACGATATACGTATCAAAAAACTCAGAATCGCAAGTACTACAATCCTATAAAAGTATTTTTGAAAAATCTGTTTGCGGAACGTGACTAGAGGTAAATGTCAAAAAACACTGTAAATCTGGCTTCAAAATGGCAGCATCATTTAATGGTAGACGCAGATCAAATTTTGAAAAGGTATACATTAGTGAGATGATCCTTATTTAGTTTACTTCTACTTTTACTTTGACAGGAAAATCGGGAAAAGTTTGGTTTATTCACGAATCAAGAGAAAACAAAAAAAGACACTTTGGCTTCAACCCATTTTTACCTATTTTTTAACATAAACATAGCCACAGCTTCCACGCAAATTAACTTTTGATGCCAATATTTTTTGCCACGTCCAAAAACATATCATTTAGCCAAAAACATTTAATTTGTATAATATACAATCACAAGTCGCGTGTTCTAAAAGGGTAAATTGGTGATATACACTTTGATACGACCAAAAATGTGCCTCATCGAAATAACGGCTTTAGACCCCAAGTATGTTTGGACGAATTTCGTTTCAGACAATTTGGAGTCGTTTTAGCCATGTCTGTCCGTCTGTCTGGCTGCTGCGCACGATAACCCTCGAACGGATTAACCGATTCGAACAAATTTTGGGTATCGTAATATTTTACCCAAACTTAGTTTAAGTTCGAAGATTGCCCATATCGGTCCACTCCTTCGGGTACCTCCCACACAAAATTCGGATAAAGTGAATTGTAAGAGCACCTCTCGGTTTGTGTTGAAATTTTTATGCAGAAGGTTGTCCTTGCGGCTCCCTTTACGACGGTACATATTTTTTTGCGTAAGTTCATACTTCTTGAGATATTAGCCTAAAAACTCCATAAACCCTGACGGCAACAACCAAAATGGCAAAACCGCAATATAATTCTCGCAGGGAGTTTCTGATTGTACATACTTTGCACATCGTATTATTACATCCAATCATGTATTAGCTTTGAATATGGACTATATCGGTCCTCTCCTTCAGGTACATCTCATATATAATTTGAATAAAGTCAAGTTTAAGAGCTCCTCTCGCATCGTTTTGATTCTTTTTTTAGAAGGTTGTCCTAGCGGCCTCATTTACAGCGGTACAATTTTTTTCTCCGGAGTAAGTCAATACTTCCTGAGATAATGGCCCAAAGGCTCCAAAACCCTGCAGGCACATACTAAAATGGCTATTATGCAAGATAACTCTAAAACTTTTTCAAAAATTTCCTTCAAACTTATTTTAACGTAATTTATTATTTCGGGTCCTTTATGAAGAAGTTTGGTTACTAAAAATTTTTGGTATATGTCAATGATTTGGTATAGCTCCACATTACGGTACCTACAGATTTTAAACCAAACTCATGATACAAAATCAATATATTTTATATACGGTTTGGTTTTTTTATCAGTGGCTTTTGAAATAAATCCTGAGGCTTTCTAAAAGGAAATAGAGTTTAAATAAATAGGTGTAAATCGCGAAGTTGTTAAAATCACTTTTTCATGTACAGCAAAACCATATCTTTGATTTTGTATATAACTTTCGAAATTTTATTTGAAGACTAAGATGTTGCATAGGCTGCATGTTAGTGCTCAAAAACCTATAAAATATCGCTAATTTGTGCAGAGTACATATACTATTTTTCCGCATCCGATTTCAGTGTCCATCATGGAAATCTACATGGATTATTATATCTATTTCAATACGGCGAATCAAGAACCGTGGATGTAGCATCACATAATATTTTTCGTATAAAATATGTGTAAATCGCGTAATTATAAAAATCGTGTTGTCCTCATGTGGTTTTCATGTACAGCTAGATCATATCTTTAAATTTCTATATTCTTTTGGAAATTTAATTTGGATACTAAGATCTAGTATAGGTTGCACCAGAGTAGGCAAAAACCTATAAAACATCCCCAATTTGCGCAAAGTGTATACAATTTTTGTCCGCATCTGGTTTCATAGTGCTGTCAAAATAGACACTTAAAAAAAACTCATGCATTTAGGGGGTTTTCAAAATTGTGAGCGTATGAACCGAAAAATATGGATTTGGATTAAAGCTCAAAATTTTTTCGGGGGAGACACCTAAAGTAATGGACTGACATAGTCAATTATAGAAGTGGGCCTGCCCACCTGTCATTTCAGTTGGAGGAGTTGCATATATAGACCATATTCCAACCGGATTAACGACTTGTAAAAAAATTGCGATGTGCAAATTATGAATTAAATCAGTTACTGCCTTCGAGAGTTTTCGTGCGCACCATTTTATCGAAAAGTTTTGAACTTTTGTGGGGAAGGAAGAGGAAGAAGAAGAAGAACCGGAGAAGTGGACCGATATGGACCATGGTGTCACATGGTGTCATAGCGCGTTTTTACAGCGTTTGGGTCATTTTCTCAGGAAGTATAGGCTTGCCCCTGAAAAAACTTGTACCGTCGTAAAAGCGGGCTGCGAATACAAGTTGTTACAAGAAAAATCAAAACGATTCGAGAGGAGGTCTTAAACTGCACTTATCCAACATTTTGTGTGGGGGTACCCGAACGAGTAAACCGATGTAATCCATATTCGAACCTGATCTATGTCTGGTGGAAATATTACGATATGAAAATATGGATCAAATCGGTAAAATTTTTTTTTTTGAATTTTTGTGGGGAAGGTACACTAGTGAGTGGCCCGTTATGGCCACTAAACTAAGTTTGGACCAAATATTACGAAAGCGAAATTTTGGACCAAATCGGTTAATCCGTTCGAGCGTTATCGTATGCTCCAGCCAGCTAGACGGACGGACATTGCTAAATCCACTCCAAATTGTCTGAAACTAATTTCGTCCAAACATACTTGGAACATTTTGCCCATGAAAGTGTATGTACCCTCGTTAGCATAAATGCTGAGGGTATAAAAATTCGAACAAAATCGGAGCGTTTTTAGTAGAGTTATTCTATGTTAAGATCATTTTATGCAAAAATAGCCATACAACCCACATGTGTAGTCGAAAGCTCAACCGGAACAACCCCAACTAAAATTCTCAGATTTCTTTGAATTTGTGTCAAAAGATAAGGTTTGTTGCGCTGATTACGGAAATGTATAATTTTTATGGACGGCTAATCCGGTTCACCGTTTATTTGACCCAAAAGGCCAGATTTAATACCGGGTTAGACCCGGTTCTACTGAACAGATTACCAAATGGGTATCGTTTGAAAGCTTTTAGAAATACCTAGCAAATGACGTTGTTATTTCAACCGGGCTGTCTCATGATGTTCTTACGTGGCTTACATCTGCACGTGTGTAATTTGACACTTATATCACGATATCTCAAGAATGGTGACTCCTACTGAAAAGTCATAAGGATCATTCTTGTCAATTTCAATTTTTAAACCTACAACTTTTACTGTAGTCGATTTCTGCTAGGTCTTACCATTTGTTTAAGGCCTTCAAAAAATGACATTTGAACCTGAATAACTTCGTTTTCACATATGCTATCGATGGGGACTTTCAGGACATTACTTCTACACGCAGAAAAATTTATGTTAGACATATGTTTGGATCCAAACAAATATATGTTTGGGACCACTTGCAAACAAATATATGTTTGGATCCAAACATAATATGTTTGGGTCCAAACAAATATATGTTTGCAACATTTTGTAACATATCTCAATTTGATATGTTTGGGTAAAACATATTTGTTATGTTAGAACATTTTTTTCATGGGTGGAGAGAGGATGTCTGTCAATGAGAGTAATAACAGTGCTCTCGCGGCTGTGGGTATTGTATAATAGAAGACGTAGAAGCGAAGAAGGGGGCTTTGGTGGCATGTATGCGTCAAACTCGTGTGTTTCTTGTTTTGTTGTTGTTAACCAACTTAGCTGGCGAAGAAGAAAAGAAGAAATGATATGAATTATATTTTTTTTCTTTCTTCAGTGTTTTAGTTGCCTTTGTAGAGTCAAGACGGTAAAGTGAGTGAATAAACCAGTGTTTTGTGTTTTCTTAAAGAAATTGTGCTTTTTAGTAAATTAAATGCCCAATACATTTTATAATTGGAAATTTTATAATTGAATCAATAAGGTGAAAGTGTTACTATTTACAAATTATGTCAATCAGTTTTTCTTTTATTAAATTGTGTTATGTATTTCTTTGGAATTTTGTATGTACCTATGTGTTTGTTGTTGTTTTCAATAAACAACCACAACATTTGTGTGTATACTATAGAGATAGCCAATGAGTTCTTATTGAGAGCAAATGAGCATACATTTCAAAGTGTTTTACATTGAATTTTACACTCCCTTGCTCTCAGTAAGCGCTCACTGGTGCATGTGTTTGTTTTTTTTTTTTTGTGGCTTTTGGGTTTGTATTTATTTGCACCCAAACATTTAAATTGTTAGCACCCAAACATTTAAATTGTGTGCACCCAAACATATCTTTGTTTGCACCCAAACATATATGGTAACATGGGGCGCCTTCGCCACTGGGGCGGGTACGCCATCGCCGATTTTCTCGCAAAATACAAGTGCTAGAAAAAATCCGTTAAAGGCAAAATTGTGAGTTTAATGAAGATCTATCATCTCCCAAAAGTTGGCAGTAGTGTCATAAGTATGATAGTGGACGCACGCAGTTTTGTGTTTTGAAGGTATTGGGAAAAATAATTGTGGTAGATGTTTTTTGTGATATCTCCTTTACCTTTTGTGATATCAAAACCATATTTTATACCGTTAGAAGACAACTACTGAAGAATAGAAATCCCAATAATTTGCATGAAAAAAAACAATAACAAATGTCAATATATTCATATTATGAGATATGTTGGGGGTGGGGCGCCTACGCCATGATAGGGGTGTGGTGGTTAATGTCAGAAATTTGTCATGTTTAACTTCAATTCTTTATGCCATAGATATACCACACTATAATGTGAAGTTAAAATCAAATAGTATCATAAACGTATCTTGTTTTGGTTATATATGATTTTTGTACCTAAATTTCAATTAACCGCTAGAATCGGTTACTATTTGTGAATTTTAGAATCATTTTTTATTATTCAATAGAAAACATGTTCCTTGTTCGCATAATGTTGATATTTAAGGAAAAAGTATGGTAAATTACAGTTTTAGAGTCCGTTGGAAAATGTTCAATATCGATGGCGAAGCTGCCCCATGGGTGGGGAGGCTTCGCCACGTTTTAGACATTTTGTAAATTCTCAAAAATAATATTTTAAAAACAATATTATAACCCCTTTTATATCAAAACTTATAGTCAAGATACGCTAATATTTGTACCAAAAATAATATTTGAAAAAACTTTAACGGTGTCGGTATGAGAACATTTTGAACAAAAACGTGGCGAAGGCGCCCCATGTTACCATATATCTTTGCACCCAAACATATATTTGTTTGCAGACCCAAACATATATTATGTTTGGGACTGTTGCAAACATATATATGTTTGCTGCAAAATATGTTTGGGACATATGATAGAGAGGTCGTTTTTTTTTGCGTGTAGACTTGACATTTTTACCATGTATTCCAAAAATAAGTTAATAAAAAATAATTAAGATTTTTCAAAGTGACAATTGGTGATAACACCTTAAGTGCAGCTGTTTAGGGATAGTTTTCAAATTTTTATCGGAGGTACTCCTTTTCGTGAGCATGTCCATGTCTGCCGACATAGTGATGCAAAGTTTCTGGAAAAACCTACGGTGATTAATTAAAAGAAAAGAATGACTCTATAAATTCCAATATTGACTTTTACCAGTTCCGAAATTGCCCTTGAAGTGAATTGTATCGTCGTAAAAGAGGAAACGTGAAAATTATGCCAAAAATAGTTTTTTGATTGTGCTAATCTGTATATAGCCTGAAGGCTGGGAATGTAATAAGTTTAATACTTTAAAGTAATATTTAACAACACTTCAATTTATTTAACTTGTCATTTACTCTAACAATTTATATTTTAAATATTTGATTTTTTTTTGTCACATTCATTCAATTTCTAATTCTAATAAATTGATTATCTTTAGAATAGCATAAAATCTTACAAATAAAATGTCCTTATCACAATCAAACAAATGTCGAATTTGTCTAGCCAGTATTTTATTTGTAATACAAACCTCACATAAACCAACACAATTAGTTTGATGATAAAATTATCTAAAATTAAATGTCTGGGCCGTTGAAAAGCCAATATCGAAAAAACGAAATTGAGTCTACAACATTATTTGTGAACATTTACGACAATTGAACCTGGCCAACATGCTTAAGTGTGGATACTGTCAAAACATCACTTGAATGACATTGAAAGCATTACCTAAAGGTATTTTTTACCAGGTGCATTGTTGGTTTATTGGTCACTTCAAAAATGTGTAACAGCATTAACTCTAAGCATTACCAAGAAAAATAACACTAAGGGTCATTAAAGCAAGAAGAAGGTAGCAATTTGAAAAAAGTCACATCTGGCTAATGATCATTAAATTGTGGTGAGGGAAAGAACAAAAGGAATACAACTAAATCAAGAAAAAGAACTGAGACACAAAAAAAAACAAAAAACACCATAATGTAGTTAAAAAATACAATAATTCTATTTCAATGTTTTATCCTTGGCCTGAATGTAACAGAACGAAGGCAAGCGGCAAGGTTACCTACCACTATCAGTGAGTTATGGACCATTAAACATGTTGTGATTGTGCCTCACTTTTTGTTGTTTTAGTTTACGAATAAAATACAGATGGATAGAAAGCCAATTGTTACAAACATTATCATTGCCGCCAAGACACTATTCGATATTAAAGCTACCATAGAAGTTGAATGTAGTCTGTTGAATAAATTAATAATTAGGGCAAAAATTCAAAGGATTATATTAATTCGATGAACACAAATTGATATTATGATTTAAAACAATTCAATGTCAGAGTTTGGTATTTATTGTTCAAAACATATTTCTTTTTTTTTCAAACAAGAAAGTTTTGTGTCTTTTGTGAAAAGGATATTAAATAATGAACAGCTTAAATCAATATGCAAATATATTGCGCTGTCAATTCTTGCTGCTTTCACGGTTTCGTAACAAACACAATGACAACAGTGAATAACATTTCATAATTGTATGTCTGTTTTTCGACGAAATCATCCTTGGTGGTATATTCATTCCTTGTTATGATAATATTTTCGAACAATTATTCAGTCGTTAGGCGGATTGTTCTTGATAATAAATACTTTTAAGTGTTCACAGAATAACAGCGGATATGAAACAAAAAGGTATTAATTATTTTAATTTATGCTCAAAATAACAATGGTATTAATATAAATCCGCAGTAATTGAATTTTCATCAGAGGCATGCATACGCATATGCGTGCATTGATGTTTAACTATTTTACACTTTTCAAAATTACAACTGTGTTTTTGACACTACACCCAGCCAATAAAATAATTACCAAATAACGGGATTTTATAGTATTTTTTGGCATGATTGCTAAAGTCTGGAGTATTCCTCCATTGGCTTAACTTCATCACTTTCCTCTTTGCAGAGAAAAATGTTTACAAAACGCACTGACAGCTTGCAAAATTTACCGATCGCTACCAATATCATGATTTCATCCCGGCGAAGGGAATTATCAATTGGCTTTTCAGTTTTTGAAATGATGATTTATTTTTTGGTAGTCAAAACTACTTCCAAACCAAGTTACTAATCCATTATTTTGGAAAAGACATGTCGCACTGAAGAACTAGTTATTCGTTGGCCACTAGAAGTTGAAAAACAAGCTAAACAAATAAATATCAGTCGGCTTTACCGACAGAGATATACCCTCAGCCTCTGTGAATTGAAACTTTCATATATTGACAATATTAAATCGAATACCGGCTTCGCAACCGAAAGAAAATCCTTTTATCCAATATTTATGTATTAGGGGGTCTTCAGATTTTTTGACCACTATTCTAGGAATCATGGTTTTGCCCACGAAAAACGTAATATCGCTGTAAACAGGACCACAATGGGTAATATCGGTATACATTTTAAATGGATCTTGGACTCTAAACTGCGCTTAAACAAAAATAAACAAGCAAAAAAGCGTTAAGTTCGGCCGGGCCGAACTTTTCATACCCTCCACCATAAAATATTCTGAACTAAAATGGAATAATTAATTTTCATTCCTGTCCCCAACTTTAAGTGGGTACGTTAAAATGTCAGATAATGTACATAAAATGCTTCATTCGGGAGGCCCTTTTTTATGGTGCCTATATCTAACTATGTATGTTGACAATTTTTGGTGGGCTAGAAATTGGGAGGTGCCGTTATATAGAGGTTATTATAAAACATGGACCTATGTTGACAGTTTTTGATGGGAGCCTTTAATGTCAAATAACTCCTAATTCGGTTAAAAATTGTAGCTAGAATCCTCAAAATACCGAAAATCGGTACATAACGTGGGAACTTCAAATGTCATTAACAGCTAGTTCGGGGGTATGTGGGCTATACGAAAATATGAACTTAAATGAACAATTTTTGTTGCAGAATTTTTGTCGGATTTTAAATTTCAAATTACAGAAAGTTTGTCCAAAAAATAAAGCTAAGGTACGGAAAATCGGGAGGTTTGTTTTGGGGTTATACCAAAAGATGGACCTACGTTCGGTTAAACATTTTAAGTAAAATCCTCAAAGTACCGAAAATCGGGAAGTATCGTTATATTGGGGATATGTTGAAAATTGTTGATGCAGATGTGTGGTGACCACTACAACCTTCAAATGTCAAATTACAGTTAGTTCGGTTAAAAATTGTAGCTAAAATTGCCAAATTATTGAAAATTGGGAGGTACCGTTATATGGGAGCTATATCCGAACATGGAGTTATGTTGACAATTTTTGATGGAGAGGTGTTGTGACCACTAAGAACTTCAAATGTCAAATTACTGCTTGTTCGGTTTAATATTGTAGCTAAAATCATCAAATTACTGAAAAGCGGGAGGTACCGTTATATGGGGGCTTTCTTGACAATTATTGGTGGAGAGGTGTGGTGACCACTAAGAATTTCAAATGTCAAATGTTCAAATTACAGATAATTCGGTTAAAACCTGTTGGTAAAATTCTCAAAATACCTGAAATCGGGCGGTAACGTTATATGGGGGCTATTCCAAAACATGGACCTATGTCCACTAGTTATATAAGTTTATTGACATTTAAGAACCCTAAATGTTAATTGATAGCTAAATCGGCCTGAAAATGTAGATAAAAACGTCAAAATGCCGTAAATCGGGGGTACCGTTATATGGAGGCTATACCAAAACTTGGAGCTAGGTCCACAACTTTTGTTATATAAGTTTAGTTACACTTAAGAACCCTAAATGTCAAATTATAGCTAAATGGGTCTGAAAATGTAGCTAAACCCGTCAAAATACAGTAAATCGGGGGGTACCGTTATATGGGGGCTATACCAATAAGTGGACCTATGTCCACAACTTTTGTTATATAAGTTTATTGACTTTTAAGAACCCCAAATGTCAAATTATAGCTACATCGGTCTGAAAATGTAGCTAAACCCGTCAAAATACCGCAAATCGGGGGGTACCGTTACATGGGGGCTATACCAAAACGTGGACCTATGTCCACAACTTCTAATTCATAAGTTTATTAACACTTAAGAACCCTAAATGTCAAATTATAGCTACATCGGTCTGATAATGTAGCTAAAAACGTCAAAATACCGTATATCGGGGGGGGGGGGGGGGTACCGTTATATGGGGGCTATACCAAAACGTGGACCTAAGTCCACAACTTTTGTTATATAAGTTTATTGATACTTAAGAACCCTAAATTTCAAATTATAGCTTAATCGGTTTACAAATGTAGCGAAAAACATCAAAATACCGCAAATCGGGGGGTACCGTTATATGGGGGCTATACCAAAACGTGGACCTATGTCCACAACTTTTGTTATATAAGATTATTGATACTTAAGAACCCTAAATTTTAAATTATAGCTAATTCGGTCTACAAATGTAGCGAAAAACATCAAAATACCGAAAATGGGGGGGTACCGTTATATGGGGGCTATACCAAAACGTGGACCTATGTTCACAAGTTTTGTTATATATGTTTGTTGACACTTAAGAACCCTAAATGTCAAATTATAGCCAAATCGGTCTGAAAATGTAGCTAAAAACGTCAAAATACCGTAAATCGGGGGGTACCGTTATATGGGGGCTATATCAAAACGTGGACCGATATAGCCCATCATCGAACTTGACCTGCCTGCAAACAAAAGACGGATTTTCCCAAAATTTCAGCGTGCTATCTCTATTTTTGTGGATGCTAGAGTGATTACCACAGACGGACGGACGGACGGACGGACGGACGTGCTCAGATCGACTTAGAATTTTACCCTGATCAAGAATATATATACTTTATAGGGTCGCAAATGAGTATTTCAATGCGTTACAAACGGAAAAACAAACTTAATATACCCTCCATACTATGGTGGAGGGTATAAAAATAATTAAAACAAGTAAAAAAGTATCAGTCGGCTTTGGCAAAATATTACTAAGGCCAAATTTTGGACCGAATCGGCAGATCCGTTCGAGAGTTATCTTGCGCTCCAACCACCTCACACGGTGTCATAGGGGGTTTTTGCAACTTTCAGGTTTTTTTCTCAGGAAGTATGGACTTGCCCCTAATGAGGCATGTACCGTCATGAGGGGGCGGTGAATACAAGTTGCTAAAACAAAAATCAAAGTGATTCGAGAGCATGTTCTAAACTGAACCTATCCGAAATTTTGTGTGGGAGGTACCAGAAGTAGTGGACCGATTGAGTCCATATTATAACCACATCTAGGTCTGGTAGACATTTCACGATTTGCAAAGTATGGACCAAATCGGATACTCCCTTTAAAAGTTATCGTACGTACAAATTGTTCGAACATTTTCGAACTTTTGTGGGTGAGGTACCGGAAGGAGTGGACCGATATAACCCATCTTCGAACTTAAACTAAGTTTGGACAAAATATTACGAAAGCCAAATTTTCGACCGAATCGGTTGATCCGTTCGAGAGTTATCGTGCGCTCCAGCCAGCCAGACAGACAGACGGACGGACGGTGCTAAACCAACTTCAAATTTTCTGAAACGGATTTTTTTCAAACATACTTGGGGTCTAAAACCATTATTTCGAGGAGGCACATTTTGCCCGTCTGAAAGTGTATTTGGCAAAAACCAAAATTCCGTTGCAATTCCATTTGACAAGTTTAAACATTTTTTTGCGCGCACATCTACAATTTTTGGTGTAGAGGTTAAGGAAAAAATTCTGGTTTCAAATCTGTTCGGGTTCACAAAATTGACCGATGCGCGCAAAAGTTATAGCGGTTTTTGCTCTCATATAAAGAACAAATATTTAAAAATGTCTTATTTGTTGTTATGAAAAAATTTATGCATAAATAGTTAACAGCATTCCATATCTATTCGTGATGTTTAAATATTTACTAAATTTATTTTTTTCGCGAAAAAACACAAATAATAAACAAATATCGAAGTACATCCAAATTATCCTGCACCAGAGTCCGCACAAACCTCGAAAAAATAAATTTAAAATATCTGCGGAATCTAGGCAATGCGTGGAAAAATATGAAACCAAATTTATAGAGATTGGGTACATAAATTCCATATTATAGCAACAACAAAAGAGAAAAACTTATTATTGGAATATATTGTAACAAATATATTTTTTGGTTTGTTTCGAAAAATTAGAAAAAAATATTTGGAGTTCTCCAACTATTTCGCTAAAATCCCATTAAATAATTAATGTGTTCCGCTAAAACTTCATCAAGAAATATGGTTTACCATCGCGAAAGCTTAGCTGCTTAAGAGTAATATGGAAATTACAATCATTCAAAAAATGTGGAAATTAAAAAGCCTGTTAATCGCGAATTAGTTAAAAGCAAATCAATCTCTTTCAATATTTATGAACATTTCGATGTTTCACTCAGCGGCCAAAGTGTGCCGCCAGTTGCATCACACAATGCCAAAAACCTTAAAGTTGGTAAAAGTCGCGCAATGTGCATACGATTTTGATGCGTATCCGGTTTCATTAGCGCCCATCAAAGATACGTCAACATACACCTTTTTCAAATCGATTCTTCAAGAACCGCGGATGTGCCTCCACATTCTATTTTGCTTAAATGACCCATATTACTCGCGTATCTCTGTAATTTACGCGTTTTCACAAATATTATAATCGCGAGTAAGGGGTTCCGTATATGTAAAAATGTTCAAAGAAAATCTCGGCTCAGTACGCTGATTTGTCAAAATATATTTTTGCAGATTTTCCTATTTTCAAGGTATCTATATCCACCATTTTAGTGGATGGATTCAAACGCGGATGAGCTCATTAGATCCATCGCATAAAAAAACAAAATTCACGCGGGGTTAAATGACACTTGTAAATTTTACACTGAAAAAAATAGGTTTTTTAAAAAAATTCACGCATCAAATTTTGACCATTAGACTCTAATTACTTGTATGCTGTATGGAGCACACTCATGAGTTCTATAATCCTATTATGAGTTTTGAATATTATATTGTTACGCGTCCGGATTATTAAAGAAGTTCAAAAAACCCATAAATTCCGGCTTCAAAATGTCAGCATCAATTTTAGGTGGATGCAGTGGATACCCCGAAAAATGATGCACAAGCATAATGTTGCCCATGGAGTGTTCCTTGAGTTTTTCTTTGGGGATATGTCTATAAAATGTAAGGTTAAGAAATCGGAAGGGAACATAAAAAAACTTGTTGGCTTCAACCCATTTTTACCCATTTTCTACATTGATGCCAACACAGCCTCCACGTAAATTAATTTTAATGGTCGACATTATAGGATCCCTCCTAAAACAATTCATTTTAAAAATTTTCAGTCATACTATTTAGAATATGTTAACAGTTCGCGAATTATGTAAGAGAAAAACTCGGATTCATCGGTTGTAAAACATTTTTGGTTTTTACCATATACCCTCGTTAGCATAAATGCTGAGGGTATAAAAAATAAGTTACTCTTGAACCAACTTTAAATTAAAAGAGCTTACACCTGAAAGGTTTTTGCGGATTCTAAAACTACTATTTTCATAGATGAGAAAAATAAAAAAGGCTGTGCGCTTGTTAAATAAATCGCGGGCAAAGTTCACATTTTTAGGGTTTCACGATTTTGCTTGAAACCGCATGTTCTATAAGTGGGATAGGAATAATTATCATAGCTGTGAACATTTTCTACAAGATTGACCTTTATGATATTTTCGTAGTTTTTGCTAACATTTGAGATATAGAAGTTCACACTGCACAGTGGATCTGGCAACTCTGACAGCTATGACATGGACCTTTTTAAAAATATATTAATTTTTATTTCATTCGAACGCGATCTTTTTAAGAATAGCTTCAAAAGTCGGAACATTTGACTTATATTTTTTGTTGTGAGTACAACCTATATTTTAAGTGCAAGTAAATATATTCAAAATATCGCGAAACTAATACGTATAGCAAACTATTATAGTGGATTTTGAAGGACGAGGTAATAGCTTAATTTTCATTTAAAAAATTGTGTTTTAGCGTGTTGTGGAATTCTAGTTAGCTGCCTATTTTCTTAGTGTATTTTGTAATGCCAATTCGATCCTATACTTAAAGTTGACCTAAGGTTTTAGTCATGATGCCCACCAGTGCCCACCTTGGAAATTATTTTCCAAAGTAGTTCAGTAGTTTAAGATTATTCAGTATTAAAATCAGCTGCCATCTAGTGCCAGACGATATATGGTGGGTCCCTGACTAAAGCTGCCGTAGAATATGGTTTCTATGTATATATTAGCGTATAACTCTGCTATCTGACCACGTGCATTAACATTAACAAATTAGTCTTACGTTGGCGGTACGTGCCTTCCAGGAAGAACGCTATAAGATCTATATTTAAAATTTTACAAATTTTCAGACAAAAATATTGATTTTTTAATCCGCTAAATTGGTCGGATTTTATGTTGTTTTGAAGATTGTTTTGTTTCCCCAAGCCTATTTTTGCATCATATGGTAATCGGGACCTTTGTTCATGTCATTTTGTATTAACAACATAAAACAATTCTTACCGTATACCCCCTCCAGAGGGGAAAGGGGGGTAGAATGTTACGCTCGTGGTTTCTTAAAACACTCTTCACAGCAGCAAAAAGCTGTAACCGGCGCATTGGCTTGAATTTAACACTCTAAATAATTTTGGCCACTTTCTCCATACATAGAGATGGACAGTGGGTAAATACCCGGTAAATTGGGTAAATTGGGTAAATACCGGGTTAATACCCATTTGTGGGTATTTATTTGGGTATTTTTTATTTTAAATCGCTAATACAACATCTTAGACCCTATTTCTGGGTTTAGGTTATGAAATCGATTCAAAATGGATAGTTTTACAATACTTTAAACATGTGGGTAAATACTTGGGTAAATACCTGAGTATTTACCCAAGTGTTGGGTAAAAACTCATTAACTGCCGAACTACTTGACGTAGGCTGACAAAATTTGGCTCAAATCTTTCTTATGTCAAAAGAACTTCTGGTACTGAACATGGGGTCTCTGGGTCCATGTTTTGATATAGCCCCCATATATCCGTACCTCCCGATTTAAGGTATTTTTTACTTATTAGCATCATTGTACAATCATATTGGCTGAAATTTGGACCATGTTCAGTACCAGAAGTTCTTTTGACATAAGAAAGATTTGAGCCTAATTTTGTCATCCTACGTCAAGTAGTTCGGTAGTTAAAGAGTTTTTACCCAACATTTGGGTAAATACTCGAAATCGGGGTACCCTTATATGGTGGCTATTAGAAAACGTGGACCTATGTTGACAAATTTCTGCAAGGATATTTTCTACATATTGAGGACTCACTGTGCCAAATTTCAGCCAATATGATTGTACAATGATGCTAATAAGTAAAAAATACCTTAAATCGGGAGGTACGTATATATGGGGGCTATATCAAAACATGGACCCAGAGACCCCATGTTCAGTACCAGAAGTTATTTTGACATAAGAAAGATTTGAGCCAAATTTTGTCAGCCTACGTCAAGTAGTTCGGCAGTTAATGAGTTTTTACCCAACATTTGGGTAAATACTCGGGTATTTACCCAAGTATTTACCCACTTGTTTAAAGTATTGTAAAACTATGCATTTTGAATCGATTTCATAACCTAAACCCAGAAATAGGGTCTAAGATTTTGTATTAGCGATTCAATATAGTAAATACCCAAATAAATACCCGGTAAAAACCATCTCTATCCATACAAGTGGATCCACTGTGCATTGGGACAATGTAGGTGTAATACTGGCTTACATTGCCTGAGTATTTCATCCATGAAAAACTTCTGTACAAGTGGTGTCGTAAGACACGCCGTTCGGCGATAAACAGTAAGTCCCATATCGTTGAGCCAATATGAATCGGCGTGCATTCATTGATATGAGAGAAGTCTCCCTGGTGCCTTCGAGGATGTAGTGGGAACATATGTATGTATATCGGTCCACTCCCACATAAAATGTCAAAATGTTCTCTCGGTGTTGAAATTAAGGAAAGTGGATAGTCATCGCGACTCGTATTATGACAGTATAATTTTCTCGGGTTATGTCCATTCTTCCTGAGATATAAACCCAAATGCTCTATGAACCTACTGCCACCAATTAGAATGCCTAGTGTGCAAGGGAACACTTGAGGGGAATTCCCGATTTGGTCCATAAATTAGAAAAATACGAAGATGGAGTAAATTGATTCACTCGTTCGGTACCTCCCTTAAAAAAGGTCAATAATCTTGGCTTAAGTACAGGTTCAGAACTGTTCGCGGATAAATTTGGAGCATTTCCCTATTGTTCTCGGAGTTCTTAATTCAACAGTAAACCTGTTTTGTTTCCTTAACGCTTTGGACGAAATCCGTTTAATACAATGTCGAGTCGATGTCCCTCTATCTCCGCCCGTCTGTCTATCTGGCTAGCTGGAGTGCACGATATCTCTCGATTCGGTCCATAATTTGGCTTTCGTAATATTTTGTCCAAACTTATATCAAGTTCGGTACGACCCATACGTTTTTTTTTTGGTAAAGAAGTGTTTCACTTCATCCAGGCTGAGGGTAAATCTTAGTCGGCAAAGGCGACTGATACTTTTTTACTTGTTCCATTGTTTCACAATTTCCTTTCAGTGTATCATTGTTCACACAACTCACATATGTTAATTATCATTCCCATATGCACGCTTACGGCTGCAAAATGAAGAAGAATTATAATTAAATAACACTTCTGATGCAGGAACACGTTTGAAATTATTGTAAATGTAACACTTCGTTGGAACAATGCAATGGAAATGGCAATCGAAGTTACAAGTGTTCGTCGTTCGGTGGCGGTTGATGACGCAAGAATAGTTTTTACTGAAAAATTCTTCTTGGAAATTTTGCAAGTACATGCATACATACATCTGAAATATTCTTCTTCAGGGGAATGTGTATAAATGAAATAAAAAATAATAATTTAGAAAGAATTAAATGCTTATTACACTATGCAACACTGAAAATGCAAACAACTTCTAGTATGATTTTTTTTAAAGTACATATTTAGACTACAAAAACCATAGTAGGGTTACGCCTGTCAGATCCAGTTCGGATTTTATGGCCTCATCTAAACCGGGCTAAATCTAATTTTTTTTGCATTTATCAGAAACGAATAGGAATTTGGCCTTGCTGTCTTTAGCAATATTGCAGCCCTAAACTAGTATAACTTATCTTTTGAAAAAACCACATAAGAAAAACTCCATCCAGGGCATCAAAATCTATAAAATATTCGAAAATTTTACATAATAGCTGAAATTGTGGTCAGCGTCGGCTAAACTATTGGGAGTTGAGCCAAGTAACCTTTTGCAAAAATCTTCCAAATAAAGTTCTCAACAATTCTTTAGAACATTATGAAACTCTAAAATGCTTACTTCATGTGGTTTCAGCGGTATTTTGCATCATATTTTTACAGCACGTATTTCAAACAGAGTTCACACAGCAACAACAGTTTATTCTCGCATTTCGGATTTCACCACATTATTGACATTTTTATTAAACCGTCGTTGAAAAATGTACTAAAAACAACGGAAAAGAGGCATTTTACAACAATGACATGTTCTGAAGAGTTGTGTATTTCATTCCAGGGAATATTTTTCCAAAAGAAAATATTCAGAAAAAAGTAACGGTTTTGGAGATACGGTGCGAAATGTATAAAAATTGTGGCTTTTTTGCATATATTTTGAAATTTGAGGCAATAAATCTAGTTTTTCGAGTTCATTATTTCTCCAAATATTTTATTCTTGTCCTTATCTACAAATTTGCTTCAGAGGTCAGAAGAAGATTCGCATTGGTTTTAGAGATATAGCCCCGAATTTCTTTAAAAACTCAATATTTAACCATGTTTAGATGGGGCCATAAAATCCAAGCTGGATCTGACACAACAAAACCCAATTAGGGTTTCTGTCGTTTGGGTCTGTACTTCCAAAAAATCCTCAGTTCGAATTGTTTGCACAAGATCACCTTCAAAATGTTGCACAGTGTTATTAATACAACTTATTAAAGTTGAACAATTACTATGAAAAGCACGACATAATCCGCTTAATTGATAGATAATCATGACTTTTTTTCGAAAGGTAATTACGATAAAAATAGCATAGTATAAAAAGCATGGAATTAATTAATTTTTTAGCTTCATTGAACTATTTAATTTCCGTAATAATTCGTTTATATGGAAACATCCTGAAAAACGATGTTAAGTTGCCAGGGTTATTAAATTTGCTTCTATTTTTTCATTTGAACAACAACCCCTTTACATAATTTTAATATTGACTTCAACAGTATTTGTGTGGAGCAAAAAGCCGATTGCTGACTTAAATAGCTGTAAAGAATATTACTATTTAATCAGTAAATAAATAAATATTCATGGCATTTTTGAGAAATGCAAAGTGAGTACCTGTCTACATCTACCCACGTTTATTATATACATATACGTTTTTATACATGTTTTGAATGTTTCCACATTTTCACAAGCATTCGAATGTCAAATGTCAACGAAAAATTAAGCGTAAAATTCACACAAAACATTAAGCTACCAAAAAAATTCCATCTATTAGAACTCCCTAAACGAGTCTGCACTAAAATTCCCCAGAAATTTTTCTTTGAAAATTCTTTTCACTCTTTTTCGAAAGTATTCGCGGTTTTTGGTTTGGCTGTAATTCTATTCTGACTTGTTAACAAACATATGTACGTGTGTGTCTATCCACAGCACCATCATCATCTTGGTTTGGATTGTTGAGTTGGTGTTTCTGATGAATATATATTAGAACAATATTTTTATCCTTCAACCCTCGCCGATTTGCTCCAAATACTGTCATGTATTGGGACAATAGTGGATTTCACGAAATCATTGAAAATTTAACCAGAAACTAGAAAAAATTTTTTAATACTATTGGTCCGATACAAATTACTATGGAAACAAAGATGATTTGACAATAATCGCGGCCTATACTAGGATTTCGCAAAAATCAAATCACATCCCATACTACTGGATTAGATGGAAAATAAAAATTGGAGTGTATGCATTTCAATAAATTTCAAATACATGTTGCTGTTTCGGAACACCCTAATATACACTTTTATGTTTTAGGTTCATTATCAATGTGTGCAGTCAAATATGCATTAGAGTAACGTGATGTGGTGTGGTGCACTGTTGCGTTTCGTTGTTACTGAAAGCAATTTGAGAATAAACTTAAGCTCATGTTGCGCTGTGGTCTTGCATATGGAGGTTAATTCTTTTTTAATCAATGCCAGTATGCCAATGTATTGTGCAGTTGTTCTCAATAGCTAGGCAATTTTTATGCATAAAAAGCATTGCATTGTGCCTTGTGTAAACAACTGTGCATTAAATTTAGATTTTTATATCCTCAGTTTTTAGGCTAACGGGGGAAAATAGGAAATGTTTTATTTTCTCTGTATAACAATGATCTTTGGTACATAGATTAAGAAAAAAAAAATCCCAGTGCGAATTCCGTCGCAAGCCTATTTTTGATTGTTGTAGACAAAGATAATCTTTGTCGGTTTTATTTTTAATTTGAAGAAAAAAAGAAAAAACGCTAATTATTTTAATGATCACAATTGTCACTAAAAAGTTGTCACGAAGTAACCTCAGTCGGTAATTGTTCCACTAACATTCCAGAAGGGAAAATATAGTGCACCCCCATTCATAGTAGCTTAATGATTTCGGACCGATTGTTTATCGCCGAGTCCAAGCGGCGCACAGTGTTGCAGCTTCCATACAAAAGTGAACAAAAATTGAAGGAGTTGACGTAGATTGATGAATTTTTGCACAAGTACTTATAATGGCATAGTATAGAAAAATTTCAACATTGGTCCATATCGGTTTAGATTTGGATATAGCCACCATATATATCTTTCCGTGATTTTGCTATAACTTGGCCAATTTTAATCGAATCGTGAAATGTGTACCAGACTTAGATGAGGTTCCCATGTGGACACAATTGGTCCACTCCTTCGGGTACCTCCCACACAAAATTTCGGATAAGTCCGTTTAGGACCTGCTCTCAAATCGCTTTGATTTTTGTTGTAACAACTTGTGTTCGCTGCCCCCCAATACCACGGTACAAGTTTAATCAATCAATTCGTAATATTTTGTTCAAGATTAGTTTCAGTTCGAAGCTAAGCCTTATCTGCCTACTCCTTCAGGTACCTCCCCCACAAAAGTTCAAAAATCTTCGGAAAAATTGTGAGCACGAAAACTCTTGAAGGGAGTGACCGATTTGGTCCATACTTTACACATCCTAATATATAGATCAAGTTCAAATAGGGTCTATGGTCTATATTTGTCCACACCTTCATGTACGTCCCACACAAAATTTCGGATAAGTTCACTTTAAGACCTGCTTTCGAATCTCTTTGAAGCAACTTGCACTCACTGCCTCATTTACGACGGTAAAGTTTTTCCATACTTATTGAGAAAACCGCGCGAAAGCACCATATCCAGTGGCTGGAGAGCACGACAACTCTCGAACTGATCAACCGATTCGGTCCAAAATGCTGTTGGCACGCTTTGTGTGTGGCTGGTATAAGCTACCAACAGCATTTTGTTATGTGCATTCTTTGAAAATCAACGACATATAACAGTGGAAGAAGGTTTGCTTTGTTTTGCAAACTTTTATTCGGGGTTGTGTGAGGTTGTCAAAGAAAAACTTGTTATTGATGTTTTTATTTGGTTCAGTTTAGTCTAGTCTTCCCTGCCCTACCCCTTGGCGAACAATGCCAAGCCTTCGCCACTAACAAATTAGTTGTTTTAACAAATTAAAAAAACAACAATGGGATGAAGCCAGACTATTTTGAAAAATCAAAATTGTAACAGCTATTAAAATAAAAAACGGCACCAATGTTCTAATAAAAAATCTTCAAAAATTTTGTTGTCTATAAGCAATTTTTACATAGTGCCAAAGAACTGATGCCTTCAGACATGCATTTATTTTATCTGCTGGAATAGTATAACTGGAAGTGTTTGTCTGAAATCTAAAAGTGAATTGCTTCTTAAATCCTTCAAGAATCGATCTAAAGCAAACCCGTTCGTGGGTATTGATTTGGTTACGAAGTTTTTCGGCAAATCACACACACGCGACCCGAACGCAAAGTAAGAGAGCAAATGTTTTGATTTTTTTACTTCAGTCTTGTACTGAATTTCATGCAAGCAGGTTGATGCCGCTTTATTTGTTTATTTTTGGGTACACAGAAAAGATTTTGCAGTTGTACAGCAAATATGTGGAGGGAAGAATTTGAAAATGATTTTTGTTTTGTATTAATATTTTTAATCACGCAGAATGCCGCGTCTGCAATGCAACAATAAAAAATGTATGTATGCTTAGAAAGTCTTAAAAAATCATTTTTATATACAATTTGTTTTTTCTCTCAAAAAAATTAACATATGAAGAAAAATACTTTTCAAATTATGAAGTTATTTATATTATTTTTAATTTAAGTCATACAAAGCGAACGCGCCAACAATATATTTTTCATTTCACACTCAATATGAAAATCATCACCCTGTTCTGTCAGTGTAATTTTACCCACACATAAGCAATTTAAGCGCTCGCTCTTCTTGGTCGGCTATGATCTAAAGCTTCTACACGCAGAAAAATTTATGTTAGAAATATGTTTGGATCCAAACAAATATATGTTTGGGACCGGTTGCAAACAAATATATGTTTGGGACCGGTTGCAAACAAATATATGTTTGGATCCAAACATAATATGTTTGGGTCCAAACAAATATATGTTTGCAACATTTTGTAACATATCTCAATTTGATATGTTAGGGTAAACATATTTTTTATGTTAGAACATTTTTTTCATGGGTGGAGAGAGGATGTTTGTCAACGAGAGTAATAACAGTGCTCTCGCGGCTGTGGAATGCTGTTTTATTATTAAGAGTTGTGTGTATATAATAGAAGACGTAGAAGCGAAGAAGGGGGCTTTGGTGGCATGTATGCGTCAAACTCGTGTGTTTCTTGTTGTTAACCAACTTAGCAGGAGAAAAAGAAAAGAAGAAATGATATGAATTATATTTTTTTCTTTCTTCAGTGTTTTAGTTGCCTTTGTAGAGTCAAGACGGTAAAGTGAGTGAATAAATCAGTGTTTTGTGTTTTCTTAAAGAAATTGTGCTTTTTAGTAAATTAAATGCCCAATACATTTTATAATTGAATCGGAAAGTTGAATGGAATTATTTTATTGGACAAGGAAGAAATCACATTTAATATTGGTAATTACATACATACTTATGTATATTTGAAATATGGCATATCCATATTTATTTATTACATTACATAATCATTTGATTCTAGATGCCGATTCCCCGCTGATGATTTCAACTATGAGGACAATTTGTTTTATTTCACAACTAAGGAGAAGCGTTCAACTATGTTTCTGTATATTTTTCCTTCTTAAAAGTGTGACTATTTACAAATTATTTCAATCAGTTTTTCTTTTATTAAAGTGTGTTATGTATTTCTTTAGAATTTTGTATGTAACCGCCTACTGGCGCATGTGTTTGTTTTTTTTTTGTGCCTTTTGGGTTTGTATTTTTTTTTTGCACCAAACATATCAAATGTTTGCACCCAAACATATAACATGTTTGCACCCAAACATAAAATTGTTTCCACACAAACATATATATCTTTGCACCCAAACATAAATATCTTTGCACCCAAACATATATATGTTTGCACCCAAACATATATTTGTTTCCACCCAAACATATATTTGTTTGCAGACCCAAACATATATTATGTTTTGGACTGTTGCAAATATATATATGTTTGCTGCAAAATATGTTTGGGACATATGTTAGAGAGGCCGTTTTTTTTTTGCGTGTAGGGAATGTTTATGTGCCATCGTATATTCGTTCCAGATGACAACTTCAATTTAATATTGCATGTGTGCCTTTCATTCAAATGAATGTCCGGTGACAACTTAAGGGCCGATTGTGTCATCCTTCCACCTTCTAATACACCTGATGAAGCTATAGCTATCGATATGTTGTCTTCTAATCTAAAGACTTGCTTTCCCATAAGACCATAGCTTTGTTATGCGTAACATCAGGTATGTCCATTGATTTGTAGCATATTCAAAGTGTAGATTGGTCGGGTCTTATGGCAAAAATATGAACCCAGGGTCGGAGAAACGGACACGGTCGCAAGTTTAATATATAAAGCGCATTTAAAAAATAGGTTGCAGGGGTATCTCACTCTTTTGAAATGCAACAAAGTATATTGTCTATTTCCTTTAGGGGTCATCTCTGTACATCATCTGAAAATTACAGAATCGGTTCAGAAGTTTTTGAGATAAAACATATATAAAAAGTGGGCGTGGTCGGTTCTTAAGACCACAAATAAGTGGCTAGGGTCGGACACCTAACCACCATTGTCTATCGAATTAATTTTCAAAAGCCGCTCCGCCGAAAATCAACAAAATATATAGCTTATTTTTACCTGGGGACATCCATGTACATCTTCTGAAAATTACATTAAAATCAGTTCAGAAGTTTTGGAGATATAACATATCTAGACTCGGAGATTCGAACACCGTTGTCTCGCAAATTTATTTTCTAACCGATACGTTTGTAAGTTTTTCAAAAGTTGCGCTTTTGAAAAGTAGAGCCTAGAAAGGTACCCCCTAAAATATATATCCCATTTGAACCAGGGGTCATTCATGTACATTATCTGAAATTTTTATTTAAAAAAGTGGGCGTTGTCGGGTATGTAGGCCCTAAATGATACCTAGGGTCGGGGACTAAACCACCGTTACATCGCAAATTTATTTTCTACACGATACATTCAAAAATAACGTTTTTAAAAAATACGGACTAGGAGAAGTACCCTAACTTCTCCGAAATTCAACAAAATATATGGCATATTTTCACCAGTGGTCATCCATGTACATTAGGCCGGGGCGATTTGAAAACCTTAATTTGCCCTTCGCGTTTCTGATTCCTGGGATTGAACTGAGCAAAAAAGTCCACTAGACCATAAGTCAACGGTGAAAATCGAGCTTCCCGATTTTGACATTTTGGCATATAACGGCCAAACCATTGAGACTTTCGATGCAACACAAGGAAACAAATTTTAGCCAAGACAGTAATAAAGAACTCTCTAATACAAAAAAAGCATTGGAATGCTCCTTAAGGCGGTTTTGGCCTTGAGTAGGTGCAAACTTTTCGTAAAATGTCGATAAACTGTGTGTGGCACTGTGCTACAAAAGTTGAAAGAAAGAAAGAAAGAAAGAAAGAAAGAAAGAAAGAAAAAAAATTAAGCGGTATGATGCAAAATTCTTTCGTGTTGGGATCCATGGAGAACGAGAATGCTTTTAGTTCGTTTTGGTCACTCTGTTTTATTTTTTATAACGGTAAAAGTAGTGAAAATCTGGGTTTCATACATTTTCAAATTTAAGCGGGCATATCTTCTTTTTTCACAACGGATTTCTATTGGCCCTTCTTCCTTTTAAAGGGGTGAATTTATCTTTCGAACAGGTTATTACTTTTTTAAATTGGTTAACAAATGGCTAAGTTATAGAAAAAAGCCACAAAAAACTATAACTGAATTTCTCAAATTTTTCAAAATAAATATTAAATAAAACAAAAATTTAAAATATTTTTTAAAATTATGAAAAGTTCGATTATAGTTTTTTGTGGGGTTTTTTTCAGACTTAAACCACTATAACTTAGCCATTTGTTAAAGGATCAATAGAAATCCGTTGCGAAAAAAGAAAATATGCCCGCTTAAATTTGAAAATGTATGAAACCCAGATTTTCACTGCTTTTACCGTTATAAAAAAATAAAACGAAGTGATCCAAAAAATTTTTGTCTTTGTGTTGGATCGAAAATGGTTTTAGCCGTTATATGCCAAAATGTCAAAAAACTTAAGGTCAAAATCGGCAGGCTCGATTTTCACCGTAGACCTATGGTCTAGTGGACTTTTTTGCTCAGTTCATTCCCAGGAATTGGAAACGCGAAGGGCCCATTAAGGTTTTTTCCTTCCATACAAATCGCCCAGGCCTAATGTACATTCTTTAAATTTTCAGGAAAATCGATTCAGTAGTTTTGGATATAAAACATATTTAAACAAGTAAGCAAAGGCTATAGTCGGACGGGGCCGACCATGTGATACCCTACACCACAACCTGTAGGAATTAGCTATGTGCAACCGCCTTGCACGCTGAATGTCCGGGTTCGATTCCCATCGAATTGTCTACGGTGGCAAAATACCCCTTAGTAATATTTAATATGAATCCATTGATATAAGGGAAGCCTCCCTTGTCTTTACTGGGATGTTTGTGGAAAAATATATAAATTATACATTTCTTAATAATATTCGAAAATTGGAAAATTCACATCGATTGGCCCCTCCTGCTACATCTTCAAATTGTCTTTGAATATCAGGTTCCTTTTTGGAATAGACCTAAAATAAATAAATATATATACCATGCAGTTTAGTATATTTGATAATTGGGAAAATTGCGAGTTTATTAAAGATCTATCGTCCAAAATTGTGCACTTGTACCTCACATATGCTTCTAAAATAGTTCATTGTGGGCATATATTGTGATATCTAAAATATATGTTATACCGGTAGAAATAACTAACAATGAATAGAAATTCCAAAATGTTGCATGCAAACAAATCTATAGATCCCAAAATTATTCATATTCAATTATACAGCAAAGAAGATAGTATAAGTCAGCTGCGCTAACGGTGATATACTTTCAGCCTCTAAAAATATATTTATTTTGTAAGACGAGTTTGCTTCAAAATACGTGGAATCTGTAGGCATCGTAATCTGGGGCTATACCAAATGAATTTTAGTAAGCTAAATTCTGAGTTTTGGAAATATTTGTGATTTATTTTTTTCAGATTTGTAATTTTAGTTTTTGGAACTTCTGGACTATTATCTCAGGAAGTATGACTTAACCCGGGAAAGGGACCAGAAAAGGGACCGTAAAAAGAACCTTCTTAAAAAAAGAAAATAATAATAATCAAATGGATCCGATCTGGGTCCTCAAACTGCACTTTTCCCAAATTTTGTGTGTGAGGTACTCGAAGGACGGACCGATAAAGTCCGTTTTTCCAACCTGATACATGACTGGATGAACTAATACGATGTGTAAAATTTCGACCAATCAGAAAATCCCCTTGAGAATTAACTTGCCGATTTGCGGCGCAAGTACAATCTGCTGAAACAAATTCGAGAGGATTCTTAAATTTCCCCTTTCCGAATTTTGTGTGGGAGGTACCCTAAGGACCGATATAGTCTTATCCGATCTATATCTGGAAGGAATAATAATATATGGAAAGTTTGGAGCAAATCGATTGCTCACTTCGCCAGTTATCTTCCACACAATTTTTCGAAAACAATTTTGAACTTTTTTGGGGGAGGTGTGGACCGACATAGCCTACATTCTAACTTAAACAAAGTTTGGGCAAAATATTACGTTGTTTAAAATTTGGTTCTAGTCGGTAGATCCGATTGAGAGTTATCGTGCCCACCAGCCAGCTAGACATTAAGAGAGACAGATGAACGGACAGCGCTAAATAGACTCCAAATTGTCTGAAACGAATTTCGTCCAAACATACTTGGGGTCTAAAACCAATATTTCGATAAGACACATATTTGGTTATATTTTGTTTGTATCCCCTTTACCCTAAATCCTGAGGTATAAAATAGGTGGCGAGGCGATCCGATGTTGCAATATTTGTATAAAAATCCAATTTGACAACTGAACTGGAAATTTCTCTGTCATGATAGAGACAATTTGTAGCATGGGAGGAAATTGTGGTTCTCTACACAAAACACATTATATATCAGTTAGTAGGTGCGTTATCTAGCAGACACATTATTGCAATTTGCATCAGGGGAAAGATTAGTAGTTATTTTTCCATATGTAGGCTACTTTGCCGGTAAAAATAAAATTTGTATATTTTTAATACAAAGGTAACGGTCTATGTCAACCGCTAAATAATATCAGATCATCATGCAAAATTATGGGGATTTTCTTCAACCTAAACTCTTACCTCGTGCAAAATTTCGTGACTATTGAGCTATAATTGCGACCTCTAGCGGGTTTATGATTACACTACTAACAAAGAGCTCGATATATTAGGCTGTAACTCTGTTATCTGATCACGTACATCAACATAATTGACATCAATTCAAAGGTCAAGAGATCGTCTTTCAAATATAACTCACGAGTGGGGAATGTGTCTTTCAGGAACAAAGATATAAGCTGTTTATTAAAAATTTTCACAATTTTCACACAAAAGTTCTGGTCCATTTAACCCTCTAAATATTATCTGATCGCCATCTCAAATTGCAAGCTTCATCTTTGTCATATACTCTTACCTTATTTAAAATTTCGAGGCGATCGGACTATTATTGTGACCAACAGAGCAGCTACAAAATCGGATAAAATTTACGTTTTTGGTCCATTTCACCCGCTAAATATTTCACGATCATCACCAATTAAAATAGCGATCTATTCTGATGTGAAACCGACCTCCATACCAAATTTCGTGACGATCGGTCCATAATTGCGGCCTGGAGTTTGATTACAATATTTCGCGGTGTTACATGAATTTTTCCCAAAACAAACTTATAATACCCTTTCCACATAGTGGTGTAGGGTATAAAAAGTAGGCGTGCTAAAATGTCGGTTTTAAAAAATAGTGCAAATGGAAAGTACACCGCCCGCTCTGAAATTCAATAAAATATATAGCCTATTTTTACCACGGTTCTCCCATTTTCAGTAAAATCGGTTCAGTAGTTTTTGATATATAACATATTTAAAAAGTGGGCCTGCTAAAATAGCGTTATTAAACAATCGGGCATAGGGGAGGTTCCCCGCCCCTCCGAATGCACCAAATATTTTACCTATTTTCACCACATTTCATACATTCTCTGAAATTTTTAGGAAAATCGGTTCAGCAGTTTTGGATATATAACATATTTAAAACAAGTAAGAAAGTATCAGTCGGCTTTGCCGACAGAGATATACCCTCAGCCTGTGTATATTGAAAAAATTTTTCCCAAAATACGTTTAAAAATTTTGGGCGTTTGAAACGACAAAAATGTTGATTAGGATTAAAGATCAAAAGTTTTGCGGAGGAGATACTAAAAGGAATGGATCGACATTGACCGTTATGGAAGTGGATCTCCAGCCACGACATATGGTACCATAGCGGGTTTTTACACTCTTCGGGCTGTTTGCTCAAGAAGTATGGACTTGCCCCTAAAAAACTTTTATCATCGTAATTGAGGCAGCGAATGCAAGTTGCTTCAACAAAAATCAAAGTGATTCGATATCAGGTCTTAAAGTGAACTTATCCGAAATTTTGTGTGGGAGTTACCGGATGGAGTGGACAAATATAGTCCATATTTGAACCTGATCTATATCTATTAGATATTTTAGGATGTGTAAAGTATGGACCAATTCGGCCACTCCCGTCAAGAGTTACCGTATGAACAAAATTTCCGAACATTTTTGAACTTTTGTGGGGGAGGTACCTGAAGGAGTGGACCGATATGGCTTATCTTCAAACTTTAACTATGTTTGGACAAAATATTACTAAGGCCAAATTTTGGACCGAATCGTCAGATCCGTTCTAGGGTTATCTTGCGCTCCAACCAACACACGTGGTGTCATAGGAGTTTTTTGCAACTTTCAGGCTATTTTCTCAGGGAGTATGGACTTGCCCCTAATGAAACTTGTACCGCCGTATAGGGGGCCGTGAATACAATTTGCTAAAATAAAAATCAAAGCAATTCGAGAGATGGTCCTAAACTGAACTTTTCCGAAATTTTGTGTGGGAGGTACCAGAAGGAGTGAACTGATTGAGTCCATATTGAAACCTTATCTAAGTCTGGTAGAAGTTTCACGATGTGCGAAGTATGGACCAAATCGGTTACTCCCTTTAAAAGTTATCGTGCGTACAAATTTTCGGAACATTTTCGAACTTTTGTGTGGGAGGTACCGGAAGGAGTGGACCGATATAGCCCATCTTCGAACTTAAACTAAGTTTGGGCAAAATATTATGAAAGCCAAAATTTGAACCGAATCGGTTCATCCCTTCGAGAGTTATCGTGCGCTCCAGCCAGACAGGCAGACAGACAGACAGACAGACGGACGGACATTGCTCAATCGACTCCAAATTGTCTGAAACACATTTCGTCCAAACATACCTGGGGTCTAAAACCATTATTTCGATGAGGCACATTTTGCCCGTATGAAAGTGTATATACCCTTCATAGCCTAAAGGCAGAGGGTATAAAAAGTTGGCGTGGTAAAATAGCGTTTTTTTAAAATGGGGCATTGGGAAGGTGCCTCGCATCCTCCAAAATTCAACAAAATATATAGCCTATTTTCACCACTGACCATCCCTATACATTCTCTGAAATGTTCAGGAAAATCGCTTCAGCAGTTTTAGATGTATAACATATTTAAAAGTGGGCATGGTAAAGTAGCGTTTTTAAAAAATAAGGCATTGGGAAGGTTCCCGGCCCCTCCGAAATTCAACAAAAAAAATAAATTGCCTATATTGATTACGTGTCCTCCCTGTACATTTTCTGAAATTTTCAGGTTCAACCGTTTTTGAGTCTATACGGAACATAAACTTATATTCTTTGGTGTTTTCTAAGCAGCTTAGAACCGGAGGAAAACAGTTGTTTTGTTTTATAATATGTTTTTGAGCACTTCAAGGACTATAAATTAGCCGCTTGTTAACCGATCCTAAAAATATGTGGCTTATTTGAAAGACAATATTCGACCTTTCTATTGAAATAATAGAATTGACTTAATAAAGTGACCTAAAAAACCAAAAGTATTTTCGTTTTCATAGACTTTAACAACCCCGAGTTGGTAGCATAGTTTAATTTGTGTTTGAATAGAATCGGAATAGTTATGATTTTACCACCTTTTATTCCCACGATTATTGAAAAGAACTCTTATGGTTAATCATTTGCACGCGTACTCCTTAGCGGGGTGTTCTAATGTCACATATCATAACTATATGTTCCCGTATCATACCATACAAGAATGGTTTTTATTTTTTGAAATGAGGGAAGAAATTCTTTTTTCTGCAAAAGAAACTACAAAAAAAACAAATCCCTCCAAGGTATGTAAGTCTGGACTCAGTAATGGTGCGAATTTATATATGTAAGTGAAAATTTTAAAAATACATCACTTTACTGTATTTATTGTCATAGTGGTAGTCATAATGGTAATGAACATTGCTATTTGTGTGTTTTGTTTGTAATTTTACTAAAATAGCTCTATGCATTCGTAACAAAAACCAACGCAAAAATACATTACATTGCCTATATATAAGCCATGCATTTACAGCATAGAGGAAAATTAATTTAGATTTTACATTTTAGTCTGCATTAATAACACATAGTAAATATTTATCTTTTTCGAAGCAAAGCAAACGACCAACCAACCATCCTACTTAGCCATAATGAACCAACATGTGTGGATGTATGTACATATTTCAAAGCCAAAACCAACACTGACCAACAAAATCTCCATGTAATCCATGTTATTCACATTATTATGGTAACAGACAGCAAAGCAACCACTATCACGCCAATATTGTGTTGTACTGGATGATGTTGTTGTTATTAAATAGGCCCTAAACACCGTTGCGTACAAAACTCACACATACCCACATCCAGCTGTCGTTTATTACTCGAATGTCCCAATTTCATTTAACTATAACTTGGGAATAAACTTTCCACACACTCGCACAGAAAGCAATTTAACAGAATTTCTGTATAATTAGTGTTGGTAGTTAAACATTTTTGAATGATATTACAACATATGCAAATAAATGTACATGTTTGAAAACTGCAAAGTGCACGGTGTGGAGGAAATTAAATATTCTGTGAGAGATATGTTGTAGTTCATACAAGACAAGAACACTGTGAACCGAACGTTTGGCGCAGAGATAATTCCTTTTGGGTATGAAAGCCCTTGGTGAGTATATTAAGAATCCCGAAGGACAGATCCGCCGTAAGTCGAACTTCCGAGTTATGGCGTGATTACTTAATCTGAAGACCATATAAGGCATCTGAAATTAGCGTTATTATACCCTACACCACTATGTGGGGAGGGTATTATAAGTTGGTTTTGGCCAAAAAGTTTGTAATGCATCGAAATAATGGTCGTAGAACCATACTAATATATACCAAAATGAATGTCTCGACGAGCTGAGTCGATCTGTTATGGTGATGGTCGGATAATATTTAGGGGTCGGAAAGGGCAAAAAACTTAGGTGGATAAAAAGAAAACGTTTTTTCCAAAGCGAATATCTCAGCTTCTGTATGGGGTAACCAAAAGCAAAACCTGACAGTGAAAGTAGAAAATATAACCTTTTTAATTATGTAAACTCGCTTCCTTCAATGTCCTTTTCGTCCATTATTTTAAGAACCGCTATAAAAGTACAACCAGATGACGTTTTTCAGCTTCGAAATGTTCTGCACAAATGTCGCTGAGACAATTTTAGGTACGATTCTCATTGACAACTAATCGATTTTGTCGCGTTTTCATGGTAATTTTTGACATTAAACCTCTCTTGGCTCAGAAAAAGCTATGCTTTGTGTTTTTGTAAATTC
Source organism: Musca autumnalis (assembly GCF_047663935.1). Lineage (NCBI taxonomy): Eukaryota > Metazoa > Arthropoda > Insecta > Diptera > Muscidae > Musca > Musca autumnalis. Next base: position 181,758,205 of record NW_027411866.1, on the reverse strand, counting down.
TGTATATTCGAACAACCAATAAATAACGAATATACAAAAAACAAAATATTGTGTTTTATGAACAAAAACCGAGTAAAGACACAAAAGGACCAGGAAAACGAGACAAAATCGATTACACCTTTTTCACATGTAATTCGAAACATTCCAGTTGTAATTCGTAACATTTCATTTGTAATTCGATTATTCTATTTGTAATTCGTAACATTTTATTTGTAATTCGAGAATTTCATTTGTAATTCGAATTATTCCATTTGTAATTCGAATTATTCCATTTGTAATTCGAATTATTCCACTTGAAATTCGAATTATTCCATGTGTAATTCGAATTATTCCATTTGAAATTCGAATTATTCTATTTGTAATTCGAATTATTCTACACCTTTTTCACATGTAATTCGAAACATTCCAGTTGTAATTCGTAACATTTCATTTGTAATTCGATTATTCTATTTGTAATTCGTAACATTTTATTTGTAATTCGGGAATTCCATTTGTAATTCGAATTACTCCATTTGTAATTCGAATTATTCCATTTGTAATTCGAATTATTCTATTTGTAATTGGAATTATTCCATTTGTAATTCGAATTATTCCATTTGAAATTCGAATTATTCCATTTGTAATTCGAATTATTCTATTTGTAATTTGAATTCTTTTATTTGTAATTCGAATTGTTTTATTTGTAATTCGAATTATTGCATTTGTAATTCGAATTATTCCAATTGATATTACAAATAGAATAATTCGAATTACAAATGGAATAATTCGAATTTCAAATGAAATGATTCGAATTACAAATAAAACAATTCGAATTACAAATAAAATAATACGAATCACAAATAGAATAATTCGAATTACAAATACAATAATTCGAATTTCAAATGGAATAATTCGAATTATAATTGAAATGTTTCGAATTACAAATGGAATTCTCGAATTACAAATAAAATGTTACGAATTACAAATGGAATTCTCGAATTACAACTAAAATGATTCGAATTACATCTGAAAAAGGTGTATTTGTAATTTGAATTATTTTATTTGTAATTCGAATTGTTTTATTTGTAATTCGAATTATTCCACATGTAATTCGAATTATTCCAAATGAAATTACAAATAGAATAATTCGAATTCCAAATGGAATAATTCGAATTACAAATGGAATAATTCGAATTACAAATGGAATAATTCCAATGGAATAATTCGAATTACAATTGAAATGTTTCGAATTACAAATGGAATTCTCGAATTACAAATAAAATGTTACGAATTAGAAATGGAATTCTCGAATTACAACTAAAATGATTCGAATTACATCTGAAAAAAGGTGTAGTTGTCAATGAGAGCCGTCCCTTAAATTCTCTGAGCGACATTTTTGCAGAACATTTCGAAGCTGAAAAACGTCATCTTGTGGTACTTTTATAGCTGTTCTTAAAATAAGGGACGAAACGGACATTGAAGGAAGCGAGTTAGAAGGTCGAACTGCTCTATGAAAATAATCCCCATTTGATTTAATTGAAGACATGTCATCTCACAAATGAGCTAAAACAACAGTTGGCAAAGATATAACGCTAATTTCAGATGCCTTACAGCGTCTTCATCAGAAACTTTATCACGCCATAACTCCGAAGTTTAACTTACGGTGGATATGTCCTTCGGGATTCTTAATATACTCACCAAGGGCTTTCATCCCCAAAAGGAATTATCTCTGCCCCAGATTTCCCCTCAATTTTGTGTCACAGTGTAATTTAAAGTTTTGGACTTCTTTTCTGGAAAAAATGCCAAATAAACGTTTCAGTCAAACCGAGCCAAGAAACATACTGGCCGTTTTTGTTCGGTCAAATTTGTGTAGCACAAAAAAGGAGTAGGCAAGGTCGGTTGTTTTCACGCTCTTAAGTGCTGGGTTTTGGAGTACGGAAACGAACTTATAGCAAAGAACTCTAAATATAATACAGTCTACTACAATATTGGAGTAGAGCTACTATTAAAAATGATAAAGGTTTTCTGTTAAAACAGTCCCTCGAATTTGAACCTATTGTCGTATCATCCAATAAGGGAAGACTAAACATGATTTAAAATCATTGACACAACTCTGCTTTTAATCTAGCTGTTATTTTAGATAGTGCCGCCTACAGATGCGCTTGAAAGTCTATCTTTAATTAAAAACCATATTCTGCCACATTTCAGCCAATGTGCAAAACTCATTTACTAGACATTTCCATATAAAATTCAAATTTCAAATAATTTCGTTTGCATCAAAACAAAACTAAAGAGTTTTTAATTTCAATTCAATATTCATAAAGCATTATTTGTGCTGTGGTAAATGTTTGTGGTCGAGTGGGGCGTATAAAATATATGTATGCGTCGCCTGTGAAACTCATACGCCATGGTATGTGTATTGACATTATGACAACTAAGATAAACTGCAGTAAAAAACAACTTAAATACTCTTTGAAAAACTGCTGCTTGTGTCTAAAACAACAATTGGCATTGTCTATGCTCATGAGCTAGGGAATACGAACAGAAGCACACGTACACTATACGCAACATCGTGTGCTTTCGTTCGGTTGTTGTTTAACTTTATATAAAGCACAATGTTTAATTTAATTGCGATGATGCGCGATACTGGTCTAAAACCATCAAGCAACAGTTTCAGTTATTCTCAAAAAAATCCGCAGGATCATGAGGTCCTGAACATCATAAATAACATAGATCTAGGGAACATAAAGAACCATGACTTATTCAATTTGTTAGTTATAGGAAGCATGATCTGAAGCTAAACATAGAGCCATTCAGCAATTAAACACCTGTGTTTACATCTAACTCCATTTGCCACTACCAATTTAGTAGATGTGGTGTAAGAGCAGTGTTACCAAATTTAACTATTATTGTCATTTTGGCCATTTTGAAATTTTACTTAAAACAAAATTTTATCTAATAAAACATTAAAACGACATTTATATAATTTTTTCACAAATGCTTTCTGACTGTGGAGAACAGGTATTGTCAATTTATGTCAGAATATGCTTAATTTATTACTTAAGTTCTGAAAATATGTTAAAATCTAATTTGAAACGTATAAAACAAACAAACATTGTTCCACAACATCCCATACGGGACAAGGGAGACTTCTCTCATATCAATGAGTGCACACCGATTCATATTAGCTCAATGATATGGGACCTACTGTTTATCGCCGAGTCCGAACGGCGTGTCTAAAGACACCACTTGTTGAGAAGTTTTACAAGGCTGAAATACTCAGGAAATGTCGCCAACATTACTGAGGGGTATTTTGTCACCGTTGAAAAATGTTTGATGTTGCCTGGCCGGGGAATCGAACCACCGACCTTCTGCGTGCAAGGCGGGCGTGCATACCATTGCACCACGGTGGCACCCAATGAAACGTATACTCCTAATTAAATATGTATTCCAGAACCTGCAAAATAAAAACACTTTCTAGTACTTACTTATTTAGCTGACCCTTATAGAACATTTGTTTCATACGCCGAACTAAGAAGATTTTTATTCCTCTCTTTTTATACCCTACACAACTATGTGGAAAGGGTATTATAAGTTTGTTTTGGGATTCTCGACGAGATAAAGCGATTTTGAGATGTGTGTCCGTCCGTCTGTCCATTATAAATTGTAATCAAACTCAAAGCCACAATTATGGACTGATCGTCACGAAATTTAGCATGGCGGTCGGGTTCAGACCAAAATATACACCTATTGTTATTGGTGATGATCGTGAAATATTTAGCGGGTGAAATGGACCAAAAAAATTTTAATCGAATTTGTCACTGCTCTCTAGGTCGCAATAATAGTCCGATAGATCCGCTTTGAGATGGTGATCAGATAAGACTAAGAGGATTAAATGGATCAAAAGTTGTGTGTAAAATTGTGAAACTTTTTATATACAGTTTATATCTTTAGTCCTGGAAGACACAATCCGGGCAAGTTAGCTGTGTTAGCAAAAGGAACTCTTGGCCTTTCTGTTGATGCCAATTGTGTTAGTGTACATGATTAGATAACAGAGTTATAGCTTAATATATCCACCTTTTTGTTTGTAGTATAACCATAAATACGCTAGAGGTCGCAATTATAGCTCAATAGTCACGAAATTTTTCACGAGGTGATCTGATATTATTTATCGGGTGAAATGGACCATTACTTTGGTATGAAAAATTTCGAAATTTTATTTTTGGTCCATATTTTAATTGCTGGAGGGCATATACCGGCTAAGTAGTCTACATATGGAAAAAGCATTACTAACCTTTCCCCTAATGCAAATTTGCAAATAATGCATCTGCTACATAACGGGCCTACTGCCTATTATATAATGGGTTTTGTGCAGAGAACCATATTTTAATAGTCTGATCGGAGCGAAATTTTAAGTAAAGTTTGTGTTTACGAAGAAGAAGAAGCTTGCAATTTAACATTATGATCAGATAATATGTAGCGGGTTAAATGGACCTAAACTTTTGTGTAAAACTTGAATTATATCCTGAACGATTAAGTGAGTTATATTTGGAAGACGATCTTTTAACCTTTCTATTGATGCCAACTAACGAACTACATTTAATTGCTATGCTACAAAATGTCGAGCAAAAATGTGATACCTTTGGTCAAAATTGATGTAATACCTAAAAAATTGTGGCTTTTTCATTGGATGATTGGGTAAAAATCCGCGAAAACTACTTCTAAATGTTTTTTGATATTTTTATTTATACCCTACACCACTATTTGGGGAGGGTATTATAAGTTGGTTTTGGACAAAAAGTTTGTAACGCATCGAAATAATGGTCGTAGACCCATACCTATATATACCAAAATGAATGTCTCGACGAGCTGAGTCGATCTGGCTATGTGTGTCCGTCCGTCAGTCCGTCCGTCTGTCCATCTACACCTTGTAATCACGCTACAGGTCGCAATTTTGATTGGATCGTCACGAAATTTTGAGGGTTAATGGGGGTCACACATATGAAGAAGCCAATTGATTTTGGTGATAGTCGGATAATATTTAGTGGTGGTAATGGGCAAAAAACTTATTTGGAGAAAAAGACAACGTTTTTTTCCTAAGCGAATATCTCAGCTTCAATATGGGGTATACCAAAAGCAGAACCTGGCCATGAAAGTAGAAAATATCGCCTTTCTAATTATGTAAAGTAGATTCTCGTAGGTGATCAAACAACGAATATATCGCAATATCCGCTAATAGAACCCAACTTTTTATTTTTGCGATTTTAATAATAATGACGAATATCACAGCTTCGGTTGGGGATCTTCCAAAAACAAAGTCCGACTATGAAAGTAGAAAATCCCATCTTTACAGTGATGCAAAGTAGGTTGGCGTAGGTGGCCACATAACGGAGATATCACAATAGTCGGCAATACATCCCATTTTTTCATTTTTTTTTTTGTAATCACGCTGCAGGTCGCAATTTTGATCGGATCGTCACAAAATTTTTGGGGGTTAATGGGGATCCTACAGAGAAAGAAGCCTATTGATTTTGGTGATGGTCGGAGAATATTCAGGGGTCGGAATGGAAAAAAACTTATTTGGAGAAAAAGTCAACGTTTTATTTCAAAGCGAATATCTCCGCTTCTAAAAGGGGTATATCAAAAGCAAAACCTGCTAATGAAAGTAGAAAATATCACCTTTGCAACGTAGGTTGTCGTAGGTGGTCAAACAACGAAGATATCGCAATAGCCGCAACTTTTCATTTTTGCTTTGGTTCGGGGCCTTGCAAAAGCAAAGTCTGGCAATGAAAGTAAAAAATCCCATCATTTCAATGATGTAAAGCAGGTTGGCGTAGGTATCCAAATAACGGAGATATCGCAATAGTCGGTAATACATCCATTTTTCCACTTTTTTGGAAATCACGCTACAGGTCGCAATTTTAATTGGATAGTCACGAAATTTTGGGTGTTATTGGGGGTCCCACAGAGGAAAAAACCATTTGATTTTTGATAATGGACGGATATTATTCAGGGGTCGGAATGTGAAAAAAATATTTGGAAAAAAGACCAACGTTTTATTTCAAAGTTAAATTCCCTCTTCTGTAGAAGGTATATCGAAAGCAAAACCTGGCAAGGAAAGTAGAAAATATCACCTTTACAACGATGTGAAGTAGGTTGTCATAGGTGGTCAAACAACAGATATATCGCAATAGTCGGTAATGCATCCCTTTTTCTATTTTTGTGCAATCACACTACGAAATTTTGATCGGATCCTCACGAAGTTTTGGGGGTTGATGGGGGTCTAACAGAGAAAGAAGCCTATTGATGGTTAGCATACTTCCCACTTTTCCATTTTTTATTTGGGTTGTACTGTCGATGCACTTAAATGCGTTTCAAAAAAATTGACCTGTGTTAATGAAGACATTCAGAGCAAAGGCGCTAAGCTATCCCAATTTTAATATTTTGAATTTTATTAGTCAAAAGCTTATGAACGGGGGTAGTGGTGTAGGGTATTACATAGTCGGACCCGACCCTACTATAGTCTTGGCTCACTTGTTCTTTATACAAATGATAATTTTTGAAAAAAACATGTATGTATATACAGTCAAAAAAGAACATAACACGTATGTTTCCAGTAATGGCGGTATAACGTAGATCTATTTTAACCACTTTCTGCATGGAGGTTCTCCCACCAAAAGTATTTCCGAAATCCACATTACAGACAGATAGATATTTTTGAATGTTAGGATAATAGTTTCCAAACATTGAAAATCGTTTGATAGCGAAAACGTAGACCTATATTGGCGATTCTCTGGGGGAATTAGAACCCAAATTGACAAATAAGAGCTAATGTGGTTTAAAATTCTGGGATATACCAAACCGTAAACCTGTATGGATAATATTCATTTTAAAGATTTTTTAGTTATTGCGTCAATGCTGTTGGAGAATTTGGTTTAAACCTTGAAAATACTGGGCGGAAACTTTCTATGGGGACTGTACCGAACGTTGTTTGATATGATTCATTTTAAATTCTAAACAGCCAAGGACTAATAAAGTATACTATGTTCCAAATTTCAAACTTTTATCGAAAATATTGTGCATTCTCTCTATTGAATGTATATAATTTGTGTCAATATTGCATATAAAATTACATAAAAAACCTTTTAAAAAGCTCTACTTAACGCTACACAACGTTTTTAAATTTCATGATTTTTGATCAATGAAAACAAGGACTAGGAAATTTACTAAATCATACAATTTAAGTTAATGCTTGATTAATAGTCCTTTGTTTAAGAAACTCGCCTATAATACATTTTTTCTCATTTTAAAATAAACTTCGTTCTCCAAAATAAGTCATGTTTCTAAGCCTTTCTCTCATTAAGAACCGCGTAAAATGGCAAAAATGAGTTGAGTTTAAAAAAAAATTGGAATGTATAAAAGCGATATACATCGTTAAAATCTTAAAATGATGACATGCATTTTTTTGATTTTTATCCTTATGCATCCACTGTGTGTCGTCGGCATAAGCAAGTCTTCATTTCTCGAATTTCTCTTGTTCATTTTTCGTATTTCTCAGGAGACTTCTGCCAAACAAATTGTAGTGTACCACTCAGAATTAACCGTCCTAAATTTCTCATGCTGTATAGTCGCCACACGGTCAGTTTTACAGAAGAAACAGGCGACCATTTGCTTCGACTTTGCAACAACTTTGGCTCGCTTTCGCAGCCCTCGTATATGATCGTCAGAAATATGATAAGTGTCGATCTGCATTTCTTCTGTCATTTCAAGGATTTTTCTTAAGGTAAATATATTGGTATGGCCCAATTATTTCGACAACCAGGAGCTTTAGTCATTTGCACAATATCCCTGGCACTATCTTATAAGCAATAGAGAGCAGACGTATGCTCCTATAGTTAAAGCACATAGTCTTATCTCCATTCTTGAGAACGGGACACAGGATGCTCAGGTTTCAATCGATTCATACGCGTTCTTCCAGCAAATAGTGCAAACTAATTGATTTTTTCACCTTATCAGCACGTCGCCTCCTGTTTTGTACTTCTTGGTTGGTAAGCCATCAAATTCTGCAGCCTTTTTATTCTTCAGCTGTTCTCACCTCATCTTGGTCGGGCGGTATGAATTCAATACCATCTTCTGGGATGTGATCTGTGGAATCTTTGTCTTTTTCTCTAGTTATAACAACAATTTGGAAATATGCTCTTTCCATAACCTGAGTACAATATCTATATATGTTACCAGAATACCTTGCTCGTCACTACAGAAGGATGTGTCTATACAAAATGCATTAGTTTGATGTTTCACTATGTGGCTATTGTACAACTCAATCTTTCAAACCCGCTTTTCCATTTAATTCTTTTTCCGAAAAATATGTTTCACTCTCTCCTTTTATACCGATACTTCTCTCGTGCGCTAAGCATTGCTATTGATTGTAAGGTAGTCCTATATGCAGTGTGTTATTGGAAAGAGGAGTGCTTTGATCAAGCAACTGAGCTGTTGGGCCATAGATATTCTCATGCCAAACTCATGCCTTATGTGATGGCAACTGTAATACAGTACGCCACCTTTAGGTCTTGTAGTGACGTCTTTCCCAAGCCATCGTATTTCCTTGTATTTTTATACCCACAGCATGTATGCTAACGAGGGTATATACACTTTCATACGGGCAAAATGTGCCTCATGGAAATAACGGTTTTAGACCCCAAGTATGTTTGGACGAAATGCGTTTCAGACAATTTGGAGTTGATTTAGCCATGTCCGTCCGTCTGTCTGGCTGGCTGGAGCGCACGATAACTCTCGAACGGTTTTTTTTTCAAACTTAGTTTAAGTTCGAAGATGGGTTATATCGGTCCTCTCCTTCCCGTACCTCCCCAAAAAAGTTCGGAAATGTTCGAAAAATTTGTGCGCACGATAACTCTTAAAGGAAGTAACCGATTTGGTCCATACTTTGCACATCGTGAAATTTCTACCAGACTTAGATGAGGTTCCAATATGGTCTCAATCGAGCCACTCCTTCGGGTGCCTCCCACACAAAATTTCGGAAAAGTTCAGTTCAGGACCTGCTCTCGAATCGCTTTGATTTTTGTTGTAGCAACTTGTTTTCACTGTCCCCATACGACGCTGTAAGTTTCATCATATTCGCATAAATGGTACGCGCCATTCCGCATAGACGTAGCAACCGATTTGGTCCAAACTTTGGATCTCTAAATATTATCGAAACTTAGTTTATGTTCAAATGTGGGCCCTATTTGTCCAATCGTTGTGGTACCACCCACACAAATGTTCAACATTTTTGTGTGGTTAAGGGTCTGTTCGAGTATCCTTTGGACATTTTTACCGAAGGTTTTCCTTGTGGCCCTGCTTACAGCGATATTATATTTCTCGTAGGTTAGTGTGATAAAAAAAGCCCTATCTATCGTTATCCTCGCAAATTTCTGAGCTTTAATCCGTTCATACGCCCAAAATTTTTAAAACCCCCCTAAATATATAAGTTTTTTTTTTTTGGGAAAAAAAGTATTTCATTCCACACAGGCTGAGGGTATATCTCAGTCGGCAAAGCCGACAGATACTTTTTTACTTGTTCATGTACATTTTCCAATGCATAAGCTGCACCTATTAAAAGGACGAACGTTCCAGGTGGCAATCCATTTCTCACATTTTAACAGCAAACGGTGATGGGAAGACAATATAAGAACCCCTTTAGCAGATGAAGCAAACACATTTCAGCTTGGATTAAATGGAGAGTGGTCGAAACAGTCTCAGTTGCGATTGTATTACACAAATAATAAATTCTGGGATAGTTTGCGATGTCTTGCATTTTCATTGCATATATGAACTGCATAAAAAGACTTTCCGAAGAGTGCCTTTTAACTCCAACCAAAGTACTGTATCAAAGCACGTGCTTTGGATGCAAATTGGATTGCATCCTATTCTACCCTAAAGGGTTACCTTAAATGCGATTTCAAAGACATAGTTTAAATGCAGTGCTAATGGAGTGCATCTTTCAGTAGCCACGCTCTAGTAAAAATCATAAGTGAAAATGCATAATTTGATGCACTTCCAAATTACTTGTACATATGATTTAATTGCATCTTTAGGCAAACTTCTTGCAGGAATAATACGATTGCGGGGGTCGTTAACTTTTGAGGGGTTTGTTTTTTCTTTTTCTTTCTTTTTGCATGGTAGGACGTTTTTTTTCTAGTGGTGGGTTACTAACCTGACGCACAAATCCAAGTTTTTATCATTCTTATGGATGAATGCACGCCACATTTAAGCTCACTACATTTCACCGGTATTAACGGCAGCTCCACAGGTGACACCACGGAGTGGACGCTGACCTTCACTTGAGATGAATGGGAGAGCAAGATAAGTCCCGGTGAAAAGGAGAGATACATTTTAGATATACAAACATAATTCCAGATTTCATATAACCTGCTTCTCTTTCACTACTTAAGTGTTGCAGCTACATATTTTAAACAGGCAACAGACGCAATAATTTTTAAATTAGTTTATACATTTTTTGTATTCGTGTAATCAACATTTGTCCGGAATGACCTTCAACAACAACCACAACAACAACAACGGTACACCAAAATTCCATTTGGTCACATTCTTGTTGATTTGAAATTCCATTTAAATGCAGAAAGTTTATCACTACGCAACCCTTTTGACAAATCAAATGAATGTACAAAGCACCGAGATATAAATGAGAGTTGAACGTTTCTATGGTAACACCAATGCAAAACAAAACAACAACAACAGCCATCGTCAACCATCAACAATAAAGGCTAAAATTATATTTACACAAAACTTTGTGAAAAGTTCAATACACCCCGTGGTGAATGTCATGCCACAAATTGTAAAATATGAGGTGGTTCGTGGGCTGGGTAGCTGGCTGCATTGATGAAAAAAAAACATAATAAATAATTTAGAGTTCGGGAGTATTCCAGCAACAACTTTTTTCCTTTACCAAATAAGAAGAGAAGTCCACAAGAAGCAGAGAAAACTGCTTCCAAATATTGGTGAAATTTTGCTCCACACACACAAACTAGGAAAAAGTTATTAATCACTTTTGTTGCTATTAGTTATTAATAATCCCATGTGGTGCTAGTGGTCGCAACAATGTTTTCAAATTTATCCCTAATACATTTCCTAAGAATATTTTATTTTGGAAATACATATCAATAAACTTACCGCACTTGGCCACAATACCCTGCTGTGGTGTAGCTAAAAGCCAAAAGAAACCATTGCTAGTATTTCAAAGTTAAACTAAAGTTTTTAATCAGTAACAATGACAAAGACTCGTAACTTTCACTATAATAAAATTATTAGCAAAGTTTTAAGATACAATGCAGCAACGAGGGCAAAGTTGTAGTTAAAATTGCATTCAATTGTCTCATTAATTTCAGTTTTTGGTATCTTTATACATATATACAAAGTGGGGGAAAAAGTTCTTGCTTGGCATGAAATATTTCATTTAATTTTATGGACGTTTTTTGTGATAATGGAAAGATGCATACATATATACTCAGGTACCATATAATGGTGGGTATATTAAGTTTGCCATTCCGTTGGTAACTCCTCAAACGGTTTCAATGTTTTAGTATGTTTTATAAAGTGCTACTTTTGTCTTGACGAGATACTGAGGTATCCGTTTTCTATGGATACCACCAACTTTGTTTTTTCGCCGTTTATTGCCAGACCCACTTTTGCAGAGTTTTCATCGACCTCCTTAAGGGTATAACTTATTTCCTTTGCTGATCGACCCATCATGCCAGTACCGTCAGCATAGGCAAGTAACGTGTGGCTATTGGTGTAAATTGTGTCATGTCTTTTAAACATCTTGTATAACCTTTAACATCAGGATGTTGAATAAGGCACGTGAAATGCTGTCTCCTTGTCTTTTTTTTTTTTTTGTTTGGTACTAAGCTCTCTTTCTTTCCTATTTTATCTGAGGACCGAGTATCAGTTAATGTCATCTTGCAAAGCTAAATGACCCTTGCAGGGATACCAAATTCAGACATGGCTTTTAATACTTTTGAACGTAGGGGACTGTCGAAGACATTCTTCTTCATAATGGAATCTCTCAAATAAAACGCTTTTCGTTTAATTTTGTCGCCATTTTCAATTTAAATACAAGCGTTTTATTTGAGATATTCCATCATCAACAAGATTATACTTATTGGGTTAAGCGAAAAATTATTTTCTAGTTTATAGCGCATTTATAAATAAAACACTGTAATTTAATTTGTATACCCTCAGCATTTATGCCAACGAGGGTACATACTAGGGTTATGACTTTTTACAACCTCGTATCCCTGTATTATAGCGTAATGAGTTTCTACATAAGATTATATAAAATCTTATTTATAAGGTGATTCCGTGAAAAAACCTCACACACAAAATTATTTTAAAATGGTTTTTCAAAATAGTCAGGCTTAATCCCATAGTCGTTGTTTTAATATTTTATTAAAACAACTATAATATAGTCTCCCCTGCCTTACCCCTTAGTAAACATCGCTAATTTTTCCTACTAGTAAATTAAAGTTGTTTTAATAAAATATTAAAACAACGACTATGGGATTAAGCCTGCCTATTTTGAAAAACAAAATAGAATTCATCATCCCAAATAAAAAACGCTGACCCTCCTAATTGTTTTAAAATTGAAATTTATCCGAATTACGGCCAATTTTTTGAAGTCATTGTAAGGAGATATATAACTGAAAATAAACTTTAGAGCTACATGAGATAACCAAACTGACATAACATTTGATTCAAACTAATTTTCTTTAATTCTGACAATCATGGAAATTTCGTAAACACTTTTTTCAATGATATAATTTTTTAACAAAAACAAAAAAATCAACATTTTTTCAAAGTTCATTGTGCTTGACTTTTTTCAATATTTGAATGGAATATACATTAATTTAGTTATTACTTGGCATAAGTTTATAGATTCGTGCAACAAGAAACAATTTTTGACAAATTCTTTTTTTCACTTAATGAATTTTTTAAAAAAATAGATTTTTATACCCTACACCACAATGTGGAAAAGGGTATTATAAGTTTGTTTTGGTAAAAATTCATGTAACACCGCGAAATATTCGTAGAATAGATCCCTATTCTTTTTGGTGATGATCGTGAAATATTTAGCGGGTGAAATGGACCAAAAACAAAATATTTATCCAATTTTCTAGCGGATCTGTAGGTCTCAATTATAGTCCTATCAACGCGTAATTTTTAATTAGGTAAGAGTATATCACAAAGGAGAAGCTTGCAATTTGAGATGGCGATCGGATAATATTTAGAGGGTTAAATGGACCAAATCTTTTGTGTGAAAATTTTTAATATACAGCTTATATCTTAATTCCTGGAAGTGACATTCCGGACAAGTGAGATATACTTGAAAGTGGAACGTTTGACCTTTCAATTGATGCCAATTATGTTGGTGTGCATGATCAGATAACAGAATTACAGCCTAATATATTCTGTTATTTGTTTGTAGTGTAATAATAAACTCGGTAGAAGTCGCAATTATACATCAATAGTCACGAAATTTTGCACAGGGTAAGAGTATAGGTCGAAAAAGATGCCTACAATTTTGAATGATGATCTGATATTCTTTAGCGGATGATCTGATATTCTTTATTTTTGGTCGATATTTTAATTCCTTGAGAACATATATATTTCGCAAAGTAGCCTACATATAGAAAAAAAATACTGACCTTTCATCTGATATAAATTGCAATAAAGTGTTTGCAAGGTAACGGGCCTACTGACTAATATATAATGGGTTCTGTATAGAGAACCACATTTTTATCCCATGCTATATATTGTCCCTCCAAAAGTTCGTCCTAGACCCTTTATTTGGTATGCCAAAATTCATATATTGACGAGATAAAGCGATTTAGCGATGTGTGTCCGTCCATTAAAAATTGTAAACAAGCTTAAGGCCGCAATTATGGACCGATTGTAACGAATTTTTGAAGGAGGTTGGGTTCGGGCCAGAATAGAAGTGATTAGTTTTTGGTGATCATCGTGAAATGTTCCGGGGATGAAATGGACTAAAAACAAAATTTTAACCAATTTTGTAGCGGCTCTGTTGGTCAAAATAATAACCCGCAAAATTTTAAACAAAGTTTGAGTTTATGACGAAGAAGAAGCGTACAAACCAACGTGAAAATCAGATAATACTTAGCGGGTTAAATGTAGTGAAACGTGTGAAATTGGTAAAAATTTCAATAACGTAGCGGTTAAACAACGGAAGTAGTAATACTACATAAGTGGGTTTCAATACGTTTTAGTTTGTGTGAACTAAATTTTCCTTTCCTGCTACAAAAATGTCTTTGTCATGCTAGATAACTTCTTGGTTTTGGTCATAAGTATCATACATTACATCTCTGATATTTGATAATTAAATTTTCACAATCATTGAAAAGAAGTTCCGTGGAGAGCGATTGTCCAGGGATAGTGGTATAGGGTATCCCATGGTCGGCTCCGTCCGACTATAGACTTTTCTTACATGTTTTAAATCGGTTTGTGCGTGAACTTTTTTATATTTCAATGGAATGAACGTTACTTTAGTGATTAATAGGCAAAATTCATCCATCCGTGTTACAGGAATCAATTTTTGAGAAAAAAAAATTTGAAAAGTCATAACCCTGGTATACACTTTCATACGGACAAATTGTGCCTCATCGAAATAATGGTTTTAGAAGCCAAGTATCTTTGGTCGAAATCCAATTCAGACAATTTGGAGTTGATTTAACCTTGTCCGTCTGTCTGTCTCGTTGGTTCGAGTGCACGATAACTCTCGAACGGATGAACCGATTTGGTCCAAAATTTGGCCTTCGTAATATTTTGTGCAAACTTAGTTTAAGTTCGGAGATAAGCCACATCGGCCAACTCCTTCAGGTACCTCCAACACAGAAGTTCAAAAATGTTTGAAAAAATTGTGCGATAACTCTTGAAGGAAGTTAACGATTTCGTTTAAACATTACACATCCTTATATATCTACCAGATATAAATCAGGTTCGAATATTGACTATATTTTTCCACTCCTTCGGATACATCCAACACAAAATTTCGGATAAGTTCACTTTGATTTCTGTTGGAGCAACTTGCTTTCGTTGCCTCAATTACCACGGTAAATGTTTTTCAGGGGCAAGTCCTTACGTCTTGAGAAAACAGCCCGAAAATCGTAAAAAACCCCTATGGCACCATATGTAGTGGTTGAAGAGCACGATAACATTAGAACTGATCAACCGATTTGATCCAAAGTTTGTCCTTCGTCATATTTTGTCCAAACTTAGTTTCAGTTCGAAGATAGGCAATACCTGTCCACAAGTTCCCGTTCTTTCCCCCAAAATTTTAAAAGTGTAACTAAATTGCCATGTACGATATCTCTTGAACGGGGCACCCAATTTGGTCCAAATTTTGATCTCCTAAAATTTTGTCCAAATTTAGTTTAACTTCTTAAATGGCCCATATCGGTCCTCTCCTTAGGGTACCTCCCCTACAAAAGTTCAAAATTTGTGTCTAAGTGCAGTTTAAGGTCTGTTCGAAGATCCTTTGGAAATGTATACCGATGATGTTCGTTGTGGTCCTGTTTACAGCCATATTATGTTTTCCGTTTACAAGTCCATGCTTCCTGGCATACTGGTACAAAAGTTATACGATGACCAACTGTAATGACTAGTGGGCGCGATATCTATGTGGGACCATACATTTAAATACCTCCTTCGGCACACTTTTGAACTTTGATCCAAATAAACATGTTGGTCCGTAAGTTCTACTGTCCAAAAAGGGCCACAAAATTCTGAAAAGGCCCTAAACACATTCGATCTTTCCGTAGATAAAAGTTTCAATTCACACAGGCAATTCATATAGACCCCATCTATAGGAAAAATTGATTCATATTGGTTTTGATTTCATGTTTCGTCATCGAAATCAGAAGAAAAGTCTGCAAAATTTTAGTTCGATTGGTCAACTGCAACTGTATTAAAAATTAGTTACTAGATTTGAACTAAACAGACAGACAACAAAACAAGTTAAATATAACATTGTAAAAAGATGGTAGATGTCGATCTGAATCTTTGGGGTCTTGCCAGGATTTAGCGCTGGGTCAATGGTGGATTTGCAAGATCATATGCTTTAGTTGTTCGCACAACATCCCTGACCCCTATATGCCTGTACTTAGATCACACAGTCTTATCTCCCTTCTTGTGGATGGGACACTGGATGTTCAGGTTCCAGTCACTGGGTACACGTTCTTCCTACCAGATGGTGCTAACTAGCTGATGCATGCAACTTATCACCTGTTTTGAACAGCTAGGCTGATAAGACATCGGCTTCTGCTACCTTATTACTCTTTAAAGTTCATACCAAGGGGAAATGATTAAAGAACAACTGAAAAAGTAGACTTCAACTCATTCTGACTTAAACATGATAGAGGGAATGAAATCTGAAGCTAAGCGTTTGTATTATATTAAAACAAGTAAGAAATGTCTATAGTCGGACGGAGCCGACCATGGGATACCCTATACCACTATCCCTGGACAATCGCTCTCCACGGAACTTCTTTTCAATGATTGTGAAAAATTAATTATCAAATATCAGAGATGTAATGTATAATACTTATGACCAAAACCAAAAAGTTATCTAGCATGACAAAGATATTTTTGTAGCAGGAAAGGAACATTTAGTTCACACAAACTAAAATGTAATGAAACCCACTTATGTAGTACTACTACTTCCGTTGTTTAACCGCTACGTTATTGAAATTTTTACCAATTTCACACATAAACTCAAACATTGTTTAAAATTTTGCGGGTTATTTTTTTGACCTACAGAGCCGCTACAAAATTGACCCGTTATCTAGCAAACACTTTATTGCAATTTACATCAGAGGAAAGGTCAGTAGTTTTTTCCATATGTGGGCTACTTTGCGAAATATATACATATGTCCTCAAGGAATTAAAATATCGACCAAAAATAAAATTTTTATATTTTTCATACAAAAGTAATGGTCCATTTCACCCGCTAAAGAATATTAGATCATCATTCAAAATTGTAGGCATCTTTTTCGACCTATACTCTTACCCGGTGCAAAATTTCGTGACTATTGATGTATAATTGCGACTTCTAGCGAGTTTATTATTACACTTCAAACAAATAACGGAATATATTAGGCTTTAACTCTGTTATCTAATCATGCACACCAACATAATAGGCATCAATTGAAAGGTCAAGCGTTCCACTTTCAAGTACATCTCACTTGTCCCGAATGTCACTTCCAGGAATTACGATATATGCTGTATATTCAAAATTTTCACACAAAAGTTTTGGTCCATTTAACCCTCTAAATATTATCCGATCGCCATCTCAAATTGCAAGCTTCTACTTTGTGATATGCTCTTACCTTATTTAAAATTACGCGTTGATCGGACTGTTATTGAGAGCTACAGAGCCTCTAGAAAATTGGATAAATATTATGTTTTTGGTCCATTTCACCCGCTAAATATTTCACGATCATCACCAATAAGAATAGGGATCTATTCTGATCTGAACCCGACCTCCATACAAAATTTCGTGACGATCGGTCCATAATTGCGGCCTGGAGCGTGTTTACAATTTATAATGGACAGACGGACGGACGGACGGACGGACGGACTGACGGACGGACACACATCTCAAAATCGCTTTATCTCGTCGAGATATGAAGATTGGTATACCACATTGGGGGTCTCCGACGAATATTTCGCGGTGTTACATGAATTTTTACCAAAACAAACTTATAATACCCTTTTCCACATTGTGGTATAGGGTATAAAAATGGACAAATTTATAAACATCCTTTACCTCCCCCAAATAAAATATTACTAAATGTTTAAATTTTTTATAGAATATAATATTTCAAGCAGAGTTTCTGAGTCAATGTACCGAATCCAACTCCAGACCATTTTTTGGTACATTCTTCTCATTTGAAAGAGAAAAATATTACGAAGTTTTGTGGCAAATTGGAGTCTACGAAATTCTGTTTTTATTAAATCGCTTCGGTGCCAACTTTAGCTCGAAAACTAATAAAACTATTGTAATAGATTCTTGTGGAGTTATCAAGAACACCAAAAGCTAGACCTTCACCGATTTCAAAATGTAATTTCGAGAAAAATAAATTTTTAGTTTCTATTCTGCATAAAAACACAATCAATTTTCCCTTCCAGCACTCATATCTCAGGCAATATTGGTACATTCGACTTGAAAATTAGGTCACATATTCTATGCTATTTATACTTTATACTTTTTTCTGAAATTTACAAGTGGTGGTCACCCCTTATACTAAAATCCATCGCATACATTTTGAACTTTGGTGTAATTGTACTTGAATATATTTTGCCCACCAACCAGCATGTGAGTATGTAGATAGATGTTTTCTCAAACCGAAAAAATACCACACGATGATATTTCTTACATGAAAATATTCTACAAAAATGTTGCTAGGAACATTTTATGTAGGATCGGTCCACATGAACAAGAAATCGATGTTGTCATGTTTTCATTGTCTTTTATATCATTCATTTCTCATGAAAACTCGATGCTTATGTATTTCACTGCACTTCGTATAAGCTATTCCTTGTGTAGAAAACTCGAATGTACATGAACTATATCTGTTCCTGGCGGACAGATCCGGTTATTTGAATTTCTGCATGTAAAGTCCTCGTTGAGTATATAATGAATCCCGGAAGATAGATTCGTCGTTTGTCACACTTCTGAATTATGTCGGAATGAATCTGTCACCTACAACAGATTTATCATGCCCTACAAAAGGAAGGGTAAAATTGACAAAGGACAATGAAATCCTGACAATATCGATTTTGTAAAATCTTTTTAATGTAGAAAATTGCATCTCTTGGTACTTTTTCTGTTCAAGAACAAAAAGGACATGGAAGGAACTGAGCAAGAGGGACAAAATATTCGACAGAAAGATTGCTCATTCTGTTTAACTGAAAATATGTCATCTTAAAATGATGAAACAGTATGTCCAAACAGAGATATAAAGCTATTTTCTCAAGCACTATTGGGAGTCAATCAAAAAATTCATTATGTAGTAAATCAGAAACTTTAGCTATGGGATCCTTTGGGGTTCTTAAAATACTCAATAGGGGCTTTCATTCCTAAAGGGAAATTTCCACCCCATACCTTGGATTCTATTTTGTGTCACAGTATAATCAAAAGACTTCACATAGAGATCACAGTGTCTTTCTTAGTATTCCAACAGATCCTTTAATAAAAGGCCAGGATGACTTCTAATAAAACAACAATAGGATAGAAAATCTCTTATGAATCGTCCTCTAACTTAGTATATGTACCGTTTGCTTATATGTTTCTTATAGCATCCTTTTAAAATAAATAATAATTTTTGAGAAAATGTTGGTATCCCGAATTTAATGTTATATTTCTATAATGTAGAAAAAATGTTCACGCAGTCGAAGTCGAAATATATTTTCCGATGCAGACTACGACTTCAGCAAAATTGCTCGACTCCGACTCATAGACTCCGAAACCCTTGGTTTAAGACATTTTGCTGAAACATTATTTCCAATAAATTTCACATTTTGAGATAATCAAATTTCAAATATTACCTTGTAGATGATTTGTTCAATACTTACTTTATTTAATCCTCTCCATAAAATCACAAGAATTTTTGTTTTTTATTAGATTGGTCACATGTAGCGAAGTTCAAATTCTGAAAGGAAAATAAGCATGATAGAATTTAAAATAATGTATAATATGTATTTTTATAAGCATTTCTTATACTTTGGTTACTTTATCCAAACACGAGCAAACTCTCACCATTTGTTTATCTTTGCATCAACATAATGAGAATTGACTTTGTCAGTTTAAGCCAGTTAAAGTTAAACAGTACAACTAAGAAAGTCAACAAAAGTTTGAGTGGATAGAAACACAACTTATCTGGTGTCCCTTAACACTTTGCCATTTTAAAAGAAATGTATATAAATTAAATTTTATTTTTTTTCGTAGTAAAGTATTTGTTAGTAAAAATATTAATTTTTTTTGCAATAAATCTTAACAAATCAATATTTAAAATTGTACTTCCCACAAACAAATGTATATTTCTTACTGAATAGTGATTTTAATTTCAAATGATTACGAAAAAAACTGCCATGAATACAATTAAAATTGTATTGAACAATCATTGCATATTTTACGCTTGAATAGAATATTTGAAATTATCACAGTGAATTTTAATAAATAATCAATAAAAATGAAAATATTCATGAATGCGTCGTACTTCAATAAAAATCACTACTGGAAGAATAAACTTTCGTCCTGAAATATCAATAAAATGCAATGGTAAAATATTTCATAAAGCATCCCGCCGCACTTTATGGAATGCTTACGCAGGGACGTACGCAGTGGGTGGCCCTGGGGTGCAATTAAGATAGAAATAAGCAGGAACAACGACCATTGGGGTATCAGATGGGGTTTTTTTCGACTTAACCTATTTTGTCAGAACTTGCAAAGCCCAAATACAAACATATTATAATATAAAAATAATTATAACATAATATAATTTGTTTCAATTAAATTATTAATGCTATACAAATAACATAAAAGGTTTTTGAGATAGATCTTCTTATCAGAATCAGTCCTCGTGGTCAAAACTGTGTTCAATTCAAAATACAAAACTTTTTTTAATGGGACTAAAGCTAGTGTTCGGGCAATTCTCTGCTTGAATCAGAACCGAAAATGCCAAATAAACCTATATGGGCAATATTTATTTGAAAGATTTTTTAGTTATTACGTCAATTCTCTTGGAGAATTTGGTTAAAAACTTCAAAATACCTGGTAGAACTTTTGTATGGGGACCATACCGAACGTGGTCTGATATGGTTAATTTTCAAATTTAAACATCAAAGGACTATATTCTGTTCCAAATTTAAAACTTGTATCTAAAATAATATGAACTCTCTCTGTTTATATAAATTGTGTCAATATTGCTTATAAAATCAACTAAAAAAAACCTTTAAAATAGCTTTACGTAACGCTACACAACATTTTTAACTTTCTTGATTTTTGGTCAAGATGTGCCCCCACCCCCCGAAATGAAATCCTGCATACGTCCCTGTGCTTACCTATCACCTAGTCAATGACAATTTGTTGAATCAATTCTCCACCACTTTAGTTGAAGTGAAAAGAGTGCTTAAACTGAACAAAAGCAAAACAATCATTGCATCACCACCATTCCGTAACGGGACAATAGAATATGGACAATGCGGATGGAAATTCTTTTATTCACGTTGAAGAGGTGAGAACAGTAATAAAAAATTAAGCACACACACAAACACACTTTATGGCGACATCTTTTGTTTTGCATTGTTTTTTTTTTTCAATTTTCAACTTAAACTTTGCTTAAGTGTGTCTCATAGGGCTGACCTTATTTAAATACTCTTTAAATTAAATATCTAACTACATATATTTTTAACATTTAAATTTAGTGAACTAAATCAAGTATTGTTAGGAAAAATCGCTGTTAAGAGCAGTAAGAAAAGAATGAAGAGAAGGAAATAAAGAATGAAATATCCGTAAGTTGAACATTAGCCACTAAAAAAATTAAATTCAGAAATCCAAAATAATGTTTTGTTCATGCCACAACTTTTTGAGAAATAGGAAAATAGTCCTTAAGTCCCTAATTAGCAGCACTTGACCCCATATATCGTGATGTCTGCGATAATCTATGAGATACTGGTGGGGTTTACCTGATCTGTACAGAGATCTGTTTCTGTGTGTTTCTTGATGGCTTCATTGGACCATTTGCATCATAAGTTAAAGGGCTTGCCCATTTGTAAAAATAACAAATCTGATTTGGCGTTACCGAAAGAGCCAATCAAACCATCCTTTTATGGATCGGCGGACCGTCATCAAGAAATATAAGGAAGTGTTTTCAATATGCAGAGTGATAGAACTTAAGGGAGAAAAGAGAGCTTCCAGATCAGCAGACATGTCAAGCATGTTTGAATTGTGTCCTACCAAGCATAAATCCGCATTATTGTACTTTTTCGTAGCTGTAACTACTTAACAAACTACGTAGTAAATTAAAAAATAATAATCCATTATTATTTGTATACCCTCCATCATAGTATGGAGGGTATATTAAGTTTGTTTTTCTGTTTGTAACACATCGAACTAATCATTTGCTACCATATAAGGTACATATATTCTTGATCAGGATAAAATTCTTAGACGATCTAGCCATCTCCGTCTGTCCGTCTGCTGTAATTTGAGCTAGAGCGCTATATTTTTGCACCCGAGTGACTTTTTTCCATAGGCAGGTCAAGTTCGAAGATGGGCTATATCGGACCACTTTTTGGTATAGCCCCCATATAACGGAACCTCCCGATTTTCGGTATTTTGGGGAATTTAGCCACACTTTTTGACGGAACTACTTGTAATTTGGGGTTCCTAGTGGTCACAAAATATCTCCATCAAACACCGTTAACATAGGTCCATGTTTTGGTATATCCCCCATGTAACGGTACCTCTCGATTTTCGGTATTTTGAGGATTTTAGCTACAATTCTTGACCGAACTGTCTGTAAACTGACAATTGAGGTTCCTAGTAATCACAAAATATCTCCGCCTAAAACTGTCAAGAAAGGTCCATATTTTGGTAAAGCCCCCATACAACGGTACCTCCTGATTTTTACTATTTTGAGCATTTTAGCTAAAAATTTTCACCGAACTACATGTAATTTGCAAGTTGAGGTTCCTAGTGATCCCAAAATATCTCCACTAAAACTGTCAACGTAGGTCCCCATATAAGGGTACCTTCCGATTTTCGGTATTTTGTGGATTATAACTACGTTTTTTGACCAAACTACCTGCAATTAAACATTTGAGGTTCCCGTCAACATAGGTCCATATTTTGGTATAGCCCCCATTCAACGTTACCTCCCGCTTTTTTACTATTTTGAAATTGACAGTTGAGGTTCCTAGTAATCACAAAACATCTCAATTTAAAACTGTCAACATAGGTCCATGTTTTGGTATAGCCCCCATATAGCGGTACCTCCCGATTTTGGGTAGTTTGAGGATTTTAGCTATAATATTTGACCGATCTACCTGCAATTTAACATTTGCGGTTTTCAGTAGTCACAAAATATCTCCTTCAAAAACTGTAAACATATGTCCACGTTTTGGAAGAGCACCCATAACGGTACCTCCCGATTTTCGGTATTTTGAGGATTGTAGCTACATTTTGCGACCGAACTACCTGTGATTTGACGTTTGATGTTCCCTGTGGTCACTAAACTTCTCCACCAAAACATAGGTCGACACTTTGATAAAGCCTCATATGAGGTTCCCGACCGATTGAATACATTTTTATGCTTTTTTAGCTTATTTAGTCACAAAATATCTCCGCCTAAAACTGTAGACAGGAAAGAAAATAACACTGTGACACAAAATGGAACTCAAAGTCTGGGGGGTGGAAAATTTCTTTTGAATATGAAAGCCCTTGATGAGTATACTAGGAACCCAAAAGGAAATTTTCGCCATAGGTCAAGTTTCTGAGATATCGCGCGATGAAGTTTTTGATTTTTTCCCTATAATACTTGGGAAAATAGCTCCATATCTCTGTTTGGCGTTGTTGTAGCTTCGTTTTGTGGTGACATGTCTGCAGTGAAATCGATTGGCGAATCTTTTTGTAGAACATTACATTCTTCTAACTCAATGCCTTTCATGTCCTTTTCGTCCTTTATTTCTTGAACCGTAGTGAAAGTACCACAAGATGAGATTTTTCAGGTTGTACACATAAAGAATTGTTCGCCCCCCAGTCTTTGATCTTCATATTTGCGCGTATTGATATTTTTCCTTAAAAACGGTTTAAGAAAACGGTTTTTTTGTTCTAGAATTGCAACTAACAAAGTTTTCAGAAGCGAATTAATTTAATTTGATTGACAACTCTATAAGCTTTTTAACGGTATACATATAAGTTTAATCGGTTACTTAAAACCGGTTCAAAAATCGGTTTTAATGTCGGAATATCCGGTTCCAAAATTGAGATAAACGGATCTATCCTCCAAGAAAATTTGTTATTAACGTGTTCATCATTACAATAGCTATTAGTGGTAAATATTTCAGAAGCACCCCAGATGTCTACATAAGCAATAACCAATAGTTATGTGTACAACCAATAAATACCCAATGACGAATATACAGAAAAACAAAACATAGTTTATTTTTGAACCAAACCCGATTAAATGTCAAAAAGGACAATGAAAACGGGACAAAATCGATTAGTTGTCAAAGGGAACCGTACCTAAAATCTTCTGAGCAACATTTTTGTAGAATATTTGGATGCTGAAAAATCTCATCTTGTGGTACTTTCACTACGGTTCAAGAAATAAAGGACGAAAAGGACATGAAAGGCATTGAGTTAGAAGAATGTAATGTTCTACAAAAAGATTCGCCAATCGATTTCACTGAAGACATGTCACCTCAAAACGAAGCTACAACAACGCCAAACAGAGATATGGAGCTATTTTCCCAAGTATTATAGGGAAAAAATCAAAAATTTCATCGCGCGATATCTCAGAAACTTGACCTATGGCGAAAATTTCCTTTTGGGTTCTTAGTATACTCATCAAGGGCTTTCATTTCCAAAAGAAATTTTCCACCCCCCAAAAATGCTGCTGCACAGTGTAATTATTCCGTCTTAGTTCAGAATATTTTATGGTGGAGGGTATAAAAAGTTCGGCCCGGCCGAACCTAACGCCTTTTTTACTTGTTTTGTAATGGGCAATAATTTGGTAGCAACACGGACCGAATAACAGTGTTGCTACCAAATTATTGCCAGTGGGCAGAGATCATACGCTCTTGCTACACATTCTAAAAGGCGACCATTTACATTTTGCCATGACGCGTTTAATGTTCCTTCCATTCTACTTATTTTACTTTAAGCCTATTTTATTGTTCCTACATTTTATTAAACTATGAAGATAATAAAATTTGTTCGTATATGTATGTATTTAAACATTGCAATATCAATTCAATTCACGTATCACTATTATCACAAAAACCAAAATGAACAAGTACATCAATTAATAAATACCAAAAGGTAAACTAATGACTCTTAATAACAAAATAATGGCTATGAATATCATTAAAATTGTAACCTTGGATAACTTATAGGAAAACGACAAAGGTAATTTAATATACCTGTTTTCAAATGGCCAAATATTTGCTATGTAACAGCAACAACAACATCTAATACTTCCGAAAGACAATTCAACATGAAATCTCAATAGCTTCTTCACATCATCATTGAAGTGTAATTAAACTAACAACGAATGAAAATAAATGACCATGTAATTGTGATTTAAAAGCTATACACAATACAATTGTTTTGTAATAGCCAATAATCCTATTATAGTGATTTTTCATTTCGATTGTGGTTTTTGCAACCACTTATATAGGTACGTATGTATGTATGTAATTTTCAGTATTATAAAAAAAACGCTCAACAGGATGACTAGTTATTTGAGTATTACATGTGTCGTGAGTGTTATACGTACAAATCTTAATTAAAAATCAAAGAAAGAAAAATCACATTGAATGATATTGGGAGTATAATTTTTAATAGGTTAAGAACTCATAATTCTTCCGTAATTATATAAAAGAAAATATAATATTGAAGAAAAAATAATTAGAATTGATGAAACATTATGCTTCACTTCACTCGGATCCAAAATAATATAATGTAATTACCACTCTGTCGGTATAGTTTTGTATATATTTACGTATAAAATAATCATTATTTAAATAATATTTTATTTCCGAATTAATTCTATGTTTTGTTTAATTAATTAAATGAGTTTTTTAAATAAATAACATTAAATTACGTTTCCAGTTAAAATGTTGTTATAGGATTATACAGAATTCGAAAATTAAACATTTTTTTTTAATTCGTAGTATTTTACAATTTTAGGTAGTACATTTTCACATTGATTCTATTTATTTATTCATTCATTTTTTTATTTTGGAAAAATATTTGTATGTAGATATGTATATGAAATGGGTGAAGTAGGCCTTCCATTGCCTACTTTTTCCATTTCGAAACAACAAAGACTTGACTGACTGGCTATAGCATGGCATTGCACTGGTCCTACCTTCACAGAAAATCTTCAATTCAAAATCAACAAAGGCTGTTGCCATTTTTTTGAATCTGATCACTATTGGTGTCAACACAAACTTGCTCACTTTGATTGTAATCCACTTTGTGTCTTCAGAAACTAATATACTTGGAAACAAGTAAAAAACGTTAAGTTCAGCCGGCCAAACTTTTTATACCCTCCACCATAAATAGTCTTAATTAAAATGGAATATTAGGGAGAGAAGTCTCCCTTGTCCCGCCTGGGATGTTTGTGGAACTATCATATATTAAAATGACGCGTACTTTATATGGGGCGTTATATGGGGGCTATACCAAAACGTTGACCTATATAAACCAACTTTGATAGGAATGTTTTTTGGCCTCTGGAGACACAAAATACCAAATTACAACCAATTCGGTGGTAAAATGGGACAAATATCTTAAAAATTCCTTAAAACGACGACGCGTCACGCGTCATTTTGTATGGGGGTTATACGAAAGAGTGGACCTACATAGCCCGCTTTCAATACTAAAAGTCCTACATACATATAATAGATTTTCCCAAAATTTCATCCACCTACGTCAATCCGTTCGGACGCTAGAGTGATTTCCACAGACGGACAGACGGACGGACAGGGCTATATCGATGTAGAATTGCACGCTGATCAAGAATATATATAGTTTGTGGGGTCTACAATGATTATTTCGAGTAGTTACAAACGGAATGACAAACTTAATATACCCCCATCCTATGGTGGAGGGTATAAAAATGTGTTCAGCCAGGTGGAAAGTTTTATAACTGCAAAAGTCAAATCACGCGTAGTTCCGTCTAACAATGTAGCTAAGACCCTTAAAATACCGAAAATCGGGAGGTACCGTTCTATGGGAGCTACACCAAAACATGGTCCCATGTTAAAGATTTTGGATGCAGAAGTTTCGTGTCCACTGCTAAAATACTCAAAATACCGAAAATCTGGAGGTACCATTATATGGGGCCTCTACCAATACATAGACCTATGTTGACGATTTTTGGTGGAAAAGTTTCGTGAACACGGAAAACCTCAAATGCCAAATTACAGCTAGTTCGGTGAAAAATTGTAGCTAAAATTCTCAAAATACCGAAAATCGGAAGGTACCGTTATACGGGGGCTATACCAAAACATAGACCTATGTTGACGATTTTTGGTGGAAAAGTTTCATGAACACGGAAAACCTAAAATGTCAAATTACAGCTAGTTCGGTGTAAAATTGTAGCTAAAATTCTCAAATTACCGAAAATCGGGAGGTACCGTTATATGGGAGCTTTACCGAAACATGGACCTATGTTGACGATTTTTGGTGAAGAAGTTTCGAGGCTACTGAGAAGCTCAAATGTCAAATTACAGCTAGTTCAGTTAACAATTGTAGCTAAAATCCTCAAAATACCCAAAATCGGGAGGTACTGTTATATGGGGGCTATACCAAAACATGGACCTATGTTGACGATTTTTGGTGGAGAAGTTTCGAGGCTACTGAGAAGCTCAAATTTCAAATTACAGCTAGTTCAGTTAACAATCGTAGCTAAAATCCTCAAAATACCCAAAATCGGGAGGTACTGTTATATGGGGGCTATACCAAAACATGGATCTATGCCAAAATAATTTTCGGAATATAAGTTTGTTGATACTAGGAACACTAAATGTACCGATGTGCCACTACATCGGCAAACTTCGGGAGATCTTCAATGAGAAAGCACATCAAAGATGGCTATTGGAACCTGGTTGTAGGGTATCCAAGGCAATCTGGCCTGTGGCCTCCTCTCACTTGATAAGTTGGGGATGAAAATCGCGGTGGGACTTATAACAGGCCACTGCAGAGTGAGGTCCCTAACTTCAAAATGGGATGACAGTGGCATTGACTAATGCAGACTATGGATGCGTAGGAGATAGAGACTGTCGAACATCTGATTTGTAAGTGTCCCATGTTGCAAACAAGGAGATACCGTACAATAGGCAGATGATAAGAGATAGACACTCTAACCTTCCTGTCTAACATAGATCCCATCGTCCTACTCAACTTTGCCAGACATCTAGCATGGCTTGGCAAAGGTCCTTAACAACCCTTAATAATCAGACTCTTTTCACTTTCCAGTTAATTCCTTGGCGTCAATCTCTACATCTCCCACACTCACCGTCATCTCATCATCTCTATCCTATCATCCTTATCTCATCAAGCTGCATCAACACTCTATTATCTCCTTCATCTTAAATCGCCTCAACAACACACCACAACACACCTCCATCATCTTTAAATCATCATCTCCATCATCTTTAAATAGCCTACACAGGATGAACACAATGGACCAACGGTCTCCGAGTGAAGCAGTCACCTATTCTAATAGAGGGCTGCGCATCCTAAAACCTAACCTAACCTTAGATTGTAGCTAGTTCGATTAAAAACTTTAGCTAGAATTCTCAAAATACCGAAAATCGGGAGGTACCGTAGGTATGTAGGCTATACCAAAACATGTATCTATGCCCATAATTTTCGGAATAAAAGTTTGTTGATCACTAAGAACCCTAAATGTCAAATTAAAGCTAATTCGGTTTGAAAATATGACTAAAAGCGTCAAAATACCTGAAATCGGGTGCTACCGTTATATGAGGGCTATACCAAAACGTGGACCGATATATCCCGTCATCGAACTTGACCTGCCTGCAAACAAAAGACACATTTTCCCAAAATTTGAAGGTCCTATCTCCATTTTTGTGGATACTAGAGTGATTACCACAGACGGACGGACAGGCACAGATCGACTCAGAATTTTACCCTGATCAAGAATATATATATACTTTATAGGGTCGCAAATGATTATGTCAATGCGTTACAAAAGGAAAAACAAACGTAATATACCCTCCATACTATGGTGGAGGGTATAAAAACAAACCCCTTTAAAATTACGACTTCCGCAAACCTTTTAAGGACCATGATCTGCGAATCTGCGCCTGGAATGTCCTCACCCTTCATAAAAAAAGGTGCAGTTAACGCATTGGCAGATGTAGATTGGGAAAGGCAATCTACGCTAGGTAACGCTCAGTGTTGCTGCTTCCATACAAAAGTGGACAAAAATAGAAGAAGTTAACTTAGGTTAATGCATTTTTGCATAGGAATGAATAATTTCAACTTCGGTCCATATCGGTTCAGCCCCCATATATATCTTTCCCTGATTTTGCTATAACTCGGTCAATTTTGATCGAGTAGCCTTCAAATTTGTTATGTGTTATTTTCTTAGATCCCTGAGTAGCTTTACCGATTTTCACAAAAATCGGTTCATCGGTTATAGACCTGGCAAATCTACCATTTATCAGATATCTACCCAGCTGTAAATCCCGGAAAAGACACAAGAAGTGCAGATCGACACTTTCCATTTCTTGTCGATTATAGGCCACACTTCGACAGCCCTTGCTCCTTGAAAACGCTATGGTAGTTTCTTAAAACCAACAATCATACCTATGTAACAAAAAATAATGAACACAATATCTTTTATAGTTTCCAAGAAATAGCTATTTCTTTCTCCAGAAATTTGCAAAAATGACGTATTTCTAAAATTGCGAAATACTTTCGTCTTTAGGAGCACTCCACGCCCACACCTTCCAATATCTTGACCTGATGTTTTGGTTTCCTTAGTTTCAATATGTTTACTATCGAATCCCATATAGAAATTAACAATCGGTGACAACAAAAAAATTGGGGGTTTGGCCAGGAAAATCGATTCCTGAACCACTGTACGTCGTATGAACGTATAGGCTATACAACGACATCAGTATAGTTAAACTTATCGAGATACAACTATTGCGTTGGCTAGGCCATGTCATAAGAATGAGTGAACCCGCTAAAAAGGAGTATAAATACGGATACATTGCGTTACACGAAGAACTGGAAGACCAAAGCTTCGATGAAGTTAACAAGTAGAATACAAGATCGGAAAACACGGTATTCTACATTGGAGAAGTAGAGCAACAAACAGAGAGGAATGAAAATCTTTCCTTAGTTTGGCTTATAGGACAAATGTTCTGTAGAGGACCAACTAAGTAAGGATTTTTTTGGGTGTATATCCATAATATCAATGGCACACTTTTTTAAAAATGTATCATGGTTAACCTTTCTGTTAAACAAATACATACATACATATATTTTTAAATGTGTACATACACAGTTCAAAGTAGATTTCAATTCACCATGAAATGAAAATATTCGATTTATATGTTAATCAATTATTTTACTAACACTCCCATCTTACTTTACATCTACCCTTTGCAATTGATGAATTTTTTCTTTGATGTTGATGCCTTTGGGTGATTACTTTGAACTGCCGCCTTGAAAACAGCAAATTCGATTTTATGATGTGTGTGACACCTGATAAATCCCACATTTGACTTTTTGGCATTGACTTCAGTCAAACGATTTTATTAGCCAGTGGTTGTTATTTTAGCATTCCAGCAAAGGGGGTGGTGGGGGTTGTTTTCAAATGACTTGGCCTCAACCCTCATAAATAAAAAGAATGTTTTTATTCTTTAAAAGGTAGGCACCACTTATTTGCATGTGTATCATTTTCTTTTTTAGGATTTTCATTATAGGTTGAAATTCTCATTCCTTATTTAATTTTAAAATGAGGTGGGAATAATTTAATAAATACCTGCCAGTAGTCTTTTTCGTTTACTTTATAGCTGTTTTTTACTGTTATTTTCACCGCCACAGTTGATGATGTATGCAGACGCATTGAAGGGTTTTTTTTATACATATACGCAAAATAAGCGTGTTAAAACATGTATAAAATGCCGTCAGAATTTTGCAATTTTTGGAGAACGACATGTGTCCTTTTTTGCTAATTTTTTGCGTGCAATGTAGTGTAGTAATGGGTCTGAAGAAAATGAAAAATTATATGTACACAACGATGTTTACAAATTGCAGGGAGGATTTTGAAGCAACAAAAAATCTAATATTGACTCCCGACGGTAAGGGGAACTACATTCACATTCTTCAACTAGAATCCAACTATACCGAATTTTTTGATAACGTCAAATGTTAAACATTTTGAGTGTATAATAAGTTTAACTCATGTCGCTAGATTTGCTACATTAACATTAAATACATGAAGTCGGCCGAAAATACATATATATGGAACATTTATCCAAATTTAAGCTGATTATAACATATTTTGCTAAAATTGTACATTGACACAAATTGATTCCTTAGGCGAAACTTATAACATGGTGCATTTTTGACAGGACCTAATTGTCGCCCTTAACCACAAACTTCCCCACTTCAAGGAAGCCCATTCACATGCTAATTTGTATGACAAGAAAACATGGACACAGGGGCGACTTGGACCAACATTTCTTACATACATGCTTTGTACGTTCTCTACAGACAAGTTGTCCTTTAAACCGAACTAAGAAAATATTTCCATTCTTCTCTATTTGTCACGTTATTTATCCAATTTTCGACCTCGTCTTCAAATTACTCCATCGAACCCTCGTCCTTTCAGTTCTGCGTGTAACGCCATGCGGTCCGAGTTGACCTAGCCAACACAATCGATCTCCTGGCCAAAACACCAATTTTTGTCGGTACCGATTGTTAATTTCTATATGGGATTCGATAGTTAACATATTGAAACTAAGGAAACCAAAGAATTAAGTCAAATTATTGCTCCTAAATACGATAATTTTTCCGCAATTTTGGAAAGTTCATCATTTTTGCAAAGTTCTGGAGAAAAAAAAGATATTTCTCGGAAACTAAAAAAGTTTCTTTTTTTATTTATTTATTATTTTTTTGTTAGGATTGTTGTCTTTAAAAATCGTATTTTATTTTTCGTAAAGTACTAAATTTTAGTGACATTCTTACTTTAGTGGAATAGAACTTTTAGGGAAACTCTAAGTTGGAACAAAGTTCCGTTTTCACAGAATGATGCACGAGAGTGTCCTCTTTCAACCCATATATATATTTTACCAGTCCCGTTCCGCCCATTTAACACTTTTCTGAAATTACATGGATAAAGGTGTGTGTTTTCCCATACCATTCCCCATATAAATTAGAGCTTTTTACACAAATGAACATAATTAATATAAGTTTTTTAAAACTTGTATGAGTTTTATGAAAATTATCCATTTTTTTATTTTTTGTATTTTTATGGTTTGCTTATTGGTGTTTGACCTTTTTTTAAAAGTTAGAACATACGAAAAACATAAAAACACTCATATTTTGATGCAAAATATGAAAAACTGAATTTTTTTATACGAACGTTCCCAATGCCACTCACACCTACCCCTGCCGACCGAGAGGGCGACCGTCCCCATACGTAGGGACCGCGTTCACACCATTATCCGAATCATAGTGGGTTATTTGTTAGCGTTTAAAGACCAGCTACAGAAAATTAATTCATCAGCTAGTTAACTACATATATATTGTATAATTTACTACTCATTCAAAAACATAATTATTCTAGATTAAATAATGTCTGTGTTCATTCCGAAATCTATTATACTATATAAAGAATTAAAGTCATCACTCATTCTATAGAGGGGATCACACATTACATAGTGTGAACGGTGAAAATCTAAGTATAAAAATTGGTAGTATCTACTGGATCTAAAAGGTATATTTATTCTTAAAGATGATATTAAACAAGTAAAAAGTCGTTAAGTTCGGCCGGGCCGAACTTTTTATACCCTCCACCAAAAAATAGTCCTTATTAAAATGGAATAAATAGGGTCCTTTCACAATTTTAGGTGGAAGAACTTTTCGACAATGGATAGACTCCTACTGCCTCCCAATATTGCTTAAATTACACTGTGAACACAAATGTTGGGGCAGAGATAAAAACCCCGATGCGCCGTGAGTCGAACTTTCGCGTTATTGTGTGATGAAGTTTTTGCAAGAGACCCTGTAAGCCATCATGAATTAGCATTTTGTGACCATTGAAAATTCCCGAAAATCGGGAGGTACAGTTATATGGGGGGATATACCAAAACATGGACCTATGTATATTGACGATTATTTTTGAATAGACAAAATTGTAGCTAAAATTCTCAAAATACCGATCATTACTGCTACTTCGGTTAAAAACTGTAGCTAAAATTCTCAAAATACCGAAAATCGGGAGGTACCGCTATATGGGGGCTATACCAAAACATGGACCTATGTAGACGATGTTTCGTGGAGATGTTTCATGACCACTGAGAACCTCAAATGTCAAATTACAGCTAGTTCGGTTAAAAATTGTAACTAAAATGCTCAAAATACCGAAAATCGGGAGGTACGGTTATAAGGGGGCCATACAAAAACATGGACCTATGTTGACGATGTTTGGTAGAGATGTTTCATGACCACTAAGAACCTCAAATGTCAACTTGCAGATAGTTTGGTTACAAATTGTGGCTATAATTCTCAAAATACCGAAAATCGGGAGGTACCGTTATATGGGGGCTATACAAAAACATGGATCTATGTTGACGATGTTTGGAGGAGATATTTCATGACCACTGAGAACCTCAAATGGCAAATTACAGCAAGTTCGGTTAAAAATTGTAGCTAAAATTCTCAAAATACCGAAAATCGGGAGGTACCGATATATGGGGGCTATACCAAAACATGGACCTATGTTGACGATGTTTGGTGGAGATATTTCATGACCACTGAGAACCTCAAATGTCAAATTGCAGATAGTTCGGTTAAAAATTGTGGCTAAAATTCTCAAAATACCGAAAATCGGGAGGTACCGTTATATGGGGACTATACCAAAACATGGACCTATGCCCATATCCTTTGGGATATAAGTTTGTTGATCACTAGTAACCCTAAGTGCCAAATTATAGCTAGTTCGGTCTGCAAATGTGGCGAATTACGTCAAAATACCTCAAATCCGGAGGTACCGTTATATGGGGGCTATACCAAAGAGTAGACCGATATAGCCCATCTTCAAACTTGACCTGCCTATGGAAAAAAGACCCTCGGGTGCAAAATTTCAGCACTCTATCTCAATTATTGCGGACGCTAGAGTGATTACAACAGACGGACAGACGGACATGGCTAGATCGTCTTAGAATTTTATCCTGATCAAGAATATATATACTTTATAGGGTCGCAAATGATTAGTTCGATGTGTTACAAAGGGAATGACAAACTTAATATACCCTCCATACTATGGTGGAGGGAATAAAAATCAGATGGTACAGAGCCATTTAATATTTTCTGAGTTGTAATAGCATTAAACATTATATTTCTACTTTCTAAGCTGGGTAACCGGATAAGTTTTAGTCTACTAGCATAAGAGGGCAATTCAAAGTCACTACTCCAGTGTAGGTTTCGTAATGCAAGAATTAAAACTGTTTATGTACAGATTCAATTTTATCAGAATAGACTGCATAATGAGGATCCCATACCACAGAACCATACTCTAAAATTGGCCAAACAAGAGATGTGTATAATTGTTTAGTTACATATGGGTCAGAAAATTCTTTCGCCCATCATTTTACAAAACCCAAAACACCATAAGCCTTTTTTACTTCGGATCCATTAAAAGTCCAAGATCAACGTATGATTCTACTGACGACAGTGCATGTCCATTAATACAATATTGGCATAATAGAGGAGTAGATCGAAAAAAGCGCATGTGCTTACACTCTTTTAAGTTTAAATTCATACAGTTTATACTACACCACTGAAAAAGACTATCTAAATCGTTTTGGAGCAAATCCACGTGATATTGAGACTTATGTGTCATAAATAACTTGACATCGTCTGCATACACTAATAATTTAGAATATTTAATTGATTTTGGTAGATCATTAACAAAAAGGATGAATAAAACTGGTCCGAGGTGACTTCCTTGGGGAACACCGGATGGAACGTTGAATGATGTTGAGTGACAGCCTACAAATAAGACTGATTGAGATCTGTCATGTAAAATATGATGATATCCACCACAACAAATTTTGATTGAAGCCTATGCGTTCAAATTTTATAAAGCAATATTCTATGATTAACCCTTTCAACTTTTACCTTGAATTCCTAGATCGAATTCGAATGTTTTTAATGCATCGGAAAGCTGATGTATGTTATCTGTTGAACAAATATTATGACAATATCTCTATTCGTTTAAAAGATACAGAGTTTTTACCAAAAAAAAAAAACGATTCCGAACCACTGTGCGACGTCGGCAAATTTGCCCTTAGACCATTCGAATTTTTTTTCTCAAACACTGCGTTATCTGCTTGTGCAAGTACCCATGCTTAGGAACCATACATTAGCACGGATTGTTTCATTGTTTTCTAAAGTGTTATTTTTGTTTGACGAGACGTGGCTTTGTTTTTAAACTGCTTACTTAAGCCAAAGTAACGTCTTCCCCAACTGATGTTGTTAGCTGTATTTATGGCTGTGGCTAGACGTAGACGTAACTTTTAACAACTTATAATTATGAAGTCTCCCCTGTCCCGCCTGGGATGTTTGTGGAACAATTATTATTATATTTATGTAGAAGTTGGCACAGTTCGTCTACATCAACAACTTGGTCTTGTCGACGTTTATTACTAGACATACTAAAGCAGATTCTCCTTCGTCCTTCTTAAATGTATCAGTTACATATTTTACTGATTGGTCCATAATGTATATAGCGAGTAACATGTGGCTATTGCTGTAGATTGTGGCTTTTCTTTTACATCTCGTATAGCAGGTTGTTGAAGAGATCACACGAAAGGCTGTCTCCTTGTCTGAAATCTCTTTTGCTAGTGAACTTTTTGGAGAGGTTCTTTCCTATATTAACTGAGGACCGAATTCAGATACCGAATTCAGACATGGCTTGGAATAACTTTGAACGCAGAGGATAGTCGAAGGCTGCTTTATAATCGATAAAAAGGTTTTACGCGTCGATCTGCATCGTTTGGGCCTTCTCCAGGTGGTATGTGTCAATATGCATCTGTTGGGTCTTCTCCACGATTTGCCGTAGTGTAAATAGCTAGTCAAAGGTGAACTTGCCAGGTCTAAAGCCGTATTAATATGGCCAAATTATTTCTTTGACCATAGGCTTTAGTCGTTCGGAAAATATCCCTGACACTATCTTGTAAGCAATAGGGAAAAGGTTTACGACCCTATAGTTAGATCATACGATCTTATCTCCTTTCATGTGGACGGGACACAGGATGTTAAGCTTCCAATCGTCGGGTACGCGTTCTTCCTGTCAGATGTTGCTAACTAGCTAATGCATTCACCTTATCATCCTGTTGTCTTGGGCTTCGAAAAGATCGGCTAGCCGATGGCTCCTGCTGCCTTAATAGTCTTCAGCCGATTTATTCCTGTATTTATATCATCTTGGCCGGGCGGTATACATTCAAAAACAACTTCTGGGATTGGAACTGTGGTATTTTCGTCGTCTGCGCTACTATTTGATACCGATAGTTTGGAAAAGTGATATTTCCATATCCTAAGCCCTTTATTTGTATCTGTTAACAAATTACTTTGCTGGTCTCTACAGAAGGATGTACCTGTACCAGAGCCATCAGTTTGATGTTTCACTCTTTGGTAGAATTTTCCTACTTCATTCTGGTTACAGTACATTTCGATTTTTTCACACTCCTGCTTTTCCATTTGTCACTTTTTCCCGTGGATAAGACGTTTCTCCCCTGTCCTTTTCTCCTTTTATACTTATTGTATGGTAGGTCCGTACGCCGCACAGTGGTTCAGAATCGTTTTTTCCTGGTCAAAACTCTGTAACTTTTAAACGGATGGAGATATTTTCATAATTTTTGTTCGACAGATGACATAATCAGCTTTCCGATGTATTAAAAACATTCGAATTCGGTCTAGTAGTAGCAAAAGAATCCAAGGTCAAAGTTAAAAATTTGAGAATGTTCATATTTTGCATTAAAATATGCGTGTTTTCGAGTTTTTCCATACGTTCTAACGAAATTAAAAGGTCAAAGGTTGTAATTTTGTTAATGTTTAGCCTTGAGGCCTCAGGTATTTTTGAGCAAATAAAACATGGATTTATTGTTTTTTCATCTCGACGTTTCGTCGCTTGTTTGGCGACTTTTTCAAGGTA
Source organism: Musca autumnalis (assembly GCF_047663935.1). Lineage (NCBI taxonomy): Eukaryota > Metazoa > Arthropoda > Insecta > Diptera > Muscidae > Musca > Musca autumnalis. The sequence continues at coordinate 181,720,982 of NW_027411866.1, read as the reverse complement.
ATTTGTAATAATAATTTTTTAAAACGCGTTACATTAATTATACCCTCAGCATTTATGCTAACGAGGGTATATACACTTTCATAGGGCAAAATGTGCCTCATCGATATAATGGTTTTATACCCCAAGTATGTTTGGACGAAATATGTTTCAGACAATTCGAGTCGATTGAGCAATGTCCGTCCGTCTGTCTGTCTGGCTGGAGCGCACAATAACTCTCGAACGGATCAACCGATTCGGTCCAAAATTTGGATTTCGTAATATTTTGTACAAACTTAGTTTAAGTTCGAAGATGGGTTATATCGATCCACTTCTGCCGGTACCTCCCCCACAAAAGTTCGAAAATGTTCGGAACATTTTTACGTACGATAACTCTTGAAGGGAGTAACCGATTTGCAAATCGTGAAATGTCTACCAGACTTAGATGAGGTTCCAATATGGACTCAATCGGTCCACTCCTTCGGGTACCTCCCACACAAAATTTCGGATAAGTTCAGTTTAGGACCTGCTCGAATCGCTTTGATTTTAGTTTTAGCAACTTGTATTCACTGCCCCCCATACGACGGTACAAGTTTCATCAGGCGCAAGTCCATACTTCCTGAGAAAATAGCCTGAAAGTTGCACAAAACCCTATGACACCGTGTGAGATAGTTGGAGCGCAAGATAACTCTCGAACGGATCTCTCGAACGGGAGTAACCGAGGTAATCCATACTTTACACGTCCTAATATATCTACCATATATAGATCAGGTTCAAATATGGACTATATTTGTCCACTCCATCCTGTACCTCCCACCCAAAATTTCGGATAAGTTCACTTTAAGACCTGCTATCGAATCACTTAGATTTCTGTTGAAGCAACTTGTATTAACTGCCTCAAGTACGATGGTAAAAGTTTTTTCAGGGGCAAGTTCGGTTTATACGCCGAAAATTTTTAAAACCCCCTATATACATACGTTTTTTGGAAAAAAATTGTTTCAATATACACAGGCTGAGGGTATATCTCTGTCGACTTGTTTTATACTAATTAAAACATATAATTCAATTAACACGACTTATAAACTAGTATCACATCTTAATTAAATTTTTGCTATTCCATAACTTGTAGGTTTGTAGTTTTCGAGAAATAGATTTTTCTTTCTCCAGAAATTTGCAAAAATTATGTATTTTCTAAAATTACGAAAAAATATCGTCCTTAGGAGCACCCCACGCCCACACCTTCCGATATTTTGATCTAATTTTTTTGGTTTCATTAGTTTCAATATGTTTACAATCGAATCCCATATAGAAATTAACAATTGGTGACGACAAAAAATTTGGGTTTTGGCCAGGAAAATCGATTCCTGATCCACTGTGTGCTGCAGTTTTCTCTTCGATAGCATCACGACACTCCTGGTCATACCATGGATGCCTGTTTGCATGGAGTGTACAATAATTTTTTGCCGCTGTGAAATCTATTAGCCTCATTCAATTGTAAGATGTTTCTCTGTGGAGACTGATTTTTCCGACTGTTCATCAGCTATATTACACTGCGTCACCTTTAGGTGTTGTTGTGACGCCTTTCTCAATCCATTGTATTTCTTGTATGGCAGAATTGTCGGCTTTGTACTTTTTAAGTTAATCTATCAATGCGTAAACTGTATGTTCTCTAAAAAGAGTGCGAACAGTACAGGTGCAGATTCGCAGATCATTGTCCTTAAAACGTTTGCGTTTTCTTCTTTTCTTCACAGGAGCCCAGAGCCCAACCAAAGTATTTAACGTTCCTATGTGTGAACGAAGACCAACATTTTGCCCACCGGGGAAGCTGTAATACGATTTATCGTCTTAAATATTTTTCTGAAGAACACATATTTAGAAATAAAATTAAAATTTTGGAATTTGACTTCGGAGTCGTTAAAAATGGAGTTGTATTCGGATTCTAATAAAAAGACGACAAATTAAGATTTTTTTCAATTAACAAGTGACTGACAAAATAAAAACACATCGATATGATTATTAAACCAACGAAATCAACATACCCTCCCGAGGAACTGACTGCTCTTTAAAGCCTTACTAAAAGCTTGTAATATTTTCAACAACGCCAGATTTATTTATTTCTCATGGTGTTGTATTATTTGTGTGCGAAAAAATATTTCGTTGAAGGCACATAACAAAATATAATAATACCAGTTCGTTTTGTTTCGTTTTTTTTTTAGTAAAGGTCATGTCAATGTGCCAGTCAAATTCTCTGTAAAGATGTGATGTCAAATAAACATGTGTGTATGTCGATGAATAAAACTACATGAATTGTATACCATCACCCCCACTGCGAACTTTTTAGTCCATAACATCCTGCCTCTTTCATGCCTTTGATGTGATTTCGTTTGTATTTTTTTGTGTTTGCTAACTAACAAAACAAATGTGTAATGGAAGTATATAATAGAAGGATGACAAAAACAAAATAAAAAAACAGCACCAGCATTATACCCCGAAAAATATGAGAATGCCATTTAAACTTGTTAAATGTAACTGTCAATTTTTCTCAATATAAAAGTCATTTTTTATCAACAATTTTTATGCTTACACACGAAACACACACACACACATATTTATATTTGCATGGCAACAAAGTCGCAAGGCAAATTTATCTTGATATGAATAAATGGAGGGGAGAAAATATGATTAAACGACCTCTTACATTCTTACAACAGCTCATTTACAATATATAGAAGGAGAGTAGCAAACATAAAGTTAACGTTAGCCCATATTTCATATAATGGTGTTATGTAAGTAAACTTTTAAGAGTTTCGCCCTGAAAAATACTTAAACAGATAGGAATATGTCGAAATAGGTTATGGATATAAGACGCGTTGCAATAAGTGACAAACCCCTTTATCAAATAAATTTCAGATGTGATTTGTTTTCTACTTGTAATACAAAAAATCATTGTCGTAACCATATTTGCAAGAATATGTGATTTCAGTCTTCCATCACTCAAATTCTCACATAGCACAGTGGTTCAGAAATCGATTTTCCTGGCCAAACCCCCATTTTTTGTTGTCACTGATTGTTAATTTCTATATGGGATTCGATATAGAAAGTACGGAAAGGAAAAAAACAAGTAAAAGAGGGCTATAGTCGGACGGGCCGACCATGTGATACCCTACACCACTTGCCCTTAGCATTAGTTTTGCACGAAATTTATTTTATACTAGCAAATGCCCGCTACTTCGTATGCGGAAAGGAAACAAAATATATATAAACAATATTTAATACGGGAATGGTGAATACTGGAGATTCTGTCGTACTAAGACCTATTTTTACTACCAATATTCTTTCGATTGTAGTCAGAAGTTAATAAAAAATCTGCCGTATCGTATCCCTAAACGGCTACCATATTTTTTATTTTGAATTTCCAAAACTCCGTATCATATTGCAAATTTCAGATTTGACTCCTGGTTTTACCCCTTCACTAACACAGCATTCCCTTCTAGTACGAATTTCCAAACACTAAACTTTATCTCACCCCTTCACAACAACAATAACGCACATTCAAAATTCAAGGTTCTAGCTTTAGCGGAATAGGTCCGTTAAATTTTCGGCATTCAAAATGGCCATAAAAATCCACGTTTTCGTATATCCCCATATAACGGTACCTCTCGACTTAGTGTATTTTAAAAGAAGAACAAATCTATATTGTCCAATTCTCTTTAAATTTGGACCTTGAATACTCAGAGGATATACAAGTTTAATTTAAAAAATGTCCACTTCAATCCACGTATAGTAGAAGATTTAGAGTAATTTGAAGATCTTCTGCACATTTTGCAACTTAAATTCGGAATCTGTGGCATGAAAGGCTAGAAAAACTTTTTACAAAAAATTGTACTGAATGTGCACCGGTATGTCAACCGTATATAACGGATAATTTTTTGGAGGTATTTCAATTTAGGCTTTTTTATTATCGGGGGTAAATATCTTTTAGTTAACAAAATTGTCGCATTGGACCACGTTTTCAAATTAACATACCAAAGCGGTCAGAACAAAAAACATTTTTTGAAAAGATACTTCACGTTTGACTACTTAACTTCAGTACATTATTTAGAAACTCCTTGGCGTTAACATCAAATCAATGGAACAATATTCAGTACAATTTTTCAAACTCAGAACTTTGTCTCAAATTTTAGAGTGATCTTCATAACAAATATTTTTCCATTTCGTATTTTTTGTACAAATAGCGTATTTCCAAATTATAAATTCCCGGCTTTGTTCCTACACCCAACACCAAATTTAGTACCTTAACTGTTTACACAATACCAAAATGGTTTTGGTACCAACAAACATATTACCCAACTTTTCGTACACATTGGTAAACGTTTTAAAAATTACATCCTTATATTCAACATATATCCTAACCCCAATTCAGTTTTCCAGCTTTACCACTTCCATTGAAACCTATTTGAGGACTATTTAGTACTCTAAACACCAATTGCTAATCTAATACCGAATTTCAAAATTCCAGTTCTACCCTTTACTAAATCACAAATTGTACAAAATTCTATACCATATAGCAAATACCAAAAGGAACCAAATTTTGTACCATTTAGCACTTTTCGTACACGATTTTCCAAATTGTACTTTCATACTTCAGCTCTATCCGTTCACCTAAACCCAAATTATAGCCAATGTAGTTCCATTTAGCACTTTTCCATAAGTACGAATTCCCAAAACTACCTCAATCCTAAACTCCAACAGTAACCTGTTCACGCAAATACAAATTGTAGCGAATTTCGTACCATTTAGTACTACTTCGTGCACATTAGTACGATTTTCCAAAGCTACGTCCATATCTCAGTTCTATATTCCAACAGTAATCTTAATTCCAAATTTCAGGATTCCAGCTATTTAAATCCAAATCATACTAATCGCACTACCATTTAAAACTTTTCGACCTTTGGTACATTTTTCTTACCCTTCATCTGTAACCCACATTCCAAATTTCAGGATTCCCACCCTATTCATTAACCCATATCCAAATTGTACTATATTTAGTACCATTTAGTACTTTTCGTATACTTTTAATTCGAATTTCCAAAAAATTTTCTTTTTTACTCTCCATCAGTGATCTTCATTCCAAATTTCAGGATTTCAGCTCTATTCGTTCACCCAAACCCAAATTTTACTAAATTTAGTACCATTTATTACTTTTCGTACACTTATAGTTCGAATTCCAAAAACCTTTCTTTGTTACTCTCCACTAGTGACCCTAATTTCAAATTTCAGGATTCCAGCTCTATCCGTTCAATCAAATCCAAATTGTACTAAATTTAGTACCATTTAGTACTTTTCGTACCCTTATAGTTCGAATTTACAAAAACCTTTCATTGTTACTCTTTATCAGTGACCCTCATTCCAAATGTCTGTATTCCAGCTCAATCCGTTCACCCAAATCAAAATTATACTAAATTTAGTATCATTTAGTACTATTCGTCCACTTATAGTTCGAATTTCTAAAAACCTTTCTTTGTTACTCTCCAAAAGTTACCCTAATTTCAAATTTCAGGATTCCAGCTCTATCCGTTCACACAAATCCAAATTGTACTAAATTTAGTACTTTTCGTACCCTTGTAGTTCGAATTTCCAAAAACCATTTGGTACATCTTTCTAGCTCTCCATCAGTTACCCTCATTCCAAATTTCAGAAGTCTATCTCTTCCCGTTTGCCTTATACCAAGGGTACAATATTTAGTACCTTTTAGTACGCACCAACAGCAGCCTACACCCAAAATTTAAACTTTCTAGCTTCAGCGGTTTCGTCTGGGCGCTGATGTATCAGTCAGTCAGCAGTGAATACCTCACCTCACTGCTCTTTTATATACATATATAGATATATATAGTACCACTTAGCACTTTTCGTACACATAAGTACGAATATCCAAAACTACCTCCATCCTACACTCCACCAGTAATCTCAATTCCAAATTTCGAGATTCCAGCTCTACCCGTTCACCCAAATCCCCACTATACCAAATTTAGTACCATTTAGTACTTTTTATACACATAAGTACGAATTTCTAAAACTTCACCAATCCTACACTCCAACAGTAATCTGAAATCCAAATTTCAGGATTCCAGATGTATCAGTTCAACAATATCCCTAGTGTACCAAATTTAGTACCATTTAGTACTTTTCGTACACATAAGTACGAATTTCCAAAACCAACCTCATGTCTCAATCTTACACTCCAACAGTAATCTTAATTATAAATATCAGGTTTTGCAGCTCTATCCGTTCACAAAATTCCAAATTGTACTAAATTTAGTACTTTTCGCACACATAAGTACGAATTTCCAAAATAACCCTCATGTCTCAATCCTAAACTTCAACAGTAATCTTAATTCCAAATTTCAGGTTTCCACCTCTATACGTTAACCCAAATCCAAATTGTACTAAATTTAGTACCATTTAGTAATTTTCGTACACATATGTACGATTTTCCAAACCACCCTCATGTGTCAATCCTACACTTCAACAGTAATCTTAATTCCAAATTTCAGGATTCCAGCTCTATCCGTTCACCCAAATCGAAATTGTACCACATTTAGTACCATTTAGTGCTTCTCGTACCCATAAGTACGAATGTTCAAAACTACCCATATATCTCATTTCTAAACTTCAACAGGAATCTTAATCCCAAATTTCAGGTTTCCAGCTCTATCCGTTCACCCAAATATAAGTTGTACTAAATTTAGTATCATTTAGTACTTTTCGTACACATTAGTACGATTTTCCTAAACTATTTAATTACATCAACACCACTTCCCAACCTTGATTTCCATACCAAATTCCATGATTCTAGCTATATCCGTTCAAAATATACAATTGGTACTAAATTTTGTAAATTTTAGTACTTTTCGTACACTTATAGTTCGAATTTCCAAAAACCCAAAAACCCATCTTTCTAACTCACCATCAGTGACCCTCATTCCAAATTTCAGAATTCTAGCTCTTACCGTTTGTCTAATACAAAGGGTACCATATTTAGTACCTTTTGGTACTTTTCGTACCCTTCCAGTCCGAATTTCGAAAAATCCAGCCTTATCTCACCCCTACACACCAACAGCAACCCACACTAAAAATTTCAAGTTTCTAGCTTCAGCCGTTTCGTCTGGGCGTTGATGAATCAGTCAGTCAGTCAGTCAGTGAATACCTCACCTCACTGCTCTTTTATATATATAGATTATTGCGACACGTTATATTTTGTTTTAAAATTTGTATTAAGAACGAAACTAAAACATTTAAAAATAGCATTAGATGACTTTTACCGAATTCACCAAAGAACAAGTAGGAGAGCATCAGTCACCTGTGCTGACGAAGATATATCCTCAGCCTCTGACCAAAAAAGAAGCAAACACAATATTTTTATAGTACACTAGCTGAACCCGGTGCGTTTTTTTTAATATTTTAACGTATAAATATAGGAGATATGAAGGCGTTCTCTACCCATTCGGGGCTGTTTTGGAGCTACTATGGTATTTTTGTATGTTTCAGGAGGTAACACTCCTCCTAAAGCCTTTTTTTACTCTTACAGTATTAATTTCGCTTTATTTGTACAGATTGGATTGGGAGTGAATAAAATTAAGAATAGAAACAGGTTTGAGAACCTGAGGTTTGAGGATAGTTGTAATTTATTTTATAAATGGGACTTATTATTTCCAGGTCATATACATATTAACATATTGTGATATCTGAAATTACTCTTTGGATAACTCCCACTGGTATTCATAATTTTTACTCAAATAATGATTTAGATATATCATATTAAACCATTATTCTTAAGAAGTCTCTCAAAGATATAATATTTAAAGTTGTAGCCTTGGTCAATTCCTTCTCAACTATAAGTATATAATGATGACTTCTAAGTATCTTCAAAATTTCATTAAATTGGACATACAGTCTGTTGCAAAAGTTAGTATACACCGTTGAAACCAAAATGTATTAGCGATAACTATCACTATAACTTATTGAAAACAACAAACAATTAGTTTTATTTGATAGACAAGAAGGTTGTCTTCCGTAATAACAATTAAAAGTGCGCAATATTTGCATACATTAGCAAATGTACGAATCCCAAAAGGACCAAAATTTATGTGGCAAACGGAGAATCCTCGTGGAACTATGTAAAAAATTCTTGATATTTTTGAACAAAATGAAACTTAATCTAAAGTATGGGTTTCCTTCAAGAAATACCCGTTTTTTCAAAAAGGACAAGTCGAAACTAGATCAATATCACCCCATATTGAAACTTTAGAGCTTTTCTGAGCATTTCATGGCTTTAAAATTCTTAAACAGGACATAACACCCGGAATTTTGTCGCTACAGTTGTTGTATTTGTAGATGACCAATTTTTGTGGATTTTACGATCCAGTGTACGTTGGACATGTTACTTTAAGTACTATAATTGCCATTAAAACCAATTAATATACTCTTTATGGTCTTAAGTAAAGATTTAGTTTCATTTTGTTCATAAATATGAAGAATTTTTTACACAGTTCCACGAGAATTCTCCGTTGTATACTAACTTTTGCGACATAAATTTTGGTATTTTTGGGATTCTAACCGCACATTTGCTAATGTATGCAAATATTGCGCACCTTTAATTGTTATTACGGAAGACAACCTTCTTGTATATCAAATAAAACTAATTGTTTGTTGTTTTCAATAAGTTATAGTGATACTTATCCCTAATACATTTTGGTTTCAACGGTGTATACTTTTGCGACAGACTGTACGTAACAAAAACATGAAAATATATATGGGAGCTATATTCCGGTCTGAACAGATCTCGATATCATTTTGCACATTTATTTTTACACCAAATCCCGTCTCACATTCCAAATTGCAATAAAATAATAAGGGAGCTATATCCAAATTATAATCGATTTCGATATAATTTTGCACATTAATGTCTAGACCAAATTCCGTCAGACATTCCAAATTTCAGCGAAATTGGACATATATAGCGTGTTTGGTGCATCAAATGCGGAAAATCGGCCGAACATATATATGGGAGCTATATCCAAATCTGTACCCATTTCGATATAATTTGGCACATGTATTTCTAGAACAAATTTCGTCAGGCATTTAAAATTTCAGCGAAATTGGACATATATAGCTATATCCAATTCTGAACCGACTTGAATATAATTTGGTAAATTTATTTCTACATCAAATTCCGTCACACATACAAAATTTGGAGATTGCGTCTGTAATAGTTCTAAAGATATTTGCATACAAAATCTAAATTTTTTGGAGGTACCTCCGGTTTTGATGCTGTATCTCCAGATCAACGCGAAATTTCAAAAAATGATATAGCCTATTTTCATTCCTCGCCATGTAGCAATGTACCCTAAAAATTTCAGTAAGATCTGTTCAGCGGTTTTCGAGTCTATAAAGCACAAACAAACAAACGTACAAACAAATTTCAATTTTATATATGGGGAATTCCAAGTGAAATCGGACAGTTCGGAGAAAAGTAATTTTTGATTTCAATTGTTTTTGGTTCAATTTATGCGCCTAGCCAACAGAACATTTTAGTATATTTTAAAATTATTTTTTGGCCAACGGTACAGAGATATCGCCTATTGATATTATCGCATTCTTAAAGAACTATGTTCAAATAAATACTCACAACTTCTTTAATATTGGTCCAAATGGGACCATTTTTTTATTTGTTTGTTTTTTTTTATCAGCTATCGAAATAAATATTTAAAAGAAACATGCACAGTGGGCTTCAATGCAATTTTTGGGATTTAATATTTAAAATCAATTTTTAAACACGATTGCACTCTTCGATTTTTTCAAAAAAAAAATTATGTTAAACTACGTTCAATTACAAAAATTTTAAGCCCTATATCGTTATGGGATTCGAATAAATACTATTTTTTTCGAATTTTTTAAAATATTTGTTGTACAATATTTGTTAGTTTACTAAATTGTACTGCGAAAAATTGTATTTGCTTCGGATCAAAGTGTTCATATTTTTAATTTCTTTGTTGATAATTCAGTTCTAAGTTCTATCTGACGTATTGTTTACTAATTTGGAATAGTTGTCAATTCTGTTTGCTTTTAAAAAGTGAAATAAATCATCAAAAGTTGGAAAAGCATCGGACAAAAAGGGATTTGAAACCAGTTTCTGTACAACTTCAAAAATCATGGGGCTTAGGCCGTTCCCATTATCTGTGTTCAGTTTGCAGGAAACATTTACTATCATAGAACATTGGTGGCGTTTATTTAATTGGGATAGCTGTTACAATTTTGATTTTTCAAAATAGTCTGGCTTAATCCCTTTTGTTGTTTTAATATTTAAAACAACAAGTTTATTAGTGGAGAAGGTTTGGCATTGTTCGCCAAGGGGTAAGGCAAGGAAGACTAGTTTCGATCCACGCCACTGGATCTCATCAGTTCCCTTTGTTTCTTGTTTGTGGATATTCTCCACCGAAGTTATTTTTCATTCTCCACCGAAGTTATTTTATGTGTTGTTGGTATATAAGCTACCAAACAGCATTTGGGTATGTGCATTTGTTGAAAAATCAACGACACATACGAGTGGAAGAAGGTTTGCTTTGTTTCGTAAACACTTTCGTCGGAGTTGTGTTAGGTTACCAAAGAAAAACTTCTCATTGAAGGTTTTTCTTTGTTTACGTTTATACTTCGAGCTGACGATTGATGTTTGGGTATAAAAAGTTTCTTGTTGAAGAAGTTATTGAAAAATAACTTCGGTGGAGAATATCCACAAACAAGAAACAAAGGGAACTGATGAGATCCAGTGCCCTACCCCTTGGCGAACAATGCCAAACCTTCTCCACTAATAAACTTGTAATAAACTGTGATGTTGCAAGTACAATAACTAATATTTCTGAATTGAGTATTGATACTCAATTACCCATCCTAAACATTCTGCAAAGAAACAGTCATATTTGAAAGATAAATATGAGGAAATTTGCTCGACTTTTGCAACGCTCTTAAGGCTCGAGCAAACAGATAATGTTTATGAAAATTCCTTGAATTTTAAAGATATTTTGAAAAGCTTGAAAAAAAATTTGATGATGAAAACACAGACCGAAATCTGAAAACTCAAATTTTGACTTTGTTGCCAGATTCTTGGAGCTTAGGCAAGATTTGTGATGTCATGGGAGCAACAAAACATATGGCAAACGTGTCAAAGTATATGAAAGAAAAACAAGGTGCTATGTCTGTCCCCAAGAAAAAGAAAGGTAAGTTAGAAGGGGCTTCTTTTATTGTAGATTTTAAAAATAAAAAACTTACTTATAGGACATTTCATATCTCCTGACATTAAAAATAAAGTCATCGAATTCTATAAAAGTGATGACAGTAGTGTCAATTTGCCTGGCAAAAAAGATTTTATTTCGGTTAGAAATGAAGATGGGCAACGAGAGCATATTCAAAAAAGACTTGTTTTATGCAATTTAAAAGAACTTCATAAAGCGTTTAAAGAGCAATATCCTGATCATTGCATTGGATTTTCAAGTTTTGCGCATTTGAGGCCTACACAATGTGATCTAGTGGTACACACACAATTTGTGTGTGCTACACATCAGAATGTCAAGCTCATGATGTTAGGTAAATATATCTAATAGTTTTGCTTTGTGCACACATAATTTTAATTACTGATAGGTGCAAACTTAGCAGTATTAACAAACAGCGATTCAGTGTCTCTATCGCAATATAATCATCCAATTGCTATTTTGGGAAATGTTCTATGTGTCCAGGGATAGGTGTTCTTAAAAATATGCTGACCAACTTATTTGATGTTAGTGCCATTGAAAATATTACCTATAAATATTGGATATCAAACCCTCGTTGCAGCCTCGAGACCATTTTGAAAACCTCGTCGGAATTTATTGATATTTTTTGCAATCACATGGAAGGTCTTTTAACACATGATTATATAGCAAAAGAACAATCAGCATTTTTAAAACAAACCAAGGAATCCCTAAAGGAAGAGGAGGTTGTGGAGATTTGTGATTTTGCTGAAAACTATGCTTTTGTCATACAAAATGCAGCACCAGGTTTTCATTGGAACAATAATCAGGCAACGATATTCCCAATAGTCATTTATTTTAAGCTAAATGGAGAGCTCACTCATCGGTGTTTGGTAATAATTTCAGATTGCAATAATCACGATACAATTGCAGTTTATGTTTATCTGAAGATTATTACTAATTTTGTAAACGAACTATTATTAAATACATCTAAAATATTTTACTTTTCTGATGCCGAAATTTCAAAAATTTTGTCAACATATATTATCACAAGAAGGATTTTAAGATTGAAGCAGAATGGCATTATTTTGCAACAGCACACGGCAAGGGTCCCTGTGACGGGATTGGAAGCACATTGAAAAGAATGGCCGGTAGAGCAAGCCTTCAGCTACGACCAAATTACTACTGCTCGGGAACTACACGAATGGGCTTCTGAACCAAATACACCACCATGTATTAAAGTTGTATATTCTCCAGAACAGGATTATTTAAATACGAAAGAAATTTTAAATTTACGATATGGAATGGCTAAATCTATCTCAGGCACACAAAAACGCCATGCTGTAATTCCCACCAATGCTGGTACAATAATTGGTAAACAATTTTCAAGATCAACTACTGAAAAAGGTTTTAAAATGTTTAAAACAAATTCATAAATAAAAACCAAAACAGAAATTTAATAAATGTACCTTTTACTTTTTGGGTAAACTAACAAATATTGTACAACAAAAATTTTAAAAAGTCGAAAAAATAGTATTTATTCGAATCCCATTACGATATAGGGCTTAACATTTTTTTGAAAAAATCGAAGGGTGCAGTCATGTTTAAAAATTGATTTTAAATATTAAATCCCGAAAATTGCATTGAAGGCGACTGTGCATTTTTCTTTTAAATCATTCTTTCTATAGCTGATAAAAAAACAAACAAATCAAAAAAGATGGTTGGACCAATATTAAAGAAGTTATGATTATTTATTTGAACATAGTTCTTTAAAAATAATTTTAAAATATATTAAAATGTTCTGTTGGCTAGGAGCATAAATTGAACCAAAAACAATTGAAATCAAAAATTACTTTTCTCCGAACTGTCCGATTTCACTTAGAATTCCCCATATATAGATATCCTATATTTTATATTTTAAAGTTTATATTTGATAATTTTTTTGTAATATTTGCTACACGTCGATGATTTTATTTTAGTTTTTTCTTACATATTCATACAAAAATAATCGTTATAAATAAATAATTTTCGATTTTTTTACAAATATATTTTTTATGAAACTTTTTTAAAAGCGTATCTTTGCGTGTGCGTTTTATTTTTTGTGCAAAATGACATATTTATTCTTATGTTGTTTTCTATGAAAAAGAGCAGAGGAAAATGGAAAACACATGTACACTTGTGTTGTTTTTCGGTGAAATTTATTTTACAAAATTTTACCCAATCTTCATGGAAATAAGAAAACAAAATCATTTGATAAAAATTTAAATAAAAAATAATTGCCTTCTCCGGGATGAAATCATGATATTGGAAGCGATCAGTAAAATTTTGCAACACTGTCAGTTCGTTTTGGAAAACATTACTCTCTGTAACAGAAAGTAATAATGAAGTTTAAGCCATTGCACATTAGGGATATAACTTTTTGCACTTTTTTGCAGATATCGAAAATACCACCACATAGCCGTGTAGAGCATGAAAAACTATTATGAAATAAGGTGTAATTTTTTCTCTATCGCGAAAAAAGTTTCCGCACCAAATGCATGGAAGTTCAGAAATGCATTTTTGAATTTTATCTGTTATAACAACATGTTTGCTTTTCATTAACATTTTTATTTTTTTGTAATCTAATTTAAAATCATTATCAAAGCGTTCTGGACCAATTTGATGTCAAATCGCGCCATTTCGGAGCATATTAGGAATTTTTGACACTATTGCAATTTTTGGTTTTTCTTTATAAACTCGTGAATTTTATGTTTATATTTTTTGTACCTATCGGACAAGAGAATTTGGGGTCATTTGCAACAAATTCGCGAAAGTTACAGACCGTTTTTAATGACTTTGCCTGTGAGAAATGTATATTTGTCTATAAATATTTATTCAAACAAAGCAAATTTAAAATTATAAGTAGAAAAAATACCAAAAGGGTTTTAGTAATTGCGGTCGGTGCGGAAACTTTTTTCATCGAATCGATCTTAGAAACGCGTTTTCATTATTAGGACAAAATTCCCCACATGGTACTGGTGTTGTATTTTTGTAGAACACAAATACAATTCTCACAGGCAAGGTCAACAAAAACAGCCTGTAACTTTCGCGAATTCGTTGCAAATGACCCCAAATTCTCTTGTCCGATAGGTACAAAAAATATAAACATAAAATTCACGAGTTTATAAAGAAAAACCAAAAATTGCAATAGTGTCAAAAATTTTTAATATGCTCCGAAATGGCGCGATTTGAGATCAAATTGGCCCAGAACGCTTTGATAATGATTTTAAATTAGATTACAAAAAAATAAAAATTTTAATGAAAAGCAAATATTTTGTTATAACAGCTAAAATTAAAAAATGCATTTCTGAACTTCCATGCATTTGGTGCGGAAACTTTTTTCGCAATGGAGAAAAATTGACACCATATTTCATAGTAGTTTTCCATGCTCTACACGGCTATGTGGTGGTATTTTTTTGGTTATAGCCCTATTGCACATAGGTTTCAATCAGGAAAATTTTGGCCAAAACCCTATTTTTGAAGTTTCGAAATTTTAACTTTTTTTTGCACAGAATAATAAAAAACACCTCAAGTCATCTGAAAATAATTAGTTTTTGTAACTAACGTTAGTATTCGTTGATTGGCGCAGTACCAAAGTTGACACTTTTTTATGTAAAAATAAAACGGACTTTGTGCTGTAAAATATACAATTTTTGTTGTATTGCGTCGCTGCATAAATATACAGAAGTGAGACCAAAGTTATTATGAATCGGGAAGCTGTTAATGAGTACTTTCATAATATTTACAAAAAGCGCGATGAGATTTGTAAAATTAGCGTAATAAAATCAATTTTTATATATATATATATATATTAAAAATTATTTTTACAAATATTTTTAAAATATATTTAAACTTTTAAAAAAATGTCCAAGTTTGTTCACCTCCAAATTGATTTTGGAAGATAGCTGGGGGTCTGAACTAGTAAATTGAGAAATAAATTCTTGCTCAAATTTGCCACAGTTAAAATAAAGTGGATTTTTCTATTTTAAGATGGGAGAATTTTTTGTAAATACCTGTTGTGACTGTACGTAGTATCCAATTGAAATGGAACGGTAATCCCTACATCTATCAACCGATTTTCCTTAAAATTCATATTTAAGGGTTTCAGAGTGTAGAAAACAAGTATGTGTAAGTTTTTTGAAAATAGGTCAATTTTTTGTCATAGCCCCCACATAAAAGTACCGTCCGATTTTAGATATTTTGTGAATTTTAGCGACACATTATGACCGATTCGGCTGAAATTTGGTATTTCGACCTCCTGGAAGATATGAATCCAAAAATTGTTAACATAGGTCAATGTTTTGGTTTAGACCCCACACAACGGGACCACCCTATTCAACAAATTTTGACAGTTTTTGGTCATTTTGGTCGATAAAACGTAAGAATTCCTGTTTGTACACATTTATTAAAAATAATAATTAATTTCAATACAAAATGGACGTTGAAATAGTTTTGGCCAGAAAATTTGGATCTGGGACCATTGTGCATTGGGGTAATACTCCAGACTTAAAAACAATCAAATGAGATTGAAACTTCAACCAAAACAAAACAAACAAATAAAAAATTTTTATTTAAAAAATTTTATAAAAAAATTTATATTGGTATGAACATATTTTCCATACCAATATTATTTAGAAATACTGGGCAGTATAATAAATTATTCATTATAGATATATAATACGCTTTTCGAATTTGATGTATTTATAATTATTTATTATTTTTGTTGTACTGCTATTACATCACAATTTGTACTTTAGTTTTCATTCGAGCAGCAGTTCTTGCTGTTTTTTAGGGCATGGATCTCTTTTTTCATAAAAATTACGCAACGGGACTTGTATCTGGGAGTAAACTGCATAAAAACAGAAAATTACATCTACGTCTTTTTCACTTGAAAGAAAATCAATAAAAAGTTTAATTTTATTTTCATACAATTACCTAAGTCGTCTTGTGTTTTTTATGACAATGTTTGCGATTTACTGCTGTTTATGTCCAGGGGCTGGATTTTTGTTCTATGAAAATTTGAAATGAAAAATATTTTCTTTATAAAATTTGTCATTTGAAATTTATTTCCTTTATAAAAGTTTTCATTTCAAATTTTCATACAACAAGAATTGAGCCCCAGTAGTGCGATTCTGTAACTCCTTAACGACAGAATTAACGACAAATGTCGGTAGTTAGCGACAATTTTCGGTAACTGTTATTCTGTATACTAATTTTAACGATTTTTGTCGGTAAATTTTGTCGTTAATTACCGAAAATTATTGTTAAGTTAACAACAAAAAAAAAAAAAAAAATAGTCGTTAAGTCTTAACGACAGTACATTATTACAATATTTCGCTGATTTCTTTTAACAATGGCGTTTTATATGAACATATCGCTCATTTACTCAAAGAGTGGCATAACTCAAAAAATTCGTTTTCTGAGTTAGAAATTTCTATCTTTTCTACGACTTCTGCTTTGTCTTGTGTCAAATTTTCATGCTTATATCTCTAAAACGCAACGAGTTACAGCACATTTACTACAGGTTTGGCATAATTCAACAAAAAAGTTTTTTGGGTTTATGAAGCACTAATACACTTCAAATCATGCTTGGTCTTGCACAGAAATTTAGTACTGATATCTGGCTAGGTGTTTGCAAAATATTTTTTGTGTAATAATCTTTTTAATTTAGGAACTCAAATTTCAATCGGCAACTTAAACCGCGTTTTTCTCTAAACTTGAGTTTTTGAGATGTGTCACTCTTTGAGTAAATGAGCGATATGTTATGTTAATAAGGAGGGTACACAAGGTAAATTCCGCCTCATTGAGAAAAATCTTCTTAATGCATTTACATAAGTGTTAACTGTGTAGAATAACATGGGCCAGCTTCGCCGCTGTTGTGCTTTCGACAGCGCCGATTTTATTGAAACTGCATAAAGATCATCAAAGATAACTTGTAGATCTTCGTTTAACTCATAACTTTCCTTTAGACCACCTTTATGTAGCATCAATTAAATCGGCGCTGGCGAATGCGCAACAGTGGCGAAGCTGCCCCATGCCACCCTACGTATGAAGACTGCTCTAACCTTTGTTTTACTTATTAAAGGAAAAACACTCAAGTGTGGTACTGCTATGTAAGACCTATACCAATGTCCTTAACATTATCTTTCTAGGAGGCTTTCGTTGACTTTAATTTAGCATTGAGGCCAACACGTGAATAGTATTTGTTCTGTGATAATCTTATAGATTTAAACTCAGCATCACTAACAATCAGAATGCTAAAAATGGCGTATAAGCTTGGATTTTCGAACTTTTCATAGTCTCCGCTATGAGAAATTTCATTTAATGTGGGCTTGAATTGAATATGTGAATATATAAACTCAAATGACGGTAACGTGGATCCACGATCACTGAAGGGGCCACAACCCAAAATATGATCCCAACTTTTAATTTAAAAAATACAACTGCGCTTTTAAAAATGATAAATTATTGTTTTATCACTTTTATTACTTTTAAATCACACACACAATAAAAACATCTTAAGAAATGCTTCTTTACTGGCATCCGCAGTCATCCAAAAGACAAACATTTGAGCCACATTCCTTCAAAAATCTGAAGTGTTTCCCTCTTAAACGCTTTATGTTTTGTACTCGCAACGAAATAATGTTTTCAGCTTCAAAATATATTTTAATTAATATTAAAATATAATATTTGACATTTCCTTCCCATCGATTTTCGTCGGTATGAGTTTCAATATCTGCAATCGTTAACATAAAGTTACAGAAAAGCACATTCGTTAACTCAACCGAATATTTTCGTTAACTACCGATGTCGGTTCGTTATTAAAAAAGTTACAGAATCGCACTACAGTTAATAAGTTCATTTGAAAATGTTTAAGTTTATTTGAAAATTTTGTATCCACTTAAGTAGTTTTGCCAACAAAACCACAGATTTATATTATTAAGTGTTAGGTTCTGTATTTAAAAATCTAGTGCTCCTTTCCGTTTTATAACATATATTTTATAGAAATGCAATGGTAAAAACAATCAATCTATTTTGCGTAAATCCAAAATTACCAAATACTTTGAAACACCACATTCAAAAGCCGTTTCATGAACAAAATATGCACACATTTCACGCGCATGTTTAGGCTTTGTTTGTTAAGCATTGCACAAAAAATTCCGTGCACGCATACATAAGTTTTCAATAACCTCGAATCTAACAGTTGGCTTTAATTTCATAACACATTGACAACCAACCACAAACCAAACGCTCTTACTAAACCACTGACAATGACAACATCCGTTTCCGTTGTAGAGCTTATTGTATAACAAATATAGAAAAAAAGTAAGGCAAAAATATAACGAAGACTACACGGGCGTGTGACCGTGACAACGCTACAATCTGTTCTTGCGTAGACATTTTGAAGATAGACAATGCACAAAACACCATCCGCAGAATTTATGTTCCGGTTTTTTTTATTTTTTTAAGATTTTACTGATGTTAACTTCATACTTCCTGCCAAGTATTGATGTGAAAGAAAAGTGTTAAACAAGGAAGATGTAGGAAAATAATTACATGAAAGGTAAAATGACATTTTCAGTAACCTACCTACTCATCCATTATTTGGGAAAGCACATGTCTCACCAAATAATAACTTATTTAATGACGCATTTCACCACACTCCGTATTTGTAGCTAAACCAACTACGCGCTGCCCCACTCTTCACTTTTTGTTGGACAAAGTTCAAGTTTTTAAGTAGCACACACATCTTTGTCGACACTTCTCTAAGTTTCTCCGTTTTAAAATGCCTCTTAAAAAATATTTACCAACGTATGGGTAATTATATTAATAATTCTATTTATTTGATGTCATTCGTTTTGCCCCTAACTTTATATATAATTCATTACAAATAAATGTGTATTCAAAGTAGTAACAACTGTTCATAAAGTACGTACAATGTCAAATGGAAATAAAGAAGGCCCAAAGTATAATACCGGTCTTTATTTGTATTTATAGAAACAATAGAAAAATGGTTTTTTTAAAAATTGTGTTCTCTCAACGTGAGCTTACATAACAACGAAGCTCCGATGTAGCAAATTATCATCATCATTTGTTGTTGTGTTATGGTATTTCTTCGCCTATAGTCACCATGTAAACCAACCAACATTTAAATTCCAGAAGCAAAATAACCACATCACATGTATAAATTAACATCATTATTGTTGGATCTAAATAACATCTCAGCTCTGTGGTTTATTATATTCCTTCCAAAAAAATAGCAACAACAAAAGAAATCATTGCGGTTTCCAAACAAAAATACTTTGTAACTTAATATTATAACATTACCTTTCCCTTATCACTGTCATTGACAGACATATACATATACTTTTGTTTGTTCTTTTATTTTTTTCATGCTGTCTCTTAAATTCTACTAAGTGCTTTGTAGAAGTAGCACAACGGTTTTAAATAAATTATTAAAATGTATTTTTTGTATCAAAGAAAAAAAAAATTATTTGCGTATTGTCAGGATTTCATTTAAATACCGATTTTGTTTTTCTATTGAATTATTATTCAACCCTCATCTACAAAAAAGGCAGTCAGGAAAAACGGAATATGTATATGTTTTCTACACAACTTTATATAAGTGTCCATTATACACATTGTTTGGGCAAATTACGAAACTGCTGGATATAATTATATGAGTTTGAAAGCTAAAAGCACGTTTAATGTTAATGTTATATACACGTGGACAAGTATATAACATTTCATGGAAAGTGATTTAAGGAAAACAATAATATGAATCAAAAAAGATACTACTAATCATATACATATATCTGTAAAATTAAAAAAAAAACTTTTAAAATTTGGTAATTTTAAGTACTTCATAGTCGACCACAGCCAGGATTTTCTTTTTATATAAATAATTGGTTTTTTGTCTAAGGACTATCATTGTCTATTGTCATCGTTTTTGTAATACTGCTTTTTATTCCTTTGAATTCATTACGCGTTACAATTGTTTATTCATGAAAATTATTATTTAATTCTCTTGATGGACCAGATTATAATGTGAATGTAATACTGCTATATATAAAAAGTGTTTTTATACCCTCCACCATAGTATGGAGGGTATATTAAGTTTGTTTTTCCGTTTGTAACGCATTGAAATACTCATTTGCGACCCTATAAAGTATATATATTCTTGATCAGGGTAAAATTCTAAGTCGATCTGAGCACGTCCGTCCGTCCGTCCGTCTGTGGTAATCACTCTAGCATCCACAAAAATGGAGATAGGACGCTGAAATTTTGGGAAAATGCGTCTTTTGTTTGCAGGCAGGTCAAGTTCGATGATGGGCTATATCGGTCCACGTTTTGGTATAGCCCCCATATAACGGTACCCCCCGATTTACGGTATTTTGACGTTTTTAGCTACATTTTCAGACCGATTTGGCTATAATTTGACATTTAGGGTTCTTAAGTGTAAATAAACATATATGACAAAACTGGTGGACATAGGTCCACGTTTTGGTATAGCCCCCATATAACGGCACCCCCCCCCCCATTTGCGGTATTTTGACGTTTGTAGCTACATTTTTAGACTGATTTAGCTATAATTTGACATTTAAGGTTCCTAAGTATCAATAAACTTATATAACAAAAGTTGTGGACATAGGTCCACGTTTTGGTATAGCCCCCATATAACGGTACCCCCCGATATACGATATTTTGACGTTTTTAGCTACATTATCAGACCCATGTAGCTATAATTTGACATTTAGGGTTCTTAAGTGTTAATAAACTTATATATTAGAAGTTGTGGACATAGGTCCACGTTTTGGTATAGCCCCCATATAACGGTACCCCCGATTTACGGTATTTTGACGGTTTTAGCTACATTTTCAGACCGATTTGGCTATTATTTGACATTTAGGGTTCTTAAGTGTCAATAAACATATATAACAAAACTAGTGGACATAGGTCCACGTTTTGGTATAGCCCCCATATAATGGTACCCCCCGATTTGCGGTATTTTGACGTTTTTAGCTACATTTTTAGACCGATTTAGCTATAATTTAACATTTATGGTTCTTAGGTATCAATAAACATATATAACAAAAGTTGTGGACATAGGTTCACGTTTTGGTATAGCCCCCATATAACGGTACCCCCCGATTTACGGTATTTTGACGTTTTTAGCTACATTTTCAGACCGATTAGCTATAATTTGACATTTAGGGTTCTTAAGTGTCAATAAACTTATATAAGAAAACTTGTGGACATAGGTCCACGTTTTGGTATAGCCCCCATATAACGGTACCCCCGATTTACGGTATTTTGCCGTTTTTAACTACATTTTCAGACCGATTTAGCTCTAATTTGACATTTAGGGCTCTTAAGCGTCACTAAACTTATATAACAAAAGTTGTGGACATAGGTCCACGTTTTGGTATAGCCCCCATATAATGGTACCCCCCGATTTACGGTATTTTGACGCTTTTAGCTACATTTTCAGACCGATGTAGCTATAATTTGACATGTAGGGTTCTTAAGTGTCAATAAACTTATATAAAAAAGTTGTGGACATAGGTCCACGTTTTGGTATAGCCCCCATATAACGGTACCCCCGATTTACGGTATTTTGCCGTTTTTAACTACATTTTCAGACCGATTTAGCTCTAATGTGACATTTAGGGTTATTAAAAGTCAATAAACTTATATAACAAAAGTTGTGGACATAGGTCCACGTTTTGGTATAGCCCCCATATAACGGTAACCCGATTTACGGTATTTTGCCGTTTTTAACTACATTTTCAGACCGATTTAGCTCTAATTTGACATTTAGGGCTCTTAAGCGTCACTAAACTTATATAACAAAAGTTGTGGACATAGGTCCACGTTTTGGTATAGCCCCCATATAACGGTACCCCCCGATTTACGGTATTTTGACGTTTTTAGCTACATTTTCAGAACGATGTAGCTATAATTTGACATTTAGGGTTCCTAAGTGTCAATAAACTTATATAACAGAACTTGTGGACATAGGTCCACGTTTTGGTATAGCCCCCAAATAACGGTACCCCCCGATTTACGGTATTTTGCCGTTTTTAACTACATTTTCAGACCGATTTGACATTTAGGGCTCTTAAGCGCCAATAAACTTATATAACAAAAGTTGTGGACATAGGTCCACGTTTTGGTATAGCCCCCATATAACGGTACCCCCCGATTTACGGTATTTTGAAGTTTTTAGCTACATTTTCAGACCGATTTATCTATAATGTGACATTTAGGGTTATTAAAAGTCAATAAACTTATATAACAAAAGTTGTGGACATAGGTCCACGCTTTGGTATAGCCCTCATATAACGGTACCCCCGATTTCAGGTATTTTGACGATTTAAGTCACATTTCTAGACCGAATTAGTTATAATTTGATATTTAGGGTTCTTAGTGACCAAAAAACTTATATTCGAAAAAGTTATGAACATAGGTACATGTTTAGGTATAGATAGCCCCATATAACGGTACCTCGTGATTTTCGGTATTTTGAGATTTTTACCTACAACTTTTAACCGAATTAGCTGTTATTTGAACATTTGACATTTGAAGTTCTTAGTGGTCACCACACCTCTCCACCAAAATCGCTGAAATTTTGGGAAAATGCGTCTTTTGTTTGCAGGCAGGTCAAGTTCGATGATGGGCTATATCGGTCCATGTTTTGGTATAGCCCCCATATAACGGTACCCCCGATTTACGGTATTTTGACGTTTTTAGTTACATTTACAGACCGATTTAGCTATATATTGCCATTTAGGGTTCTTAAACGTCAATAAACTTATATAACTAGTGGACATAGGTCCATGTTTTGGAATAGCCCCCATATAACGTTACCGCCCGATTTCTGATATTTTGAGGTTTAAATTCACATTTCTAGACCGAATTAGCTATAATTTGATATTTAGGGTTCTTAGTGACCAAAAAACTTATATTCGAAATAATTATGAACGTAGGTCCATGTTTTGGTATAGCCCCATATAACGGTACCTCGGTATAACGGATTTCGGTATCCCCATATAACGGATTTTCGGTATTTTGAGAATTTTACCTACAAGTTTTAACTGAATTATCTGTAATTTGAAATTCTTAGTGTTCACCACACCTCTCCACAAAAAATTGTCAAGAAAGGCCGATGCATTGATAAAGCTCCCATATAAAGTACCTCCTGATTTTCAGTAATTTGATGATTTTAACTACAATATTAAACCGAACTAGCAGTAATTTGACATTTGAAGTTCTTAGTGGTCACAACACCTCTCCATAAAAAATTGTCAACATAAGTCCATGTTCGGATATAGCTCCCATATAACGGTACCTCCCAATTTTCAGTAATTTTCAATTTTAGCTAAAATTTTTAACCGAACTAACTGTAATTTGACATTTGAAGGTTGTAGTGGTCACCACACATCTGCATCAACAATTTTCAACATAGCCCCAATATAACGGTACTTCCCGATTTGCGGTACTTTGAGGATTTTACTTAAAATGTTTAACCGAACGTAGGTCCATGTTTTGGTATAGCCCCAAAACAAACCTCCCGATTTTCCGTACCTTAGCTTTATTTTTTGGACGAACTTTCTGTAATTTGAAATTTAAAAGCCAACAAAAATTGCTCATTTAAGATCATATTTTCGTATAGCCCACATACCTCCGAACTAGCTGTTAATGACATTTGAAGTTCCCACGTTATGTACCGATTTTCGGTATTTTGAGGATTCTAGCTACAATTTTTAACCGAATTTGGAGTTATTTGACATTAAAGGCTCCCATCAAAAACTGTCAACATAGGTCCATGTTTTATTATAAACCCTATATAACGGTACCTCCCAATTTCTAGCCCACCAAAAATTGTCAACATACATAGTTAGATATAGGCACCATAAAAAAGGGCCTACCGAATGAAACATTTTATGTACATTACCCACTTAAAGTTTTGAACAGGAATGAAAACTAATTATTCCATTTTAGTTCAGAATATTTTATGGTGGAGGGTATGAAAAGTTCGGCCCGGCCGAACTTAACGCTTTTTTACTTGTTTATTTTAATGTTTATTAAATTTGTGCGTTTAATAGACATAAAAACGTTAATACCCACATGATAATAGTAAAAATTAATATCAAATAATCTACATATTTTTTTCACAAAGGTATCAACAATGACTACGTTTATGTATACCACAACATCAATTTAACATTAATCGTACATACTATGAACAAAAACACTATATGGGTAATTAGTTGCATAAAAACTTACTTACGAAAAAATAGAACAATACCGTTAAAATTTTCATACATTTAATATTTTTATATTTTATACCCTCAAGCTTATGGCTAAAGAGGGTGTATACGATTTAGATTTTTAGACTCCACATACATATGTTGAGACCAAATCTGTTCCATACAGATTAGAATTAGCTGTATTTTGGCATTGTAGGCATAGTATATGTATATTTTAACGTATTAATATAGAAGATATGAAGGCGTTCTCTACACATTCAGGGCTGATATGGAGCTACTATGGTATTTTTGTATGTTTCAGGAGGCAACAGTCCTCCTAAAGCCTTTTCGACTATAAGTATTCCTAAGTAGGTTATATACTCTTACACTATTAATTCCTCTTTCTTTCTACAGATTGGACTTGGAGTAAATTTAATTAAGATAGTTGTATTTTATTTTTTACGTGGACTTATTTTTTTCATGTCATAAACATATTAACTGTTGTGACATCTTAAATTAATCTTAGGATAACTCACACTTGTATTGATAATTTTGAAATACTCATTTAGATATATCATAATAAAACATAATTCTTAAGAAGTCTCTCAAATATATGATATTTAATAACTGTAGCCTTAGTCAATTCCTTCCCAACTATAGGTACTTGTGTATATAATGTTGACATCTTTTTGCTTCTAAGTCTCTTCAAAATTTCATTGAAATTGGACATAGGTAACAAAAACATGAAATAGACCGAAAATATATATGGGAGCTACATTCCGATATGAACCGATCTCGATATAATTTGGCACATTTATTTCTAGAGCAAGTATAGCGTGTTTAGTATAGGAGGAATATCCAAATCTAAACCGATTTTGATAAAATTTTACACATTTATGTCTATACTAAATTCCGTCACACACTCCAAATATCAGCGAAATTGGACATACATAGCGTGTTTGGTGCATAAAATATAGAAAATCGGCCGAAAATATATATGGGAACAAAATATATGCAAATCTGAACCAATTTCCATATAATTTGCCACATGTATTTCTAGACCAAGTTCCGTCATACAGCAAATCGGCCGAAAATATTGTTACGGAATTAGGGTTTGAACTTAAACGCGTGTAGACGTTGTTTTATTCCTTGATACGATTTGTACCAAATAAAACAGGGTTCGTTTTAGATTACGATTCTACAACGCTTTATTGACTTTATTCACTTCAGCTATTCACACAAGACTTCACTTTAGTTGGTTTCCACTTTACTTATTTACTTACACTTACGGTTTAAATATCGCGTTTAGATCATAACTAACTCGGCCGGCAGCTGCACCCGCGTATTTATACCCGCTCGCCGATGCATAGACGGTTCTAGCATCCCTCATGTAGAATGTTCCAACGAGATCCGGATGCACATACACACATACTCGTATACAAACAGACAAATTTAAAGTAAACAGTGGGGCAGCGGCAATTAACATGAGAGAGCAGGAACGCATAATTATAGATGACGTCACAATGTAAGAGAGACAAAGTGATAATTTCATAGTTACAGCAATATTTGTTGTTGCAGAAATAAATGAGAGAGAGAAATGAATTCGTATAACAATAACAAGTTCAAATCCACAAAAAAAAACAAGTAAGAAAAGTCTATAGTCGGATGGAGCCGACCATGGGATACCCTATACCACTATCCCTGGACAATCGCTCTCCACGGAACTTCTTTTCAATGATTGTGAAAATTTAATTATGAAATATCAGAGATGTAATGTATAATACTTATGACCAAAACCAAAAAGTTATCTAGCATGACAATGACATTTTTGTAGCAGGAAAGGAAAAATTAGTTCACACAAACTAAAATGTAATGAAACCCACTTATGTAACTTAACCCCTACGTTATTGAAATGTTTACCAATTTCACACAAAACTTTCAGTCCATTTAACCCGCTAAGTATTATCTTATCTTCACTTTGGTTTGTACACTTCTTCTTCATCATAAACTCAAACTTTGTTTAAAATTTTGCGGGTTATTATTTTGACCTACAGAGCCGCTACAAAATTGGTTAAAATTTTATTTTTGGTCCATTTCATACCCTGAACATTTCACGATCATCACCAAAAACTAATCATTTCTATTCTGGTCCGAACCCAACCTCCTTAAAAAATTCGTTACAATCGGTCCATAATTGCGACAATAAGCTTGTTTACAATTTTTAATGGACGGACACACATCGCTAAATCGCTTTATCTCGTCGAGATATGAATTTTGGCATACCAAATAAGGGGTCTAGGACGAATATTTCGTGGTGTTACATAAACTTTTGGAGAGACAATATGTAGCATGGGATGTGGTTCTCTACAGAGAACCCATTTTATATTAGGCAGTAGGCCCGTTATCTAGCAAACACTTTATTGCAATTTACATCAGAGGAAAGGCCAGCAGTTTTTCCCATATGTAGGCTACTTTGCGAAATATATATGTCGTCAAGGAATTAAAATATCGACCAAAAATAAAATTTTTATATTTTTCATAAAAATAAAGTGGTCCATTTCACTCGCTAAAGAATATCAGATCATTATTCAAAATTGTAGATATCTTTTTCGACCTATACTCTTACCCGGTGCAAAATTTCGTGACTTTTTGTGTATAATTGCGACTTCTAGCGAGTTTATTATTACACTACAAACAAACAACGGAATATATTAGGCTGTAACTCTGTTATCTGATCATGCACACCAACATAATTGGCATCAATTGAAAGGTCAAGTGTTCCACTTTCAAGTATATCTCACTTGTCCGGAATGTCACTTCCAGGAATTAAGATACAAGCTGTATATTAAAAATTTTCACACAAAAGTTTTGGTCCATTTAACCCTCTAAATATTATCCGATCGCCATCTTAAATTACAAGCTTCTCCTTTGTGATATACTCTTACCTTATTTAAAATTACGCGTTGATCGGACTATTATTGAGACCTACAGAGCAGCTAGAAAATTGGATAAATATTATGTTTTTGGTCCATTTCACCCGCTAAATATTTCACGATCATCACCAATAAGAATAGGGATCTATTCTGATCTGAACCCGACCTCCATACAAAATTTCGTGACGATCGGTCCATAATTGCGGCCTGGAGCGTGTTTACAATTTATAATGGACAGACGGACGGACGGACACACATCTCAAAATCGCTTTATCTCGTCGAGATATGAGGATTGGTATACCACATTGGGGGTCTCCGACGAATATTTCGCGGTGTTACATGAATTTTTACCAAAACAAACTTATAATACCCTTTTCCACATTGTGGTTCAAAATCTGAACCGATTTGAAAATCTGAACCGATTTGAAAATCATCAAATTCCGTCACATATACCAAATTTGGAGATTGTATCTGTAACAGTTCTAAAAATATTTGCATACAAAATCTAAATTTTTTGGAGGTAACTCCGGTTTTGATGCTATATCTCCAGATCAACGCGGATTTTAAAGAAATGATATAGCCTATTTTCATTCCAGACGATGCAGCAATATACCCTAAAAATTTCGGGAAGATCTCTTCAGCGGTTTTTGGGTCAATATTTTATATATAGATACATAAATTCGATAGGTTGTATCTTAATGTTTAAGGATTAGTTTTTGATTATTTACAAACCTCTTCCGCAGAAGTGCAGTTGAGTTTATGTTTTTAATGCGGCTTGTTTTTATTCACTGTACTAACACGTACAACTTTAATCAACCTACAAGCCATTACATTGACCCTAAAGTATCCTTTTTGCTCAAGAATTTTGTAGGGGGTTATAAAACTTTTGTGGCCTGCTTAGAGAAAGCACGAAAAACAAAATATACGCTGTTTGGAATTTTTGGCTCAAAAACCGATTTTACTTAAATATGGACCAATAACAACAATATTTTGTAAGGAGGTGTCCTGTCAACAGGGTACTCCAAAAGTAGCCAAAACATAACCACTCAATTCGCACGACATGCTCTTTTTAAACGCCCTTATATGTAGTCTTAAATTTCACTTTTGTGAAAATTTTTTAAATTGAGTTTGGGAGGTGCCCGAGGGAGGTAAAAAAAAATATGACTATGCACAAAGTTTAGACGTGCATATTTTAGGAAATTAACATATATGGAAGTTTTTTTTTGGTAGGTAAACGGAGGTGTGGACCGATATGATCCATCTTCGAACTTAGACTAAGATTGGAAAAAACATAAGGAGGGAGAAGTTTGGACCATATCGGATGACCGATCGAGAGTTATAGTGCGCACCAGCCATCCAGACAAACGGACATAACTAAATAGTCTCCAAATAATCTGAAACGGATTTCGTACAAAAATACTTGGGCTCGAAAACTATTATTTGGATGAGGCACATTTTTTATTTTATCGAAGAGTAAATATCCTCGTTAGCCTAAAGGCTGAGTTTATAAAACTGTGTCTCATCGAAATAATGTTTTAAGACCCCATATAAGTATACGAAGACAAGATTTGTTTCGTACAGTTTGTGGCCAGTTTGGGAATGTCCGTCAATATGCCTCACGAACAGGGTAAACAATTTGGTCCAAAGTTGTATACGACATGACATTATAATTTAGACTGTTCCAGAACTGCAAGAAGCTATTAATTTGTACTATTTTTCGAAAGCATAATGGAAAAATTATTATCGTAGTAAAAATTTTTAGATTTTTGCCGGTTCTGGAAGAGACATATTACTTATTATAATGCCAAAATTGGAAAAAAATACCTGAAACAGACGAAAAAAGATTGTAACAATTCGCAGAGACAAAAAACATGCTAAGTGGCAGCATCAAGTCGCCCGATCAAAAGAAGCACAATCCATATTAATCACGTTGTGACAGATTGAGTCCGTTGCATGCACAACCGATCTGAGCATCACACATAAGTTCGTAGCGAATTAAATACCAAATTGGACGTCTGAAAGCTGTAATGAGAACAGACAGTCGCAGGATATTCCACTCAACTTGCCCAATTGATTCATGAAACAATTCCCCATCCAGATAAAATGTCAGCGTAGAGAAAAGATTTGCATCTTTCCTGCTTGGGTACCAGACGCCTTCGCCAAGGAAAGCTAGGAAAGATCAAAAGTGTTGTGCTGGCATCAAAAGGAAACAAATAGATGTTGAAAAGCGGCAGTGTACAAATTCAGATGTACAAGTATCAGAATTATTTTCGAAAATTCTAACAAAGAAACTGATTGTTTTGTTGAAGATATTATGGTAACAGATACAGCACTTTGCAAGCTGTTGCTGATGATAATGTATGTACGTTATTGAATGTATATCGACTAGCCTGAAGGATGCTTAGAGCAATAAACCTACTTGCGAATAGTAAGGTTACAGAAACTGTAAATGACCTGAGTCGATGTATGTATATTATGTCCGGCCCTTTATACGAGGTCTGACCCTTTAAAGTAATCCAATTTTTCCAATCTACGAAACCCTTCTGAAACGCGCATTTTAGTAAAGCCAACAATTTATGTTTTGATTTTTATTTCATCTTCTGCATCGTAGTTAAACGCTTTTCTTTCATCAGGGGCCAAGTCCGGTGAATACGGTGATTGAGGTATGATAACGGTTTAGTTTTCGGCCAAAAACTCACAAACAAGCATCGATGTGGTAACTGGAACAAACAAACTTATTGTAAAAAGTAAATGTGTGGATTCTGGTACCGTATTACACCAAGCTTAAATAATAACATAATAATTGTTTCGCTAACATCCCAAAAGGGACAACGCTCAATGATATGGAACCCACAGCTTATCTCCGAGTCCGAACGGCGTGTCCTAAGACACCACATGTAGAGTAATTTTATATGACTGAAATACTCAGAAAATGTCGCAAACCTTACTGAAGGATATTTTGCAACAGTTGAAAATTTGATTTTGCTGGCTGGGGAATCGTTTTGAAAAAAGATGGCAAAGCGACCCATGCTGCAATGTATGTATAAAAATCCAATTGGACGATTAAAACGTTAGGGAACCATGTAATTTGCAATAATGCAACAACTGGGAATGGGAAAATGAGGTTTTCTACACCAAACCCATTATATATTAAGCAGTAGGCCCGTTAGTAGGACACTTTATTGCAATTTTCATCTGGGTTGAAGATCAGTAGTTCTATTTTCATATGTAGTCTACTTTGCCGGTATATGCCCTCCAGGAAATAAAATATAGACCAAAAATATATTTTTCTTATTTTTCATACAAAAGTAATGGTTCATTTCACCCGCTAAATAATATCAGATCATTATCCAAAATTGTAAGCATTTTCCTCTACCTAAACTCTAAGCTATAACTGCGAACTCTAGCGTGTTTATGATAACACTACAAACAAATAACTGGGTATATTGGACTGTAACTCTGTTATCTTATCATGTACAACAACCCAATTGAAATCAATAGAAAGGTCGAGCGTTCCTCTTCCAAGTATAGTTTACTTGCCTGGAACGTCTGCTGCAGGAAAAAAGATATAAGCTGTATATTAAAAATTTTCACACAAAAGTTGTGGTCCATTTAACCCTCTAAATATTATCTGATCGCCATCTCAAATTGCAAGCTTCTTCTTTGTCATATGCATTTTTCAAAATGCGATATGACTCTAAACATCAATATTATTTTATTAGTGACCAACTTTGTTAGTTTTAATTAAATTTAAATTTTAAGTTTAAATTTTTTCATCCCGACAACCGTATTTTATATTTTTGGCTGGGAAGTATTTGATCCAAATGAAAAACCCAATTTAGAACCAGTTTCCCGTCGACCTTCTGCCGGGATTTAAGATTGCATTTCAGCCAGAACCGGACTACTCAGTTAAAAAGTTTTCTAAATCCAAGGCTTTCCTACACTTTACAAATTTTCCCAGACGACTGGCCTTCCGCCGGAACTTAAGATTTTCACTACTGGGGTATGTCCAAAAATCTGTTTTATTTCCAACGCACAGCTTCACTCCAACCGCTAAACGATAACAGGTCCCAAACAGACAAAAATAGACCCTAATAGTTTTGCTCTCGTTTTCCATATACTTTTCAGGGTATATTTTCATTTTCAGTTTGGGTTGTTAATTTTTCACGTCTGATGTGCTATGAAGCGAACGATTTTAGGTTTGTATTTGTAGGAAACCCTTTCAAAGCATTTTAATTTCGTTTGTCCAAATTAATATTTAGCATCTACAAAACCCTAATTTTTATTTATAAAGCTGTGTAATTACTTTCTCACTGTAAATCAAACAAATTTTGAACTATTTTTATAGTATTTAACAAATGACTTTAAATACGCTAATTAACTTTATAACAAAAAAAAAATGGCAAATCCTCTCAACACTACATCACATTGCCATTCTGAATAACAATTAAAACCATCAAAAAAGCACTTCCTGTGATTTACATTTCCACAATTTCCGTTGGTAATGTGTTATGCCTTAATTAAACAACTGTTGCCACTTTGACATCAATTAACACCACCGCTTCAGAGGCAACCCATGTGTAAAACACAGACCGGCATGTCCATATTATCACAGTTATCACCCACTCAGATACTTGCCATCACCATTATCATTAATATAAAATCTAATTTCATTTCCTGCTGTAGTTAAACATCAAGGCAATTGTATAAATTTTAAATAACCACATCAAACACCAAAACGTAGTTACATTTACAGGCTGGATATTATATACACTGGCGCTTTATGGACACCATTTAAATCGAAAATCTAAAAATATGGATATAAAGAAATTTTATTTTATAAAAGATAAGCCCTATGCATATTATGCTCATTTAAAAATGTTCAGTCTTTCAGATTACGAAAGTTTATAAGAAAAAACAAGGAATTTAATTATAATATAGACAATATTTTAGAACAACTAGAAAAAGTTCAATTCATAATATTTGTAGCATCACTTTTAGTACACCCTGTATATTGATGTAATTTCACAATAGTATAGTAGTACAAAGTGTGTATGCATTGTTGTTGGTGACAGTTATGCTGCTTTGTTTTTGTTGCCAGTGTAAAATCTCAGTCACATCTGTTGCCATTTTCAAACGTCACTGAAAAAGTGTAGATTTTTTCGCGACAAGAATAAATTTAGAGTGTTTTATGCAAATTACTTCTATACTGACATACAAAATGTGAATTTTTTTAGTAAAGTTTTTGTTTTTGTGAGTTAATTGTAATATTTTTTCAACACTGAGGTATGTTGCAGATTAGCAAAGGATTTAATTGGGATTATAATAACCCATAGAAAGTGTATTTTTTTACAAATGATTATAATTTGCTCTTGAGGAATGCTAAATTTGTATTTATTATAATAGATTAAATTCTTAGGAAAATTTAACATTTTTTTACAGTATGAAAAACCTCAAAAAAAATATATTGTGATTTTTTTGCAATTTACGTAATGAATATATACTTCATAAAACACGTAGTACCAGAAATTTTTTTGAGAAATCTTAACTTTCCTTTAAAACATATTTCTAAGATCTATAACTTTCGCGGAATCCAGCTTGTAAGAAATCCTTTTCAGTTAACTTTGAGTTGGTAATGCCCAGTCCTTCCGTCCTTTTGGCTGGCTGGTATGCACGATAACCTTTGATTTTGTCAAAATTAATGAAGTGAAACATTGTATTTTATCAAAATTTAGATCATAATTAAATATGGACTATATCGGTCCATACATTCGGCTGTCTCCTTAAATCATAGCCGACCAAGAAGAGGGCACACAAAATTCTCAATATTTGCAACTTTTGACAGTGTGTTTGTTAGTAACGTTGTATGCACGCATGCTGCAAAACGTTGCTTTCGGGTCGTGTGTGTGTGAATTGCCGAAAAACTTCGTAACTTTAACAATACTAAAGCACGACATTGCCTTAAATGGTGCGCACAATAACTCATCTGAAGAGTTGCAATATTGGAGCCAGAATAGGTAAATTGTTGGCAACGGTTATGCCTCGAACACAGGGAAGTAGGACATCAGTGACTTTTTGCGTTTAATCGAGAGTGAGTACTACGTAGAAAAGAGGAACTACCACAATAAGAAATTTAATGCGTCCAAAACGTTGGGCCCTGGTGGTCCGTAGGCAGAACAGCACGACAACAGCGCTGCACGCCATCTACACACATATTTGTCGAGAACTTAACCAGAGCAAGCCGTGTCATAGAACAGTGAGTTATCAAAAACCTTGGATACTGTCAAGCACTCTACGCTGTTTGAGGACATCGAGCAGACAACCCTCCGGCCAAGTTTGAAACCTTGGATAATCACTTATATGTGGGATCGCCAGACGTACGTGGAATTCAGGAACAACAAGAAGTAGAACGAGTTCCCCAAGGTGGGGTGAAACTCATTTGACTGAACTTACCACCTTTTTCCACCTCTGAAAGGCAGAGGTGAGAACTGAGTTGAATGTCATGGTCGATGGTAGAAAAATCTCAACTGCAAATTCGATTCATGTCGTTCGCGCATACCGCAGCTATTTACGACAAGCTGTGATGTTGGAACAAGGTTCTCAAGTCCCTAGGCAGCACTTAGGGTTCTGACCACAAATAACGCGAAAGGTCGGTTTGTGGTAAGCTAACTAACTGAGCTGAATGGCATGGTCGATGGTTGAAGAATCCCAACCGCAAATCCGATTCATGTCGTTCGCGAACACCAGTGCTATCTAGGACAAGCTGAGATGTTGGAACAATGTTTTCCAGTCCCTAGCCGGCAGCACTTAGGGTTCTGACCACAAATAACGCGATAGATCGGTTTGTGGTAAGCTATGGGGGCTCCCGTTTGCAATGCAATGTGCCTTGGGGACTGCAACATGGCGCCTCCTCATGTATTCAGTGGACCATCTACATGAGGAGACAAAGATTTTTCCATTACAGCAACACAATGACACAATGACAAGGCGAATTGGAGGGTTTCAGATTTTGTGATCCTCTTTTAACGTATAAACTTGCCGACAAAACATATTTTGATTAAAGCTCATTTCTATTAATTTGTTTGCACTTTAAGGGAGAGGTATCAGATGGAGAGGACCGATATGGCTCATCTTTAAACTTAAACTTAGTTTGGAAAACTTTTGTACAGAATCGGCTTATCTGTAGGGCTTTTTACATTTTTCGGACAATTTTTAAAGGAAATATGAACTTGTCCCTGAAAAAACTTGTACCTTCGTGATGGAGGCAGAGAATGCAAGATATTCGATTCGATAGCAGGCCCTAAGCGGCACTTTTCCAACACGGCACGACACTTTTGTAACACGTCGACATATTTATCATAGACCCTATAAAGCATATATGTCCTTGATCAGGGTAAATTCTAAATCGATATAAACATGTCCGTCTCTCCGTGCATCCGTCTGTCTGTTGAACTCAAGATACATCTCGCAATTTTTAAGATAGAGCTTTGTAACTTGGTATAGAAGTTTCTGTTACTCCTAGGATGTCTGGTATTGCAAATGGGCTACATCGGTCCACGTTTTGATATAGCCCGCATAGGACGGTACCACCCGATTGGCGGTATATTTAAGGTTTTAGCTTCATTATCACACCAAAATGGCTGAAATTTGTTACTTACTTCGGTGGGGGTATAAAACTTTTCCCCAGAATTTTGTCGGTATAGGCCCACACCTTCATATAGCCCCCGTAAAACGGTACCTCCGGATTTGCAGTATTTTGAAGGTTGTGGCCTCAATATTCCTCCGAAATGACTGAAATTTGGTATTTAGTGTTCATTTTGGGTATAAAACTTTCCATATGAAATTTTCGGTATAGGTCCACGCCTTCATATAGTCCCCATAGAAGGGTACCTCCCGATTTTCGGTATTTTAATGGTTGTGGCCTCAAAATTCCAACGTCCGTCTGTCTGTTGAAATCAAAATACAGCTCGCAATTTTTAAGATAGAGCTTTGTTAGATGGTATAGAAATTTCAATTACTCCTTGGATGTCTGGTATTGCAAATATGCTATATCGGTCCACGTTTTGATATAGCCCCATAGAACGGTACAGCCGTATTTTCTGTATTTTGAAGGTTTTAGCTTCACTATCATACCGAAATCGCTGAAATTTGGTACTTAGTCTTCGGTGGGGGTATAACACCTTTCCCCAGAATTTTGTCAGTATAGGCCCACGCCTCCATATAGCCATCAGGGAACGGTACCTTCCGAATTTCGGTATTTTGGAGGTTGTGGCCCCACTATTCTTCTGAAATAGCTGAAATTTGATATACAGTCACTATATATAAAAACTCTCCATATAAATTTTGTCGGTATAGGTCCCTATAAAGCATATATGTCCTTGATCAGGGTAAATTCTAAATCGATATAAACATGTCCGTCTCTCCGTGCATCCGTCTGTCTGTTGAACTCAAGATACATCTCGCAATTTTTAAGATAGAGCTTTGTAACTTGGTATAGAAGTTTCTGTTACTCCTAGGATGTCTGGTATTGCAAATGGGCTACATCGGTCCACGTTTTGATATAGCCCGCATAGGACGGTACCACCCGATTGGCGGTATATTTAAGGTTTTAGCTTCATTATCACACCAAAATGGCTGAAATTTGTTACTTACTTCGGTGGGGGTATAAAACTTTTCCCCAGAATTTTGTCGGTATAGGCCCACACCTTCATATAGCCCCCGTAAAACGGTACCTCCCGATTTGCGGTATTTTGTAGATTGTGGCCTCAATATTCCTCCGAAATGGATGAAATTCGGTGTTTAGTCTTCATTTGGGGTATAAAATTCAGCATATGAATTTTGTCGGTAAAGGCCCACGCCTTCATATAGCCCTCATAAAACGGAACCTCCCGGTTCGCTGTATTTTGAAGGTTGTGGTCTCAAAATTCCACCGTCCATCTGTCTGTTGAAATCAAGATACAGCTCGCAATTTTTAAGATAGAGCTTTGTTAGATGGTATAGAAATTTCAATTGCTCCTGGAATGTCTGGCATTGCAAATGGGTTATATCGGTCCACGTTTTGATATAGTCCGGTACCACCTCATTTTCTGTATATTGAAGGTTTTAGCTTCACTATCACGAACTCGCTGAAATTTGGTAATTAGTCTTCGGTGGGGGTATAAAACTTTTCCCCAGAATTTTGTCAGTATAGGCCCACGCCTCCATATAGCCATCATAGAACGGTACCTCCCGATTTGCGGTATTTTGAAGGTTGTGGCATCAATATTTTTCGAAATGACTGAAATTTGGTATTTAGTTTTCATTTGGGGTATAAAACTATCCATATGAAATTTGTCGGTATAGGTCAAATATTCATATAGCCCCCATAGAAGGGTACCTTCCGATTTTCGGTATTTTGAACATTGTGGTCTCACTATTCATCTGAAATAACTGAAATTTAGTATATAGTCTTTATTTGGGATGTAAAACTCTCCATATAAATTTTGTTGGTATAGGCCCACGCCTTAATATAGCCCCCATAAGACGGTACCTCGCGATTTGCGGTATTTTGAAGGTTGTAGCCGAAATGGCTGAAATTCGGTATTTAGTCTTCATTTGGGGTATAAAACTTTCCATACTAAATTGGTTTACGCCTTCACATAGCCCCCATAGAACGGTACCTCCCGATTTTTGGTATTTTAAAGGTTGTGGCCTCAAAATTCCACCGTCCGTCTGTCTGTTGAAATCAAGATACAGCTCGCAATTGTTAAGATAGAGCTTGGTTACATGGTACAGAAGTTTCAATTACTCCTAGGATGTCTGGTATTGCAAATGGGCTATATCGGTCAACGTTTTGATATAGCCCTCGTAGAAGGTTTTTGAAGGTTTTAGCTTCACTATCACACCGCAATCGCTGAAATTTGGTACTTAGTCTTCGGTGGGGGTATAAAACTTTTCCCAAGAATTTGGTCAGTATGGGCCCACGCCTCCATATAGCCCTTATAAAACGGCACCTCCCGATTTGCGGTATTTTAAAGGTTGTGGCCTCAATATTCCTCCGAAATGGCTGAAATTTAGTATATAGTCCTTATTTGGGGTGTAAATTTCT
Source organism: Musca autumnalis (assembly GCF_047663935.1). Taxonomy (NCBI): domain Eukaryota; kingdom Metazoa; phylum Arthropoda; class Insecta; order Diptera; family Muscidae; genus Musca; species Musca autumnalis. Next base: position 181,683,412 of record NW_027411866.1, on the reverse strand, counting down.
GCATATGAATTGTGTCGGTAAAGGCCCACGTCTTCATATAGCCCCCATTAAACGGAACCTCCCGATTTGCGGTATTTTGAAGGTTGTGGCCTCAATATTCCACCGAAATGGCTGAATTTTTGTATTTAGTCTTCGTTGATGGTATATACTCTCCTCCAGTAATGTGTCTGTATAGGTCCACACCTTAATATAGCCCTCATAGACCGGTATATCCCGATTTGCGGTATTTTCAAGGATATTGCCACAATAATCCATCAAAATGACTGAAATTTGTTATTTAGTCTTCCCTAGCCCTCTAAACATGTCGGACGATGAATGTCTTGTGGCGTAACTATTGAATTGTCGATTGAGATATTATTGCGACCTACAGAGCAGCTACAAAATCGGGTAAAAATTTTATTTTTGATCCATTTCATCCGTTCAATATTTCACGATCTTTGCAATAACAATAGTTGTCTATTCTAGTCTTAGACCGGCTTCAATACAAAATTTCGTGACGATTGGTCCATAATTGCGGCCTGGAGTTTGATTACAATTTTAATTGGACGGATGGAAACATGGACACACATCTCAAAATCGCTTTATCTCCTTGAGATATGAATTTTTGTATAGCACATGGGGGGTCTACGACGAACTTCACTGCTCATATAACTTAATATCTTCCCCCTTTAACTTACTTAACTATTTCTTGCAATAAAATAAAATTTCCTCACTATATTGCACATCCTATCCACAATTACCATTCCGTAATTTTCCATCTTTCTCCTCCAGTTTCCTGTTGCTGTCATTATGTCCAGATTTTAATTGAAATTAAATGCATCCATTCAATTATCGTCTACACTTGTCAGCCTTCACACAATGGCTTTGTTGTGCGCGTTTGATTAACATTGGATTTGCACGTGTACCACGCCAAAGTAGCACACAATTCAGTTGTATTGACTAATTCATGAACAACGCTCACTGACATTGAATGAAAACTTTTACTCAACTGCCTTTCAGTTTTGCTGACCAGTCTTGGCGTCGGCATAACAAATAACAGGGACGACGGGAAAGCGACGACGACGAATGAGTGCAAAGATAAGTGTTGGAAATAATTAATTAGTAATGACAATAGCTATGGCACTTTATATTGTAATCCCATAAATTCAATACAGATAATTATTATGAGGAGCAGTGAAATATTTAAAGGCGAAATTTAAAACGTCATTAAGTTAATTGCAATTGATTATGTAGCAGTAGAAATGCAAGCAGAGTAAAACTAATAATTGTTTTAAATTAATTTCGTTTATTGGTAATTTAAAAGACACCCCCAACTACCTTGTCTCATGGTATTTGGAATTCAAATAAATGAGTCTACGTCTCGCCACATACTTTTATATAATCTTCCACGAGAAATACATTAAAGGAAACCAGATTTAAAACACCTTATCCTGTGAGACATTTACAACACACATACAGACACTGTCACCTATGTATTAAGTTTCCGACACACACGAGCACGCAGACTTTAAGTGATTTCTAACCAGGAAAACAATTGTACATACCTTGAATCTAGCTACTTCCTTTAGCATAGGAAGTGCTCAGCGTAGGTACATACATACACCTGTTGTGCGGCATACATACATGGCAGGAAAACTACTAGAATCGCATGACACGTAAATTAGCGTGACGTGATATGGCAAACACGAGCAGTAATGTGAGCACGTTTGTTTTATATTCCGTTTAATGTTCTTAAATACTGCAAAAAGGAAATTGAGTTTCTAATTTATTGACTAAGTTGAGACTCTAAGATAAAGAATACGGAAGAGTAATTAACAAAATAATATTGTTAAGTGTTTTAAATAAGACCTAACGTTAAGGACAATAAAAAGTTGACTCAATAAAATATGGATTAGAACGCAATAAAAATGTAATAGATTGTAGGTCTATTGTTACTTGACTTAAAGGAATATCTGAGAACCACTAAATGTGACAAAATACCAAATTTCAGCCATTTTGGTGGAATATTGAAGACACAACCTTCAAAATACGAAAAATCGGGAGGTACCTTTCCATGGGGGCTATATGAAGGCGTTAAACTATACCGACAAATTTAAATGGGAAGTTTGAGTACCCCCAACGAAGTCTAAATACCAAATTTCAGCCATTTCGGTGGAATATTGTGGCCTCAATATTCCACGTTCAAAATAACAAAAATCGGGAGGTACCGTTCTTTGAAGGCATGGATCGATACCGACAAAGTTCTGGGGGAAAGTTTTATACCACCAACGTAGACTAAGTACCAAATTTCAGCCATTTCGGTGTGATAATGAAGCTATAACCTTAAAAATACCGAAAATCGGGAGGTACCGTTCTATGGGGGCTATATGAAGGTGTAAACCGATACCGACAAAATTCTGGGGGAAAGTTTTATATAATGAAGCTAAAACCTTAAAAATACCAAAAATCGGGAGGTACCGTTCTATGGGGGCTATATGAAGGTGTTAACCGATACCGACAAAATTCTGGGGGAAAGTTTTATGCCCCTAAAGAAGACTACGTACCAAATTTCAGCCATTTTGTTAGGATAATGAAGCTATAACCTTCAAAATACCGAAAATCGGGAGGTACCGTTCTATGGGGGCTATATTAAGGTGTGGACCGATACCGACAAAATTCTGGGGGAAAGTTTTATACCCCTAAACAAGACTACGTACCAAATTTCAGCCATTTTGGTAGGATAATGACGCTAAAACCTTCAAAATACCGAAAATCGGGAGGTACCGTTCTATGGGGGCTATATGAAGGTGTTAACCGATACCGACAAAATTCTGGGGGAAAGTTTTATACCCCTAAACAAGACTACGTACCAAATTTCAGCCATTTTGGTAGGATAATGACGCTAAAACCTTAAAAATACCGAAAATCGGGAGGTACCGTTCTATGGGGCTATATCAAAACGTGGACCGATATATCACATTTTCAATACCAACCATCCTGCAAGTAATAAAAACTTCTGTACCAAATTCTGACTCTCTATCATTAAAATTGCGAGCTGCATCTTGATTTCAACAGACAGACAGACGGACATGGGCAAATCGACATAGAATTTTATGCTGATCAATAGGGTCTCCGACGAATATTTCGATGTGTTATAAAACGGAATGACAAATTTAATTATACCCTCCATATGGTGGAGGGTATAATGAAGTGAATAATTTATTTATTTGTATTACATTTTACCGTTACATTCAGTAATTGCAACTTTATATACCCACAGCACTGTGTGAAGTAGATGGGGGTATCAGAGAGGATTAGGAATTAAAGCATAAAAAACTAATCCTTTAAGAGGAGGTTAAAAGCAACCTTATATTACGTTTATATATAACCGGATTCAACAAACCCACTGGATTTCAAATGCCAATTCCATTGCTTATATTTCAAATAAATCCCCATAAAGAAGGTTAACCCTGCAAAAGTCTATAATATAAACATGGTCTTACATCTACAAGTTCAAATAGGTCGTTGGAGAAAGAAAACTGGCAAAGGAAATAAATTTCTTCTTTTGGTGATGGTCGGGTTATATTCAGGGATCGTAAGCGGTGTGAATATCCCTGTTTCTATTGGAGGCTAATTAAAAAAAAAACAGCATAGTGAAAGTAGATATTATTATGTTTAATATGACGCAAAGTTGATTGGCGTAGCACAGTGGTTCAGAATTGTTTTTCCTTGTCGAAATTCTGTAACTATTGAACGGATTTTTTTAAGGACATTTCAAAAATGCTTGCCGTACATTCCCTTGTTAAGATATACATAATATGAAAGATTTTATCCTTCTCTGTTCGCAAAGCTACATAACAGCTGCGGAAACTCGCGGTCTTCGGAGATATTCAAGATTTTTTAAAACAACTTCGAAAATTTCACTTAGTTGCATTTTCCAAAAGTGGAAGGTAAACGCTGCAATAAACGTTATTGTTGACTGCGTTCTGAAGAAATGGAAACTGATTCTAACAAATGATGCTTTCTGTGAAATTAAGAAACCTCTCACAATTTTTCATAGTATTAACCTGAAAATGTTTTTGATTTATATATAGTGCAACATGTTTAGATGCTGTGGAGCAAATACCAATATACGTTAAAAACCTCTCACAATTTTTCATAGTATTAACCTGAAAATGTTTTTGATTTATATATAGTGCAACATGTTTAGATGCTGTGGAGCAAATACCAATATACGTTAAAAATTTTAATGCAGTGCCAACCTTAACTTAATCCATGACATTATTAATAAAATTTATGGTACAGACCTGCTGAACAGATACAAATGAACTTTGTGTTTTTACTCCTTAATGGATGTGTGCGGTTGTGGGGCTTCACCGAAAAGTGGAGCTATATTGACAGTTTTTGTGTGACAGTTTTTCTCTACGAAGAACATCAAATGCTAAAATACATTCAAATACGATTAAAAATGTATCTGTAACATTTAAAATATGTCCTATCGGCCGGTACCGTTCAATGGGGGCTATACCAAAATTCGAACCTATATTGTAAATATTTTATTCGCTTAAATTCAATATTCAATCGATTGAAAAATGAATGTAAAACGTAAAAACGACAGCCTCCGTTACATAAGCGCTACAAGAAACCGCTAATATAAGAAATATTTTTTGCAAAATTTTAGGAATCTACGACCTTTCCTTTAAAAGTTATTAGTAAAGTTCCGCCAAAGCTTCATTTTTCGACTGAATTTGTCATTGAGGTTCCCTGCAGTTACGATACTTATTCACCAAAAATTGTCAACATAGGTTCATGTTTAGGTATAGCCCCCATATAACGGTACGGCAGAGGGCATTAAAATCTCAAACTCATTTCAGTCAGCAATCCACAAGGATATGTACAAGGAAGCTGCTGGGGTTAAGGAGAACTTGGTAAGCGCACTTTATCTGAAGAAGAGTTGCATATACTTCGACGACACTCGCCTTGAGAGCTTTGAATCTATAGACCGTGTTCATCAAAAAAGAATCTATAGAAGTTCAGCATGTTGAGCTAGAGGATCGCGTTGAAAATGAGTTCCATGGGTTGACTAAATCATCAAACATTTAATACTTCTTGGTGCATGATTTGATGAGCAATTATGCTCAATTCAAAGCAGCCTTCGACAATGGCAAAACTGAGATTATGGGAAAATGCGGCTGAAGAGACGACATGAAGTTTGTCTTTCGCCTCTGCAATCTACGCTCAAACTTTTGTGCCATTCTACTATGGTCCCAAATCCAATTTTCTGTATTCTGGAAAGACACTGGGCAAACTTGATAGCAAACAAGTAAGAAAGTATCAGTCGGCTTTGCCGACATTGATATGCCCTCAGCCCGTGTGAATTGAAACACATATTTTCGAAAAATCTTATGAATTTAGGGGGGTTTCAAAAATTTTGGGCCTATGAACTGACAAACATAAAACTCAAAAGTTTTGCGGGAAAGGCATCGGTATACATTTTCAAAGGATCTTCGAATAGACCATAAACTGGACTTAGACACAAATGTTTGTATTTTTTGTGGTTACCCTAAGGAGAGGACCGATACGGACCATTTTAGAAGTTACACTAAATTTGGACAAAATATTACGTGATCCAAAGTTTGAACCAAACTTTTAAATATTGGGGCGAAGTATAGGAAGTTGTGGACCGGCATATCCCATCTTCAAACTGAAACTAATTTTGGACAAAATATAACGAAGGCAAACTTTTGAACCAAATCGATATATCAGTTCGAGAGTTATCGTGCTCTCCAGCCACTGTTTTTTTACGAGGTATGGACTTGCCCCTCCAAAATCTTTTACCGTCGAATTTGAGGCAGCGATTGCAAGTTGCTCCAACAAAAATCTAAGTGGGTCGAGAGCAGGTCTTAAAGTGAACTTATCCGATACTTTGTGTGGATGGTACCCGAAGGAGTGGACAAATATAGTCCATATTCAAACCTGATTTATATCTGGCAGATATATTAGGATGTGTAAAGTATGGACCAAATCGGTCACTTCCTTCAAGAGTTATCGAATTTGTTCAGAACATTTGTGAACTTTTGTGGGGAGGTACCTGAAGAAGTTGACCGACATGGCTTAATCTCAAACTTAAACTAACTTTGAACAAAATATTACGAAGGCTACATTTTGGACCTAATCGGTAGATTCGTTCAAGAGTTATCTAGCGCTCCAACCACTTCATACGGTGTCATTGGGTTTATCGGCAACTTTAAGGCTAATTTCTCAGGAAGTATGGACTTGCGCGTGACAAAACTTGTACCGCCGAATGGAGGGCAGTAAATTCAAGTTGTTACAACAAAAGTCTGGTCCTAAACAGAAATTTTCCCAAATTTTGTGAGAGAAATACTCGAAGGAGTGGACCGATTGAGTCTATATTGGAACCTCATCTAAGTTTGGTAGAAATTTCTTGATGTGCAAAGTATGGACTAAATCGGTTCCCTTTGGCTCCCTTTAAAGGTTATCGTGTGCACAAATTTTCCGATCATTTTCGAACTTTTGTGGGGGAGGTACCGTAAGGAGTGGACCGATATAACCCATCTTCGAACTTAAACTAAGTTTAGATAAAATATTACGACAGCCAAATTTTGGACCGAATCGGTACCTACCGATATTCGGTATTTTGAAAGTTGTAGCCTCAATATCCCACCGAAATGACTGAAAATCGGTATTTAGTCTTCGTTGGGAGTATAAAACACTGCACCTGAAATTTGTCGGCATAGATCCACGTCTTCATACAGCCCCCATAGAACGGTACCTCCCAATTTCCGAAATTTTGAAGGTTGTGGCCTCAATATCCCATCGAAATTACTGAAATTTGGTATTTAGTGTTCGTTGTTGGTATAAAACTTCCCACCTGAAATTCCTCGGTATAGGTTCACGTCTTCATATAGCCCCCATAGAACGGTACCTCCGGATTTCTGGTATTTTGAAGGTTGTGGCCTCACTATTCAAACGAAATGGCTGAAATTTGGTATTAAGTCTTCCTTGGAGGTATAAAACTTTCCACCTGAAATTTCTCGATATAGGTCCACGTCTTCATATAGCCCCCATAGAATGGTACCTCCCGATTTTCGGTATTTTGAAGGATGTGGCCTTAATATCCCACCGAAATGACTGAAATTTGGTATTAGGTCTTCCTTGGGGGAATAAAACTTTCCACCTAAAATTTTTCGGTTTAGGTTCAGGCCTTCATATAGCCCCCATAGAGCGATACCTCCCGATTTTCGATATTTTGAAGGTTGTGGCTGTGGTTATACATTTCTCTATTTTATTGACTTGTCTGAAGAGAATTTTAAACAGAAAAAGTTTACACACAAACATTTTTTGTACCTATTATTGAAATATTTGTTGCATAAGAAAATATGTAAAATGCATACATTTTGCATATGCAAAAATTTATGCATTTTGCATAATTTTGCATATGTCATATGTTTCGATTGCAATGTAATCAGAAGCCAAAAATATGCCCAGTCTTAAAATTTGACATGAATCGGACCAAAAATAGGGGTTGCATAAAATTCCGCTGTCTAGTCATTATCTTAGGGTGTATGGATTTACTCCGGAAAGAAATATCGTTGCATTAGGACCACGGAAACAACGTTTTGCAAAAAAATCAAATAGATCCGAGACTACACTTTTCGCAAATTTTGTGTGGGAGTTACCAGATGGACGAGACCGATATAATCCATATTCCAAACTGATACATCATTGGATGAAATAATACGATGTGCAAAATTTAGACCAATCAGAAACATCCGGCGAGGGTTATCTTGTAGATTTGCCTTTTTAGTTAGCGACGTTAAGGGTTTTTGAAGCTTTTTCCGAAAAAAAACGTTTACTGTCGCAAAGGGGCCGCAAAGAAAATCTAGTGGAAAAATGTGGAAACGATATGAGAAGAGCTCTTAAACTTTACTTTTTCCAAGTTTTGTGTGGGAGGTCCCCGAAGGAGGGGACCGGTTGGGCAAAATATTACGAACTGCAAAATTTAGTTCGAACCGACTGATCCGGTCGAGAAGGAGACGAAAGCACGGACGGACGGACAGGGCTAAATTGCCCCCAAATTGTGTGAAACAAAACGCGTCTTAACATACTAGGGGGCTAAAACCATTATGTCGTTGAGGCACATTTTTGGTCGCCTCAACGTGTGTGCACCCTAGTAAGCCTAAAGGCTGAAGCAAGGCATGCAGAAGGTCGGCCATTCAGAATTCTGTTAACAACTTTTGACAACAAACATAAAAATTTTACATTATTGTGCTTTGAGTTTATTTGTATTTTAAATCACAATAATGTTTTTGACAACAAACATAATAATCAGGTGGGCTTATTGGCCGACCTTGTATAGGCCTTGGGCTGAAGGAAAAAAACTTAATGAAACAACTCGCCGCCTGGAATTCACCTTAAGATACTTGTATAAATTGAAGATACATATGTATATGATAAATTTAGATTGTTTTCCAACTGTAGAGGGGTCTCAATCACTTATCACTTCTGATTTTAGCGACCTTTTATGTTTATTTCATAACAAGTACTCTATCTGTGAGACTAACCAACCGGATGCCAGATGTAGTTTTCTAAGGCCATAAACATTTGTTTCAATTTTAGTTATTTGCCTGTTGCCTTTTTGCAAAACAATATACTTAACAAACACAATGACCTACAAATCTAAGAAAACAAACTTAACAAATCTTTCTTTATTACCTTAATTCCCTGTTAATACTTCCTGAAATCGTCAAAATAAACTTAAGATTTTGTCAAGTTTATCTTTTTGATAGTAAATTTTCTAAAACTTTTTAGAAGCTCAACAATGCTGGTATCGTTGTTATTTTTCAACTTCGTTGTTTTTCTATCCTCTACATAAATAATATAAACATTGTGTTAAAAAATACGCCAAAGAAGCTAAGTGATGTATGAAAGACACACTGGTTGTCGCTGCCAGCGAAAAGCATAACATTCTACAGTTGTGTAATAACGGAACTCAACTAATTTCCCCTCTCCGTATGCAACAGGAAATTTAAAAACAGCAAACATAACAAAGCCACTTCTCCTGTTGCACATCAAGTTGTTCGTTTCTTCGCTGAAATAATGTGTAGAAGTGTGCGTTAAAATAAAAAATACATGAATGCTGATGACGACATGAAGCGGATGATTTGCCATAATAGTAATATGGATCATTTTGTGCAATGAGAAACTAAAAGAGATTTTGTTAGAATTATTCAGTCTTTTTCAAGGATGTTCATGTTATAGGGATTAAGAATTTGTTACAAAATATTTAAATGAACTCTTCTTAGCAACAAAATATTTATTGCATTGTCATTCAGCTCTTCTATAAGAAGAGCTAGTGCACTAAGGAAGATCTTGTGCTTTTCTATAAGAAGAGCTTGTACTCTTCTATAAGAAGAGCGTGTGCTCTTCTATAAGATGAGCATGTGCTCTTCTATAGGAAGAGCTTGTGCTCTTCTATAAGAAGAGGTTGTGCTCTTCTATAGGAAGAGCTTGTGCTCTTCTATAAGAAGAGCATGTGCTATTTTATAAGAAGAGCTTGTACTCTTCTATAAGAAGAGCTTGTGCTCCTCTGTAAGAAGAGCTTGTGCTCCTCTGTAAGAAGAGCTTGTGCTCCTCTATAAGAAGAGCTTGTGCTCCTCTATAAGAAGAGCTGCTGCTTTTCTATAAGACGAGCTTGGACTCTTCTTTAATAAGAGCTTGTGCTCCTCTATAAGAAGAGCTGTTGCTTTTCTATAAGAAGAGCTTGGGCTCTTCTAAAAGAAGAGCTTGTGCTCTTCTATAGAGCTTGTGCTCTTCTATACGAAGATCTAGTGCTCTTCTATAGGAAGAGCTTGTGCTCCTCTATAAGAAGAGATGTTGCTTCTCTATAAGAAGGGCTTGTGCTCTTTTTTAAGAAAGGGTTGTGCTCTTCTATAAGAAGAGCTTGTGCTCTTCTATAAGAAGAGCTTGTGCTCTTCTATAAGAAGAGCTTGTGCTCTTCTATAAGAAGAGCTTGTGCTCTTCTATAAGAAGAGCTTGTGCTCTTCTATAAGAAGAGCTTGTGCTCTTCTATAAGAAGAGCTTGTGCTCTTCTATAAGAAGAGCTTGTGTTCCTCTATAGAAGCACCCTTTCTTTCAGAAAGGGTCTATAGAAGCATCCTTTCTTTTAGAAAGGGTCTATAGACGCACCCTTTCATTTAGAAAGGTTCTATAGAAGCACCCTTTCTTTTAGAAAGGGTCTATAGAAGCACCCTTTCTTTTAGAAAGGTTCTATAGAAGCACCCTTTCTTTCAGAAAGGGTCTATAGAAGCACCCTTTCTTTCAGAAAGGGTCTATAGAAGCACCCTTTCTTTCAGAGAGGGTCTATAGAAGCACCCTTTCTTTCAGAGAGGGTCTATAGAAGCAACCTTTCTTTCAGAAAGGGTCTATAGAAGCACCCTTTCTTTTAGAAAGGTTCTATAGAAGCACCCTTTCTTTCAGAAAGGGTCTATAGAAGCACCCTTTCTTTGAGAAAGGGTCTATAGAAGCACCCTTTCTTTCAGAGAGGGTCTATAGAAGCACCCTTTCTTTCAGAAAAGGTCTACAGAAGCACCCTTTCTTTCAGAAAGGGTCTATAGAAGCACCCTTTCTTTCAGAAAGGGTCTATAGAAGCACCCTTTCTTTCAGAGAGGGTCTATAGAAGCAACCTTTCTTTCAGAAAGGGTCTATAGAAGCACCCTTTCTTTCAGAGAGGGTCTATAGAAGCACCCTTTCTTTCAGAGAGGGTCTATAGAAGCAACCTTTCTTTCAGAAAGGGTCTATAGAAGCACCCTTTCTTTTAGAAAGCTTCTATAGAAGCACCCTTTCTTTTAGAAAGGTTCTATAGAAGCACACTTTCTTTCAGAAAGGGTCTATAGAAGCACCCTTTCTTTCAGAAAGGGTCTATAGAAGCACCCTTTCTTTCAGAGAGGGTCTATAGAAGCACCCTTTCTTTCAGAGAGGGTCTATAGAAGCACCCCTTCTTTCAGAAAGGGTCTATAGAAGCACCCTTTCTTTCAGAAAAGGTCTACAGAAGCACCCTTTCTTTCAGAGAGGGTCTATAGAAGCACCCCTTCTTTCAGAAAGGGTCTATAGAAGCACCCTTTCTTTCAGAAAAGGTCTACAGAAGCACCCTTTCTTTCAGAAAAGGTCTACAGAAGCACCCTTTCTTTCAGAAAGGGTCTATAGAAGCACCCTTTCTTTCAGAAAGGGTCTATAGAAGCACCCTTTCTTTCAGAAAGGGTCTATAGAAGCACCCTTTCTTTCAGAGAGGGTCTATAGAAGCACCCTTTCTTTCAGAGAGGGTCTATAGAAGCACCCCTTCTTTCAGAAAGGGTCTATAGAAGCACCCTTTCTTTCAGAAAAGGTCTACAGAAGCACCCTTTCTTTCAGAAAGGGTCTATATTAGCACCCTTTCTTTCAGAAAGGGTCTATAGAAGCACCCTTTCTTTCAGAGAGGGTCTATAGAAGCACCCTTTCTTTCAGAAAAGGTCTACAGAAGCACCCTTTCTTTCAGAAAAGGTCTACAGAAGCACCCTTTCTTTCAGAAAGGGTCTATAGAAGCACCCTTTCTTTCAGAAAGGGTCTATAGAAGCACCCTTTCTTTCAGAGAGGGTCTATAGAAGCACCCCTTCTTTCAGAAAGGGTCTATAGAAGCACCCTTTCTTTCAGAAAGGGTCTATAGAAGCACCCTTTCTTTCAGAAAAGGTCTACAGAAGCACCCTTTCTTTCAGAAAAGGTCTACAGAAGCACCCTTTCTTTCAGAAAGGGTCTATAGAAGCACCCTTTCTTTCAGAGAGGGTCTATAGAAGCAACCTTTCTTTCAGAAAGGGTCTATAGAAGCACCCTTTCTTTTAGAAAGGTTCTATAGAAGCACCCTTTCTTTCAGAAAGGGTCTATAGAAGCACCCTTTCTTTCAGAAAAGGTCTACAGAAGCACCCTTTCTTTCAGAAAAGGTCTACAGAAGCACCCTTTCTTTCAGAAAGGGTCTATAGAAGCACCCTTTCTTTCAGAAAGGGTCTATAGAAGCACCCTTTCTTTCAGAGAGGGTCTATAGAAGCACCCCTTCTTTCAGAAAGGGTCTATAGAAGCACCCTTTCTTTCAGAAAAGGTCTACAGAAGCACCCTTTCTTTCAGAAAGGGTCTATAGAAGCACCCTTTCTTTCAGAAATGGTCTATAGAAGCACCCTCTCTTTCAGAGAGGGTCTATAGAAGCAACCTTTCTTTCAGAAAGGGTCTATAGAAGCACCCTTTCATTTAGAAAGGTTCTATAGAAGCACCCTTTCTTTCAGAAAGGGTCTATAGAAGCACCCTTTCTTTCAGAAAGGGTCTATAGAAGCACCCTTTCTTTCAGAGAGGGTCTATAGAAGCACCCTTTCTTTCAGAGAGGGTTTATAGAAGCACCCCTTCTTTCAGAAAGGGTCTATAGAAGCACCCTTTCTTTCAGAAAAGGTCTACAGAAGCACCCTTTCTTTCAGAGAGGGTCTATAGAAGCACCCCTTCTTTCAGAAAGGGTCTATAGAAGCACCCTTTCTTTCAGAAAAGGTCTACAGAAGCACCCTTTCTTTCAGAGAGGGTCTATAGAAGCACCCCTTCTTTCAGAAAGGGTCTATAGAAGCACCCTTTCTTTCAGAAAAGGTCTACAGAAGCACCCTTTCTTTCAGAAAGGGTCTATAGAAGCACCCTTTCTTTCAGAAAGGGTCTATTGAAGCACCCTTTCTTTCAGAGAGGGTCTATAAAAGCACCCTTCTTTCAGAAAGGGTCTATAGAAGCACCCTATCTTTCAGAATGGGTCTACAGAAGAACCTTTTCTTTCAGAAAGGGTCTATAGAAGCACCCTTTCTTTCAGAAAGGGATCGCTGAACAAATTTACTTGTATCTACGCCTTAAGGTCTATGCATGTCTGAAAATTTGTATTTAAAAAATCCGCGCTTAACGGTGTATAACTGAAAATGTTTATTTAAAAACTCCGCTCCTAAAGGTGGATGACTGACATTTGATTTAAAAATCCAGGCCTACAGCTGAATGACTGCAAAAAATTATTTAGAGAATCCACGCCTAAAGGTCCAAGGATGGCTGAAAACCGTTATTTAAAAAATCCACACCTAAAGGTCTAAGGATGGCTGAAGAAACTATTTAAAATCCACACCTATAGGTCTAAAGATGGCTGAAAAAAATTACATATATCTACGCCTAAAGGTCAATGAATGGCTGAAAAAAATATATTTAAAAAATGCTAATGATGACTGAAAAAAGAATCTACGCTCAGAGGTCTATGGATGACTTAAAAAATTTATTTAAAAAAATCCACACCTTAAGTTCTAAGGATGGCTGAACAAAATTACCAAAATACTGTGGATGCCTGAAAAAAAAATTATGTAAAAAAACCACGCATAAAGGTCTTAGAATGGCTGAAGAAATTTATTAAAAAATCCACACCTATAGGTCTAAAAAATATTTAAAAAATCCACACCTATAGGTCAGAAAGGGTCTATAGAAGCACCCTTTCTTTCAGAAAGGGATCGCTGAACAAATTTACTTGTATCTACGCCTTAAGGTCTATGCATGTCCTAAAATTTGTGTTTAAAAAATCCGCGCTTAACGGTGTATAACTGAAAATGTTTATTTAAAAACTCCGCGCCTAAAGGTGGATGACTGACATTTGATTTAAAAATCCAGGCCTACAGCTGAATGACTGCAAAAATTATTTAGAAAATCCACGCCTAATGGTCCAAGGATGGCTGAAAACCGTTATTTAAAAAATCCACACCTAAAGGTCTAAGGATGGCTGAAGAAACTATTTAAAATCCACACCTATAGGTCTAAAGATGGCTGAAAAAATTACATATATCTACGCCTAAAGGTCTATGAATGGCTGAAAAAAATATATTTAAAAAATGCTAATGATGGCTTAAAAAAGAATCTACGCTCAGAGGTCTATGGATGGCTTAAAAAATTTATGTTAAAAAATCCACGCATAAAGGTCTTAGAATGGCTGAAGAAATTTATTAAAAAATCCACACCTATAGGTCTAAAAAATATTTAAAAAATCCACACCTATAGGTCTAATAAATATTTAAAAAATCCACACCTATAGGTCTAAAAAATATTTAAGAAATCCACATCTATAGGTCTAAAAAATATTTAAAAAATCCACACCTATAGGTCTAAAAAATATTTAAAAAATCCACACCTATAGGTCTAAAAAATATTTAAAAAATCCACACCTATAGGTCTAAAAATTATTGAGAAAATCTACGCCTACAGGTGGATGACTAAAAAAAATTATTTAGAAAATCCACGCCTACAGGTGGATGACTAAAAAAATTATTTAGAAAATCTACGCCTACAGGTGGATGACTAAAAAAAATTATTTAGAAAATCCACGCCTACAGGTGGATGACTAAAAAAATTATTTAGAAAATCTACGCCTACAGGTGGATGACTAAAAAAAAATTATTAAGAAAATCCACGCCTACAGGTGGATGACTAAAAAAAAATATTTAGAAAATCCACGCCTACAGGTGGATGACTAAAAAATTTATTTAGAAAATCTACGCCAACAGGTGGATGACTAAAAAATTATTTAGAAAATCCACGCCTACAGGTGGATGACTAAAAAAAATTATTTAGAAAATCCACGCCTACAGGTGGATGAATAAAAAAAAAATATTTAGAAAATCCACGCCTACAGGTGGATGAATAAAAAAAAATATTTAGAAAATCCACGCCTACAGGTGGATGACTAAAAAAAATATTTAGAAAATCCACGTCTACGGTGGATGACTAAAAAAAATATTTAGAAAATCCACGCCTACGGGTGGATGACTACAAAAAAATATTTAGAAAATCCACGCCTACGGGTGGATGACTACAAAAAAATATTTAGAAAATCCACGCCTACATGTGGATGACTAAAAAAATTATTTAGACAATCCACGCCTACAGGTGGATGACTAAAAAAATTATTTAGAAAATCCACGCCTACATGTGGATGACTAAAAAAATTATTTAGACAATCCACGCCTACAGGTGGATGACTAAAAAAAAATTATTTAGAAAATCCACGCCTACAGGTGGATGACTAAAAAAATTATTTAGAAAATCCACGCCTACAGGTGGATGACTAAAAAAAATTATTTAGAAAATCCACGCCTAAAGGTCTATGGACGGCTAAAAAAATTATTTAAAAAATCCACCCCTAATTGTCTCATTTATTTAAAAATATATTAAGAAAACTATTCTTAAATTTAGCGTTGAACAAAACAGTTTAAATAATCTTTAAAACATGTGCAATTATGGAATACCTCATATCTTTGCATGAAGAACAACGTTCTTAGTTGTTTGTAAAATGTAACAAAGTTCTTTATTAGAAAAATCATATGTTAAGATTTGACTTGAAATGAAGTGCACTTCAGCACATACGAGTCTGAAGTAAGCGCGCATGTATATGTTACATAAAACTTTGTACTTCTAAATAGAGTGCTTAACTTGCGGTTTTCATTGCACCATGGACGATATGCCACAACAGCTCACGAACATCAACATATACACAAAGCACTAATGTTACACCAAATTAGCTATATCATGTTGTTGAAGTTGCGTTATGTTCTCTTTTACACAACATTGACTAAGATAAATGAAGCACTATTGCGTACCACTTTGAAGAATAATGGGGAGGCAAGAGGAGGAAAAGCTAATAAAAATATTTGGATAGTAATGAAACTTACCTTGTGATATATAATTTCGAATATTAAAGCTGAAAAGAAGCAAAAAAATAGTAATTAAAAATAATGATTATATGTGTTTTGGATAAAATTAAAGGTAATAAAAATGAAAAATTAATACCGTTTCACTGTGATGTAATACCTGCTATGAAAATAGAGATTTGTTTGACTATGGACTTATAGTTAGACTTAGACATAAACAAAACGTAAAAGTGCAGTTTTTATTGTGGCGGATTATTTGGAAAACATAAATTAGGCCAATATAACCGCTTACAGAAAGTACAATGGAATTGGAAAGACGTCACAACAATAAATCAAGGTAGACCCTTGTATTATAGGTAACATGAGAACAGACATGATTTTTTGGATGTGGATTTGCTGTAAACCGAAGTGTCCACGTTGTAGCCTTCCTAACATATGGCAAAACATTCTACCTTCAGTCAATTTGATACAAATACGAGGCTACTATATAAATTTCTGGCCTTGCAACACTACGTAAAATAACAACACTAGATAAATTAAGGCGATGTGCAAAGTTTGGACCAATAAAAACTCCCGGCGAGAGTTATCTTGGGGATTTGCCATTTTAGTTTATGCCATCAAGGTTGCTTTGAGTTTTTAGGCCATTATCTTAGGATGTATTATTTGCACCCGAAAAAATGTACCGCCGTAAAATGGGCGGCAAGAACACCCCGCCGAAAAAATTCAAAAACGATCCGAGGGGAGCTTTTAATCTTCACTTTTTCCCAATTTTATGTGGAGGTACCCAAAGAAGTGGATCTATTGATTTCATATTCGAACCCGATCTATGCCTGGAGGTAGTATTACCATATACAAAGTTATGACCAATTTGGTTACTACCTTCGAGAGTTATGGTGCGCACAATTTTAGCGAAAATTGTTAAACGGTAGTGGAAGGAGGTACCGGAAGGAGTGAACCGATATGGCCCATCTTCGAACTTAAACTAAGTTTGGACAAAATATTACGAATGCCAAATGTTGGATGATGAGGCACAGTTTGGTCGTATTAGCCTAAAGGCTGATGGCATAAAAATGAAATTAACTACTGAACATTTTCGTTCGATTATTTTTCACAACTTTCGACGGGGACTATGATGACAAGAATTCATCTATGGACTTAAATCTTTGTATGGCGATAAAGCAACATCCTCTAACGCTGTGAAAAACTTCAATCGAGGTGGACGCTCGCTCAAAGACGAAGGTCGGGAAGGTTGTCCAAAAAAGGCTGTTATACCAGAAAACATTGATGCAGTGCGTGAACAGATAACTCAAGATCTTTATATGTTATACCCCGATAGATAGGCAACCTATTTCTTCCATTAGCATACATTCGATATTGCATTAACACCTATCTGTAAAAAAGGTTTGTTCTCCTTGGATCTCGCACAATTTGAATATCGCTCAAAAAAAGGCTCGTGTTAATTGATGCAAATAAATTTCTAAAATAGGGTCTTGATGCTTCAAAGGACGCTTAAAATATCGTCACATGTCATGGATTTTTAGGGAGGGTATTATAAGTTGGTTTTGGCCAAAAAGTTTGTAACGCATCGAAATAATGGTCGTAGACCCATACTTATATATACCAAAATGAATGTCTCGACGTGCTGAGTCTGTCCATCTAAACCTTGTAATCACGCTACAGGTCGCAATTTTGATCGGATCGTTACGAAATTTTGGGGATTAATGGGGGTCCCAAAGAGGAAGAAGCCTACTGATTTTAATGATGGTCGGATAATATTCAGGGGTCGGAATGGGCAAACACTTATTTGGAGAATGGTCAACGTTTTATTTCAAAGCCAATATCTCTGTTCCTTTAAGAGGTGTATCAAAAGCAAAACTTGGCAAGGAAAGTAGAAAATATCACCTTTACAATGATGTAAAGTAGGTTGTCGTAGCTGCCAAACAACAGAGATATCGCAATAGTCGGTAATGCATCCCATTTTCCGATTTTTTTGTAATCACGCTACAGGTCGCAATTTTTGTCGGATCGTCACGAAGTTATTGGAATTTTATGCGGGTCCCACAGAGGAAGAAGCCTATTTATTTTGGTGATGGTCGGATAATATTCAGGAGTCGGATTAAGCGAAAACCTTATGTGGAGAAAAGTCAACGTTTTTTTTCTTATGCGAATATTTCCGCTTCTAGTAGGAGTATTCCAAAAGGAAAGCCCGCCAATGGAAGAAGAAAATATGTTGTTTATATTGACGCAAAGTATGTTGGCGTAAGTGGGCAAACAACCGAGATATCGCAAAATATATTATAAAATATAATATATCCAATTTTTCCAATTTTTGTAATCACGTTACAGGTTGGAATTTTGATCGGATAGTCACGAATTTTTGGGGGTTGATGGGGGCCCCACAGATTAAGATGCCTATTGATTTTGGTGATAGTCGGATAATATTTAGGGATCAGAATGGAGAAAATCTCATGTGGAGACAAATTCAAAATTTTATTCTTTGTGAATATATCGATTTCTAGTAGGGTTATTTCAACGGCAAAGCCTGTCAATGGAAGAAGAAAATATTACCTGTACATTGGTGTATTCGTAAAGTAGGTTGGCGAAGGTGGTCAAACAAGGGATATACCACAATAGTCGGTAATGCATCGAATTCTTCCATTCTACAGGTCGAAATTTTGATAGGATGGTCACAAAATTTTGGTTGCTTATGGTGGTCCCAGAGAGAAAGAGGCATATTTTTGATTAAAAACCAAAGTATTTTTGGTGGTAGTCGGATTATGTTCCCTAAAAAATGTTTACCAGTGAAAATCTTATGCACAGGGGTAGTGGTGTAGGGTATCACATGGTCGGTCCCGTCCCGACTATAGCCTTTGCTCACTTGTTACGTATGAGTCCGAAACAAAACAGAATGCCGAAGATATTCGTGGAAGAAGCACTTCAAAGCAATTAGTCTCCTCTTTCTTCGGAAAAACTGATGATGTGGCGACTGTTCCGCTAAAGTAAACTAGGACGATTAATTCTGAGTTCTTAGGAAAAAATCAAAAAACGAACGAGAGAAGACGAATAGTTGTGCACCATGGCAATGTGAGATCACACACATCGATTCAAACCAGCGATTTTTGATCGGACAAAACGTGGAATTGATGGGCCATCTGCCGTACAGCCTTGATTTGGAACCCAATGACTTCATTTGATTAGCGCACATCAAGAAAAGATGCGTTGTCAACGATTTTCGTCGCCAGAACATGCTGTTGAAGCGTTCAAAAACTATGTTTTGGAGGTGTCCCAATCGGAGTGGAAAAAGTGCCCCAACAGTTGGTTTGAGCGCATGAAAAATTGTATAAATCTAAATCTACTCCAGAAAGCAATAAAACTATTTTTGATGGTAAATATTCGCGTTTTCATTGTTAGGCCAGAAACTTTTCTAGAATTTGAATAATACCCATTTAAAAAGTGGCGAACTGTCGAAATCAAAGTTTCTACTTCTCATAAAATGGATAGTTTTTTGGGCCATAAATCGGTCAAACAAAGTTGACTTAATTTGCCTTGTTTAAATACCAGTTTTTGATGTACTCAATAAACCCACTAAAATATATGGAGACTAGAAATAAAGTTAAAACACCAAATTTCAGTCATTTTGTTTGGATAATGTGGCTAAAGCCTTCAAAATATCGAAAATTTCGAGGTACCATTATATGGGGCTTTATATAAATACCAAATGTCAGTCAGTTCCATTGGATAATGCGGCTAAAATCTTCAACATACTGAAAATCGGGCGGTACACTTATATAGGGGCTATATAAAAACGTGATCCGTTATTAATTAAACTTATCGAGATGCAACGATTGTGTTCCTAGGCTAATGCATAAGGATAAGCGATGATGAATTCGCTAAAAATGGAGTTCAAATACGGTCCACTTTGTTGTACATGCAAAACTAGAAGCCCAAGGTTTCGTTGGAGTAACCATGTGAAAGACGAAATTGAAAACCTGGTAATCCAAATTGGAGAAATTAAAACAGCAAATATAGAAGAATGACAATGTTTTTCTTTGTTCAACTTATAGGAGAAATATTCTGAATAAGGCCAACATAGTAAGAAAGTACATTAAAATTATAATCACAAAAAGGATTTTTTTTGGGTGTCGATTAAAATACACATTTTCCCAACCACATTTGTATTTCTTTGGCCAATCATAAACTCTTTGCGAGAGTTATCTTACGGACTTTTCATTTAGTTGGTGTCGTTAGGGTTTCTTGGAGCTTTAAGATCGTTATCTCTTGAAGTATGGACCTGCGTTGAAAAATACATTGTACCGTCGTCAAGGTGGCAGCAAGGACAAACGGCTGAAAATTTTTCAAAATAATACGAAGGGAGCTCTTTAATTCAATTTTTCGAAACCGATCTATATCTGGAAGGAATAATACGATATGCAAAGGTTGAGGGTATAAAATAAATTCATTTCCACAATTTATTTCGCATTAATATTTAAGGTATCACATTTTTCCGAATCTCCCTGGAATTCACAGGAATTCGAAACATGTAAAACACAAAATATTTCTGAGTTATTTTTGGTATGTTGAATTATTCAGCAACAGCAGGCGTACGTATGATGAACCACATTTTGATAACATCACCATTTATTACTTATACGCAACACATCATAATCACATTTATTAAAATAACCTCACAAAAAGCGGAAGACCACACACACACAGCCAGGCAGCCACATATCAAAATGATATCTTACTTTATTCAACAATTGTGACATTAAACATTAATATGAGAAGAGAAACGAAGCAAAGTGAAAAGAAGAAAGTCTGAACTGAATAATTGCTTCAGAAACCAAACAAATTTGTTAAATTTTACTCTCAACTTGTCATTTAAACGACTTTGCAGCGAGCGAAACAGGTAAATGTGTATATTGCATTGAAGCAGCACCAACGTTAATACCTGTTTGCATATACAATTAATAAACGGTGTGGAGTGTCATGTTGTTGTCTTAGGCAAAAGCATCTGCCGCTAGCAATGGACAAATGAACTAAGTAAAAACCTGCTACTGACACCCCCACCCAACAGGGGGTTTACAGAAATATGACGACATTGTGGCATACTGCTGTACATGAGCATAAGCAGTTAAGCTACAAGTGTACATGTACATATAGTTTCGTGTGTGTGTGTGCCTGGACGCGTATATGTGAGTGCTGTAGCATAAACGTGTGTTTGTCTTAATTAATTTCTACTCTTTTTCTTCTCTGTTCGTATGTCTCCCAAACAGGGTAAGAGGTAACGCAAAATGTGGTAATAAAAGCTTAATCGTGATTTAAAGTCGTTGCACAGTGTGGTTTATTTGTTTTTAAGAACATAATTAAATGCGTGTGTGTATGTTCAAAAACTTAAGAAGTTTAGCAACTTATGGTTTAAAATATTTTTCTTCATTCACTTTATGCAAAACTTTTAACAGAAGAAATACTTTGATATTTCAATCGACGTTTTTCTAAATTTACTTTTTGTGCTGTAGAACAGATCGGAGAAATGGAAACTTGCACAATCAGATTGGAAGATACTTAACACTTTCGGGAGAAATATAGTCTAAGCATCTATTGGACAATCAAGAGTGAGAAACAGATGACGCACTGCATTATAGCTGTCATGAGTCAAGTCACAAAATTGCCTGTGGATTTGTATAACAGTTAAGCGTAATTTAAACACCTCGCTTTCAGTGTCACCACGGTAGATGGCGGACCAGCCACAATTCGCCTAAAAACTAAATTCTTCAGCATCAGTCATTCTTCAACAAGCAGTCAATATTCAAAATAAGTTAGGCTAATTAAAAGCAGCAGCAAAAAAATGTTATTAACAACATCACATTTGGGTATCTGGATATGAAACAAGTAAAAAAGTATCAGTCGGTTTTGCCGACAGATATATACCCTCAGCTTATGTGAATTGAAATTTTAATCTACGGACAGATCTAATGTATATAGGGTCTTTTCAGAATTTTGTGGCCCTTTTTGAACATTTCAAGTGTTGCGGAGGAGGTACTTGACGGAATGGACTGACATAGTCCATTATGAAAGTGCATCTTATTTTGGGAGTCATATCTTTCCGTATAACATTTGAACCAGTATGCTAGGAAGCACGAAACATAATACCGCTGTAAACAGGACCACAACGAATAGCATCGGTATACATTTCCAAAGTATTTTCGAACAAACCGTAAACTGCACTTAAACAAATATGTTGAACTTTTGCATGGGAGGTACCTTAAGGAGAGTACCAATATTTTAGAAGTTAAACTAAATTATGACAAAATATTAAAAGGTCCAACGTTTCGACCAAATTGGTTACCCCGTTCAAGATAGTGTATCGTGCATACCATTTTAGTTACATTTTTTAAATATTGGGAGGAAGTACTGGAAGTTGTAGACCGGTATTGCCCATCTTCGAACTGAAACTAAGTTTGGGCAAAATATGGCGAGGGCCAAAATTCGGACCAAATCGGTTGACAGCTCGAGTGCTTCAGTGCGCTGCAGCCACTGCACATAGTGCCATAGGGATTTTTACAACTTTCGGGCTATTTTCTCAGGAAGTATTTGCTTGCCCCTGAAAAACTTGTACCATCGTAAAGGGGGTCAGTGAATACAAGTTTCGTCAACAAAAATCAAAGTGATCCGAGAGCAGGTCTTAAAGTTAACTTATCCGAAATTTTGTGTGGGAGGCAACCGAAGGAGTGGACAAATATAATCCATATTCGAACCTGATCTATACTTGGTAAATATATTAGGATGTGTTAAGTAAGGACCAAATCGGTCATTGACTTCAAGAGTTATCGTGCGACCAATTTTTCCGAACATTTTTGAACTTTTGTGGGTAGGTAGCCGATAAGGCTTATCTTCGAACTTAAACTAAGTTTGGGCAACATATCACAAGAGTTATCTTACGCTCCAACACCTACACATGGTGTCATAAGAGTTTTTTTTGCAACTTTCAGGCTATTTTGTCAGGAAATATGGGCCTGCCCCTGATGAAATTTGTACCGTCGTATGAGGGGCAGTGAATAAAAATGGTTACAAAACGACTCGAGAGCTTGTCCTAAACTGAACATTTTCGAAATTTTGTGTGGGAAGTACCCGAAGGGATGAACCGATTGAGTCCACATTGGAACCTCATCTAAATCTGGTAGAAGTTTCACAATGTGCAAAGTATGGACTAACTCGGTTTCCGAATATTTTCGAAATTTGTGGGGGAGGTACCGGAAGGAGTGGACCGATATAACCCACCTTCGAACAAAATTTTGACAAATTACGAAAGCCAAAATTTGGACCGAATCGGTTGATCCGTTCGAGAGTTATCGTGCGCACCAGCCAGACAGACGTACTGCTAATTCGACTCCATATTGTCTGAACCACATTTCGTCCAAACATACTTGGGGTCTTATACCATTATTTCGATGAGGCACATTTTGTCCGTATGAAAGTGTATATATATGTATGTGGTAACATGGGGCGCCTTCGCCACGTTTTTGTTCAAAATGTTCTCATACCGACACCGTTGAAGATTTTTCAAATATTATTTTTGGTACAAATATTAGCATATCTTGACTATAAATTTTAATATATAAATGGTTATAATTTTGATTTTAAAATATTATTTTTGAGAATTTACAAAATGTCTAAAAAGTGGCGAAGCCTCTCCACCCATGGGACAACTTCGCCATCGATATTTAACATTCTCCAACGGACTCCAAAACTGTAATTTACCATACTTCTTCCTTAAATATCAACATTATGCAAAAAAGGAACATGCTTTCTATTGAATAATCACAAATGATTTTAAAATTCACAAAAAGTTAACCGCTAGAATCGGTTACTTGAAGTAGGTACCTTGAATTTAGGTACAAAAATCATAATATAACTAAAACAAGATACGTTTAGTGTGGTATATCTATGGTATAAAGAATTTATGTTAAACATGACAAATTTCTAACATTAACCGCCCATACCCCTATCATGGCGTACGTGCCCCACCCCTTACATATTTCATAGTATTAATATATTGTCATTTGCAATTGTTTTTTTCATGCGAATTATTGGGATTTATATTCTTCAGTAGTTGTCTTCTAACGGTATAAAATGTGTTTTTGATATCACAAAAGGTAAAGAAGATATCACAAAAAATACCTACCTCTAGCGTGATTCAGGTTACACTACCCACAACTAAAACTGAGGGATCTCTGTAGATACTAGGCTGTAACTCTGTTATCTGACAACGTACATCAACATACGAGGGCCGTTCGGAAACTTCTTAGCCTAGCACAAAAAGCGCGGTATAAACAGAAAAAAGTCAAGTGTTTTGGAAACTTCCATCTCTGTTATGAACACATGTTAAATTTTGTTTCGATCTGGCAACTCCTTCATATAGAAACAGGTGTTCAAAAAAGACCCATCCGCAATTTTTTTACAATGGAAAAATTAGAAATGCCTGCTGTCATTAAATATTTACATAAAAAAGGTTTATCGGGACAAGAAATTCATAATGATATGGTGAATGTGTTAGGTCAAAGTGCTCCTTCATATGCAACAGTAAAAAATTGGGTTGCTGAATTTAAACGTGGTCGTACAAGCATTGAAGATGAACCACGTAGTGGACGTCCAAAAACAGCAACAACAACAGAAATTGTAGCCAAAGTGCATGATATGGTATTAAATGATCGACGAATAAAAGTGCGTGAAATTGCTAATATCATGGGCATCTCAAATGATCGAGTCCATTTAATTTAGCATGAAGAACTACAGATGAAAAAGCTTTCTGCAAGATGGGTGCCGCATTTGTTAACAGCCGATTAAAAACGCATAAGAATTAACATTTCTCAAGCTTGTTTGTATCGTTTTAAGCGAAATAAAATGGATTTTAAGCGTCGTTTCATAACTGTTGATGAGACATGGATCCACCACTATACTCCAGAGACAAAAGAACAATCCAAACAATGGACTGAAGCTGGAGGAAGTGCCCCAAAGAAGGCAAAAACAATTCATTCGGCTGTTAAGGTTATGGCAACGGTTTTTTGGGACTTCAAAGGTATTTTATTGATTGACTATCTGCAAAATGGTAAAACAATAAATTCAGAGTACTATTGCAACCTTTTGGATCAATTAAATGTACAAATTCGAGAAAAACGTCCTGGCTTACAACGCAAAAAAATAATTTTTCATCAAGACAACGCACCAGCGCACAAGAGTGTTTTAACAATGGCTAAAATCAACGAATTAAAGTACGAGTTGCTTGACCACCCTTATTCTCCTGATTTAGCTCCCAGCGACTTTTACTTGTTCCCAAATTTAAAAAAAATCCTTGCTGGCAAGCGTTTTACCTCAAATGAAGATGCAATTACAGTTGTAAACCACTATTTTGAAGACCTTGAGGAAAACTATTTTAATCAAGGGATAGACTTGCTAGAAAAGCCTTGGACTAAGTGTATTGAAGTTTCAGGAGATTATATTGAAAAATAAAAATATTTTCGAAAAACTAACTAAGAAGTTTCCGAACCGCCCTCGTAATTGGCATCAATGGAAATGTCAAGCATTCCTCTTGTAAATGTTACATACATTTGTTTAAAACAGTTTTCAGTTTCACTTAAAACTTTACTAATTTTTACACAAAAGATTTGGTACATTTAACCCGCTAAATATTGTCTGATCATCACGTTAAATACGAAAAATTTCGCGCTTATCAGACTAAAATTGGGCACTACAGAGCCGCTACAAAATTGGAAAAAATTTGTTTCTGGTCCATTTCGCCCCCTAATATATTCCACGATTATTGCCAAAAACTATAGGGGTCTATTCTGGTCTGAACACGAATTTTGGTATAAAAGGAATATTACATAACTTTTTAGAAAAACAAACTTATAATACCCTTTCCACATTGCGGTGAAGGGTATAACAAAAAACACAAAAAAAAAAAGATTTTTTTATTTAGACCAATATTAATGAAGTTGTGCGTATTTCTTTACGTATAGTTTTTACAGAAATAGGATTCACTGTGCAATTTTTTTATTTTTTTAAACAGCATAAAAAACAAAAAATACAAACAAAAAAAAAGATTTTTTCTATTTGGACCAATGTTAATGAAGTTATGAATAATTTTTGCATATAGTTTTTACAGAATTAGGATACGGCGTGATATCGCAGGAAACGTTAGTCAAAAAACATTGAAAATATACTGATTAGCAGCATCAACAGAGCAAAAAACAAGTAAGCTAAAGCTATAGTCGGACGGTGCCCATCATGTGATACCCTACACCACTAACCTTGGGTATTAGCTTTCAGCAAATCAAATTTTCTTTTTGGAACAAATAAACTTATTGTAAGAAATAACTTTGTCGATTCTGCCACCTTATCACATCAAGCTTAAATAATATAATAATTGTTCCACAAATAACCCAGAAGAGACAGGGAGTGCACCCCGATTCATATTAGCTCAATGATATGGGACCTACTGTTTATCGTCAAGTCCGAACGGCGTGTCCTAAGGCACCACCTGTAGAGAAGTTTTACATGACTAATATACATATTTAATGTCGCCAACATTACTGAGGGGTATTTTGCCACCGTTGAAAATTTGATGTGTAGAAAATCCAGGTCAGGCCACATCAAATTTTCAACGGTGGCAAAATACCCTAAGTAATGTTGGTGACATTTGCTGAGTATTTCAGCCATGTAATACTTCTCTAAAGGTGGTGCCTTAGGACACGCCGTTCGGACTCGTTAATAAACAGTAGGTGCCATGAATCGGGTGCACTCATTGATATGAGAGAAGGCTCTATTGTCCCTATTGGGATGTTTGTGGAACAATTACATTTAAAAATTTCTAATAAATATTCCTAAATTTGAAAATTTACATTGTTTAGTCCCTTCTGCTACATATTACAATTTTCTTTGAATATCAGGTTTCTTTTTGGAATACACCTAACATAAATAAATATATAAGCCCGACACAAGACACCGAGAACATTCTGAAAAAAGGTGGTGAAGATACCCCATGCTGTAATATGTATCGAAAATCAAATTGGACAATTAATACACTAGGACTTCACGTAATTTGCATGAGAGAGACAATTTGTAGAATGAAATGAAGATGTGGTTATCTACACAAAACCCATTATATAAGGCAGTAGGCCCGTTATCTAGCAGACACATTATTGCAATTTGCGTCAGGGGAAAGGTCAGTAGTTCTTTTTCCATATATGGGATACTTTGACGCTATATGCCCTCTAAAAACTAAAATAGGGTCCAAAAATAAAATTAGTATATTTTTCATACAAACGAATTGGTCCATTTCATCCGCTAAACAATATCAGATTATCATCCAAGATTGTAGGCATCTTCTTTGACCTAAACTCTTACCTCATGCAAAATTTCGTGACTATTGAGCTAGAATTGTGACCTCTAGTGTGTTTATGATTACATCACAAACGAATAACTCGATATATAAGGCTGTATCTCTGTTCACTGATCGTGTACACCAACCCAAATTGGTATCAATAGAAAGGCCACGAGTTCCTTTTCCAAGTATAATTTACTTACCTGGAATGTGTCTTCCAGGAATAAAGATATAAAAATGTTCACAATTTTCACACAAAAGTTGTGGTTCATTTAACCATCTAAATATTACGCGATCACCATCTCAAATTGCAAGCTTCTTATTTGTCATATACTCTTACCTTATTTAATATTTCGAAGCGGTCAAGCTATTATTGCGACCTACAGAGCAGCTACAAAATCGGATAAAAACTATGTTTTTGGTCTATTTCATCCGCTAAATATTTCACGTTCATCACCAAAAACAATAGGTGTCTATTCGAGCCTAAGCGTGACCTCCATGCAAAATTTCGTTACGATCGGTCCATAATTGCGGCCTGGAGTTTGATTACAATTTATAATGGACAGATGGACGGACGGACGGACACACATCTCAAAATCGCTTTATCTCGTCGCTATATGAAGATTGGTAAACAACATTGGGGGTCTAGGACCAATATTTCGCGGTGTTACATGACATTTTACCAAAACTAACTTATAATACCCTTTCCACACAGTGGTATAGGGTATATTAAAGGAAACTGAAAACCAATTTGCAAAAGTATCCGATTTCACTCAGAAATCACCGTATATGCTTTATAGGGTCGCAAATTATTATTTCAATGAGTTACAAAGGGAAAAACAAATTCCACCATACGTGGTGGAGGGTGTACAAATTATCCATTTTGACATCAGGCCAGAAATTGGCAAAAATGCATGTCTGGGGAAAAATGAAAGAGAAAGGTGTGTACATCTTTGTGTTTATTTCAGCTTGAGTCCATATTTTGTTGTAATTCAATTGTTTAAATAAAAATATTAAATAAAAATATTTTAAAGTGGATATGAAATTGATTAGTTGCGGGCGAAGGGTAGGGAATACTATAGTTTCAGTTGTCACCAAACAACTTCATCAGTTCCCTTTTTCGCCGACTTTGTATCGATAAACAGGTCAATAAAGCCATCTAGCAAATTAAATAAAATGAGAAATTTGCTGTATGGCCTTAAAGCTGTTAACCCTACAATTTGAGTCGAACTAAAAAATTGCATATCCACCACTGTTTTTATGTCGTCTTTGCTTCGCAAAGAATACGAACATAGGAATGTTGCTTCAATAAGCGGGGGTAAAAACAACATTAAAGTTGTTTTTGCATTACGCATTGGTCAACAAGGCCGTGCTGATGCCTATTATTGTTGTTGTTGGCGTTTTTTTATTGTTGGACTGCAGAATTTTACATCTTTGTGTTT
Source organism: Musca autumnalis (assembly GCF_047663935.1). NCBI lineage: Eukaryota > Metazoa > Arthropoda > Insecta > Diptera > Muscidae > Musca > Musca autumnalis. Next base: position 181,654,862 of record NW_027411866.1, on the reverse strand, counting down.
ATTTCAGCTTCAGTCCATATTTTGTTGTAATTCAATTGTTTGAATAACAACAAAATATTTTAAAGTGGATATGAAATTGATTAGTTGCGGGCGAAGGGTAGGGAATACTATAGTTTCAGTTGTCACCAAACAACTTCATCAGTTCCCTTTTTCGCCGACTTTGTATCGATAAACAGGTCAATAAAGCCATCTAGCAAATTAAATAAAATGAGAAATTTGCTGTATGGCCTTAAAGCTGTTAACCCTACAATTTGAGTCGAACTAAAAAATTGCATATCCACCACTGTTTTTATGTCGTCTTTGCTTCGCAAAGAATACGAACATAGGAATGTTGCTTCAATAAGCGGGGGTAAAAACAACATTAAAGTTGTTTTTGCATTACGCATTGGTCAACAAGGCCGTGCTGATGCCTATTATTGTTGTTGTTGGCGTTTTTTTATTGTTGGACTGCAGAATTTTACATCTTTGTGTTTATTTCAGCTTCAGTCCATATTTTGTTGTAATTCAATTGTTTGAATAACAACAAAATATTTTAAAGTGGATATGAAATTGATTAGTTGCGGGCGAAGGGTAGGGAATACTATAGTTTCAGTTGTCACCAAACAACTTCATCAGTTCCCTTTTTCGCCGACTCTGTATCGATAAACAGGTCAATAAAGCCATCTAGCAAATTAAATAAAATGAGAAATTTGCTGTATGGCCCTAAAGCTGTTTACCCTACAATTTGAGTCGAACTAAAGAATTTCATATCCACCACTGTTTTTATGTCGTCTTTGCTTCGCAAAGAATACGAACATAGCAATGTTGCTTAAATAAGCGGGGGTAAAAACAACAAGAAAGTTGTTTTTGCATTACGCATTGGTCAACAAGGCCGTGCTGATGCCTATTATTGTTGTTGGCGTTTTTTATTGTTGGACTGCAGAATTTTACATCTTTGTGTTTATTTCAGCTTGAGTCCATATTTTGTTGTAATTCAATTGTTTGAATAACAACAAAATATTTTAAAGTGGGTATGAAATTGATTAGTTGCGGGCGAAGGGTAGGGAATACTATAGTTTCAGTTGTTTGTTGTTACTCAAACAATTGAATTACAACAAAATATGGACTCAAGCTGAAATAAACACAAAGATGTAAAATTCTGCAGTCCAACAATAAAAAACGCCAACAACGAAAGGTGTGTACTTTTTTGGTATTCTTCCACGCTTCGGTGTCAGAAAATGGTCAATTTTCATGTTGCACAACGTAGTCGAAGAGAGAATTGTGCAATAACCACATTAACGTTCGCATGCAATGTCACCAGCATAACCTAATAGTTTCATATGTATATTTTCTTATTTTTGTTTCGTTTTTATTTTTTATTTGTAACAGAATTAACCTTTATAAAATTTAAAATTCGTTTATGGTATATGTGTACACCAGAAGAATTGTATTTCTTTTGAAAATTCACTTAACAGATGTGACCATTTGTTGGGTTTGCATGTCTGTTTTACAAGTCCTTTCACTTTGCAACTTTTCCATTATTCCTTATTCAGGATATATTCCGAACAAATGTTCAGTGGGGCATAAATAAAAGCATAAAAGTAACTTGACCATTTATAAAGCAATTACATTAAGGGTAAATGTTTATGGTGGTTTAAAGTTCTTGTGAATTTGTTGCTCGTGGCCTTGTGTTGTTGTGTTACCAACCATCAACAACAACAACACAAACTTAAAACATGTGGGAACTAAACTAGGAATGTAAGGGTGTGGGGGAAATTGATGCTTGACATTGGCATTGGAAAACACGGATAACATCAAAAATGTTACAGGTGCTGGCTGGTAACATATAAAAAATTTATGAACTCTGGACGTGATGCTATTAAGGTTGGAATGATTTTGAAATGGGATACTACGTCAGGAGTGAACACCATGCTAATTACACTGTTATCTAAAAAGGGTTATAAATAATAAATACAAAGGAACACTCAAGAACGGATGAGTATTTTGAAATGTTCGCAAATTGATATTAAAAGGGACCATGGCGAAATAACAAAAATAATGGAGTGAGAAGATGGAAAAAGTATATCCCTGGACGACGGGTAAAGTGATTTAACGGTATTTCATCACATTTAAGCCGATGTCTGTAAGTTCAATTCTCTTGATGGAATATTTTATTAGAGGCTATGCGCTGCTTTCAAGCAACCTTTACATTTACGATGGTTGTTTTTTCATCTAAACCATACCTTTTAAAGGCATTAAAAACAAGATGCATCATGTAGAAATGTTTTGAAACATTTTAATTTTTTTCTCATGCGGTTAAGGGGTTTTATTTTGTTGCCAGAAACATAAATGACTTCACATAAAATCTGGTTTGGATGTTAAGAGCTTTGAATGATTTATAAATATGTTTCATGTGTTGTGTGCATAATGTAATATAAGGGCAACAAGTTATTCAAAAATAAGTATTGACTTAATATTACCGAATATTACTGTGGTAAAGAGTACAGTGTGTTATTGTATTTGTATGTAATTTACAAATGAAAATGTTACTTTTAATCATTGCTTGAGTAGTTGATTTACGTCTAGCAAAACGTCTGAAGCATTTTGTGTACCCTCTGACTTTGGGTTAACTAAGGTATAACATTTTTATACCCTCAGTATTTGTGCTAACGAGGGTATATGGTAATATTCAAAAAAGTTTTTCAATCGTTGCAGTTGAGGTTCACCATTTAATAAGTCGCGAACTGTTAATATATTTTTTAAAATATGAATATATTTGTGATAACTGAAGTGTTTTAGCCACGATCTCATAATATGGACCATAACAAATAATTTTCGTGGAAACTGCGTTGGTGGTAATATAAATAAATGGGAAAAATGTGTTGAAGTAAACATGTTTTTTTGTGTTCTTTTTTATTTCTGGCCAAGCCACGCAAAATTCGAACCTGTGCTCAAAGAAATAACTAAACAGTACCCCTTGGGCAACATGGTTCTAATGTATGACTTTTGGATATATACACTGCATCCCCCTAAAATCGATGCTGAAATTTTGAAGTTTTGATTTCAGTGTTTTTCGAATTTTTCTTATAATTAGAGGGTGCAACTAGATAATAATCCAAACTAGTTCATAGGATTGTAGAACTCGCGATTCCACGTCGTTCGATGTATATCTCATGAGTGTGCTCCGTACAGCTTCCTAGTAATAGGAGTCCAAAGGCGAAAATTTGGTGCGTAAATTTTCTGAAAAAACCTATTGTTTGACTTTAAAATTTACAACTGTCGTACAGGTACCCCTGAACCCCGCGTGATTTTAGTTTTTTTACGTGCCGGATCTAATGAGCTCTTCCGCGGTCGAATCCATCCACTAAAACGCCGGATATAGATACCCTGAATGTAGGAAAATCTGCACAAATATATTTTGACAATTCCGAGAATTGAACCGCGATTTTCTTTAATTTTTTTTGCATAAATGTAATCCTTTATACGCGATTATAATATTTGCCAAAAAGGTGTGTCACAAATTACGAACATTCAGGAGTAATATCCCTATTTATCCCAAAATAGAATGCGGTGGCACATCCGCAGTTCTTGACGGATCTGTCTAAAATAATTTATATTGACGTATTTTTAATAGGCGGCCTTTGAAATCGGATGCACCTTATAATCATATGCACATCGCGTAATTTTTGCCCACTTGAAGGTTTTTTTGAATAGTAAGATGCCACTGATGGCACACTTTGGCCGCTGAATGAAACATGGGAAAATCCATGCATATTGATAGACATGGACTCCCTGTATCCGAAAAGCACATGCACCTCAACTGATTTAAACCAATTCGCGAAATATACGGTTTTAAACTTCTATGTTTTTTCATTGATTGTAATTTCAATATTACTCTCTACTTCTTATTTCTATTGCTTATCACAGGAAACAAATGTACTTTCACGATGACTAATTACTTTTCTTGTAGAAGTTTAAGCAAAATACTTCAGGATTTGGATCGACATTTAGCGAAATAATAGAATAACTCCCAACATTTATTTTTAAAATTTGTCGTATTTAACCAAAAATATATTTTTGAAATAATTTCCAAAAATAAGTTTCCGTTCTTTGTTGTTGCTGTAATACTTACTTACTTACTTAGCTGGCCCATTACAGAACATTTGTTCTATAGGCCGAACTAAGAAGAGATCTCCATTCCTCTCTATTTGTTGCTTTGCTCTCTGGAATACCGCGCCTTTTCATCTCAACATCCACTTGTTTGCGCCATCTATTCCTTGGCCTGCCAATTCTGCGTGCACCGCCATGTGGCATGTATTCATACGCCTTTTTAGTGGGTTCATCATCGCTCATTCTTTTGACATGGCCTAGCCAACGCAATCGCTGCATCTCGATACGTTTAACAATATTGATGTCGTTGTATAGCAGATACAGCTCGTGGTTCATGCGACGTCGATATTCACCGTCAACGCAGATTGGTCCGTAGATCTTTCGAAGAATTTTTCTCTCAAACACACCAAGCACTGCCATGTCTGCTTGCGCAAGTACCCAGGCTTCGGAGCCATACATCAGCACGGGTAGTATCAGTGTTTTGTAGAGCGTTATTTTTGTTTGACGAGATGTGGCTTTGTTTTTAAACTGCTTACTTAATCCAAAGTAGCATCTGTTGGCCAATACAATTCTTCTTTTTATTTCACAACTGATGTCGTTTGTTGTGTTGACGGAGGTGCCGAGGTAGACGAAGTCTTTTACTACCTCAATATTATAGGAACCAACTTCCACAGTCGGTCCGAGCTCAATGGACGCATTGCGCGTCGACACCATCAACTTGGTCTTCTCACCGTTTACCGCCAGACCCACTTTAGCAGATTCTCCTTCGACTTTTATAAAGGTATCAGTTACTTCTTTTACTGATCGACCCATGATGTCTATATCATCAGCATAAGCAAGTAACATGTGACTATTGGTGTAGATTGTGCCACTTCTTTTGACGTTTGCCTCTCGTATAACCTTTTCTAGCAGGATGTTGAAGAGGTCACACGAAAGGCTGTCTCCTTGTCTGAAACCTCTTTTGGTACCAAACTCTTCGGAGAGGTTCTTTCCTATTTTAACTGAGGACCTCGTGTCAGTTAAAGTCATTTTACAAAGCCGGATGAGCTTTGCGGGAATACCAAATTCAGACATGGCTTGGAATACCTTTGAGCGCAGCGGACTGTCGAAGGCTGCTTTATAATCGACAAAAAGGTGGTAGGTGTCGATCTGCATCTCTTGGGTCTTCTCCAGGATTTGCCGCAGGGTAAATATCTGGTCAATGGTGGACTTGCCAGGTCTAAAGCCGCATTGGTATGGTCCAATAATCTCGTTGACCATTGGCTTTAGTCGTTCGCACAATATCCCTGACACGATCTTGTAGGCAATAGGGAGTAGACTTATGCCCCTATAGTTAGAGCATACAGTCTTATCTCCCTTCTTGTGGACGGGGCACAGGATACTCAGGTTCCAATCGTCGGGTACTCGTTCTTCCTGCCAGATGGTGCTAACTAGCTGATGAATACACCTTGCTGTAATATGCAAGTTATAAACGCGATCTTTATAATTTTGGTCTCACATTTTCTACGCGTTGTCTAGATTCTATACGTATTTTTAAGTTATTTTTTAGAGATTTTTTGGACTCTGATTTAGCATAAATAAAATTTATTCCAAGATTTCTTCAATGTTTTTTGATTATTCGCGAAAATAAAAATAAATTTAGCAAATATTTTAGCATCTACGGATAGATATCAAACGCTGCTAACGATTCATATATGCATGTTCTTATTACAACACAATAGTAATTTGTAAATATTTTTTCTTTACAAGAGAGTAAAACCGCATATAACTTTTAAGTGCAGCATCCAATTTTGTGAACGCGAACAGATTTGAAACCACGATTTTTTTCGTAACCCATGTACCAAAAATGGCGGATGTGCTCAACAAAAAAATTTTTAATTTTTTTTCTATGTAATTGTAAAGGAAATTTGAAATTTACCATATACACTTTCATGCGGGCAAAATGTGCCTCATCGAAATAATGGTATTAGATCCAAGTATGTTTGGACGAAAACTCTTTCAGACAATTTGGAGTCGATTTAGCCATGTCCGTCCGTCCGTCTAGCTGGTTGGAGCGCAAGATAACTCTCGAACGGATCAACCGATTGGGTCCAAAATATGGCTTTCGTAATATTTTGTCCAAACTTAGTTTTAGTCCAGCACCTCCTCCACAATAGTGAGAAAATGTTCGGAAAATTCGTGCGCACGATAACTCTTGAAGGGAGTAACCGATTCGGTCCATACTTTGCACATCGTAAAAGATAACTCTCGGATCTGCCCATTCGATCCAAAATTTGGCCTTCGTAACATTTTGTCCAAGCTTTGTTAAAGTTCGAAGATAAGCCAAATCGGTACACTCCCTCAGGTACCTCGCCAATAAAAGTTCAAAAATGTTCGGAAAATTGAGCGCACAGTAACTCTTGAAGGGAGTGACCGATTTTGCTTATTTTATACACATTCTAATATATCTACCACATATAGATCAGGTTAGAATATGGACTATATTTGTCCACTCCTTCGGGTAGCTCCCACACAAAGTTTTGGATAAGTTCACTTTAAAACCTGTTGTCGAATCACTTTGATTTTTGTTGAAGCAACTTGCATTCGCTGACTTAATTATGATGAAACATATTTTCAGGGGCAAGTCTATACTTCTTGAGAAAACAGCTCGAAAGGTGTAGAAAACCCGTATAATTCTCGAACTGATTAACCAATTTGGTTCAAATTAAGCTTCAATTCGAAGATGGGCAATACCGGTTCAAAACTTCCGGTACTTACCCCCCCCCCCCCCCAATATTCAAAAAATTTCACTAAAATGGTATGCACCATATCTCTGGAACGGGGCAACCAATTTGTTCCAAACATTGGATCTCCTAATATTTTGTCCAAATTTAGTTTAACTTCTAAAATTGCCCATAATGTTCCTCTCCTTTGGGTACCTCCCCTACAAAAGTTCAACATTTGTGTCTAAGTGCAGTTTAGGGACTGTTCGAAGATCCTTTGGAAATGTATACCGATGCTGTTCGTTGTGGTCCTGTTAACAGTAATATTATGTTATCCGTGGACAAGTTCATGCGTCCTGGCATACAGGTCCAAAATGTATGGCCGCGATATCTATCGAAAAGATATGACTCCTAAACTAAGATGCACTTCCATAACACTATACGACACGAAAATTATTAACAACATTTTGGCACCGCGTGATAGAAGACCAAAAATAGGAAGACATGCGTCCCGGCGTTTTTCCCTATCAATTCAACGTTCGCGGTTACGGGCCCCCAAAGTCCTGAGGCTTTGATGTCAAAGGGATCATTTTGTCGGGCACATATATTCTAAACCGCTAAGAATTTGGGTTTACTCGTGAAAGCAAACTTGCAGCTCTCATCCTGAAGAATAATAATAGTGAACACGTAAAATCCATTCAACCTCATCTTCGAGGTCAAATTTTTATGATAATTTTTTGTTTGTGTTGTAGTTTGTTTTGGTCAAAATTTGTTTATATTGTTATAGGTTTTTTTTAGGTATTTGACCTACGATGAAAAGCAATAAAAGCAATAATTCTCTTTGTTTTATTTGCTAAAACTATCGTAGGTCAAATAGCTAAAAAAGCCTATAACAATATTATTTTTATGTTTTTTTTATTTAGTTTGCAGATATCAAACAACTATCTATAACATACGAATCCTGTAGCAACGGTTCTAAATGGCCACAACAGTAAAACAAATGCAAATTTTTTTCTCTTTTCTCGGTTTCCGGTCCATAGGAACTAAACCAAGAAACCAATCAACCACAATAATGTAGCAAAGATATCAGCAAACAACTTTCTGGAACCTACGAAATGCCCAAGAATGGTTCTTAAATGCCAAAATAGCCAAACACTTTTGAAAAATTAGATTTTTATACTTTTTTCCTATTCTGGTCCACAGATACCGAACCGGCCAAATGTAAAGTATACAGTTATCTATAAAAATGTACGTAAGATTTCAATAAACAACTTTCTGGAACATATTTATAACGTTTCTAGGAATGTGTCTTTAACCACAACCTTCAAAATTGCGAAAATCGCGAGGTGCAGTTCGATGTGGGCTATATGAAAACGTGAAACTATACTGACAAATTTCAAGTGGAAAGGTTTGCACCCCAATATAGACTTAATTCCAAAGTTCAACTATTCATGTGGGTTAATGAGGCTAAATCCTCAAAAATAACGGAAATGGGGAGGTACCGTTCTATGGAGGCTATATGAAGGTGTGAACCTATAACGACAAATTTCAGGTGTAATATTTTGTACCTACAACGAAGACTAAATAAAAAATTTCAGCCCTTGCGGTGTGATAATGAGGTTAGAACCATATAAATATGGGGGCTATATCAAAACGTGGGCCGATATATCCCATTTTCAATCCTATGTGTAATAGAAACTTCTATACCAAATTACAAAGCTCTATCTTAAAAATTGCGAGCTGTATCTCGATTTTAATAGACGGATGGATGGACATGGTTATATCGACTAAGAATTTTATGCTGATCAAGAATATATATTTTATAGGGTCTCCAACGAATATTTCGATATGTTACAAACGGAATAACTAATTTAATTATATCCTTCATATTATGGTGGATAGTATAACAAGTAAAAAAGTATCAGTCGGCTTTTCCGACAGAGATATATACCCTCAGCCTGTGTGGGTTAAAAGTTTCCACTAATGACAAATCGAAATCCACTAATGACAAAAAAACAACCAAGATCCTTTTTCCTAAAAATTATGTATTTATGAATGAAATTGCCGACAAAAATAAGGATTTGAATTAAAACTCAAAAGTGTTGCGGAGGTGGCCCAATTTTGGAAGAGGATCTTATTTCTGGGAGTCATTCCTTTTCGATAGATATCACGCCCACTAGTCATTTCAGTTGGTCACCGGATAATTTAGAGAATGTACTTGCGCAAGAAAAGAGAAAACATAATATCGCTGTAAACACGACCACAAGGAGCAGCTTCGGTATACATTCTCAAAAGATCCGAAACTGCATTTAACAAAAATTTTATTATTTGATTTTTTTCTAAACCTTCAAATTAAAAAGTTCATAGCTATTGCGATCATGGTAAGTTACAAAAAGAGATTTGGATTGACGATTTGTTTCTTAATCTTTGTACCAAAAATCTTTGATGTAGCATCAAAATGTTTTTGGATTTATTTTTGTTAATGGAATTTTACAAATTCTTGGAATTTTACAATTCTTCGATACAATGGTGTTAGACCCAAGTATGTTTGGACGAAATCTGTTTCAAACAATTTGGATTCGATGTAGCCATGTCCGTCCGTCTGTCTGGTTGGCTGGAGCGCACGTTGATTATCGAACGGATTAAACAAATCAAACCAATTTTTGCACTTCGGAATATTTTGCCCAAACTCAGTTTATGTTCGAAGATGGGCCATATTGTTTCACACCTTCGGGTACCTCCCCAACAAAATTTCGAAAATGTCAGAAAAATTGTGCGCACGATAACTTTTGAAGGTAGTAACCGTCCATACTTTGCAGATTGTAACATTTCCTCTAGACGTAGGCGAGTTTTCAATATGGGCTCTATCGTTCCACTCCTTCCGCTATCTCTCATAAAAAAAATCGGAAAAGTTCAGTGTAAGACCTGCTATCGAATAGCTTTGATTTTTGTTGTAGCAGCTTGTATTCACTGCCCGCATTATTACGGTACAATATTTATCAGGGCTCAAGTCCATACTTCCTGAGAAAATTGCTTGAAAGCTGCAAAAAACAACTATGACACCGGGCGTAGTGGTTGTAGTGGAAGATATCTCTCCAACGGATCTGCCGATTCGGTCTTAACTTTGGCCATCGTAATATCTTGTCCGAACTTGGATTGATTTGAAGATGAGCCATATCGGTCTTCTCCTTTAGGTAACTCCCCCACAAATGAGCACCTCACAAAAATAATGAGACGGGCCATAGATCAGGTTCGAATATGGACTATATATGTCAACTTCTTTGTGTAACTCCCATACAAAATTTCAGATAAGTTCAGTTTAGGTCCATCTCTCGAATCGCTTTGATTTTTGTTTTAGCAACTTGTATTCACTGCCCTCCATACGACGGTACAAGCTTCATCAGGGGCAAGTCCATACTTCCTGAGAAAATAGCCTGAAAGTTGCAAAAAAAACCCTATGTCACCGTGTGGGGTGGTTGGAGCGCAAGATAACTATCGAACGGATCTGCCGATTCGGTCCAAAATATGGCCTTCGTAATATTTTGTGCAAACTTAGTTTAAGTTCGAAGGTAAGCCATATCGGCACACTCCTTCAGGTACCTCCCCCACACAAGTTCAAAAATGTTTGGAAAAATTGTGCGGATGATAACTCTTGAAGGGAGTGACTGAATTGGTCCATATTTTACACATCCTAATATATCTACCAGATATAGATCATGTTCGAATATGGACTATATTTGTCCACTCCTTCGGGTACCTATCACACAAAATTACGGATAAGTTCACTTTAAGACCTGCTCTCGAATCGCTTTGATCCATACTTCCTGAGAAAATAGATACTCCTTATGGTCCCGTTTATAGCGATATTATGTTTTTCGTGGGCAAGACCATGCTTCCTGACATAGTGGTCTAAAAGCTCTGAGTTATACGGTGACGAACTGAAACGACTATCGAAAAAAATTACTCCCAAAATAAGATGCACTTCCAAAATAGACTATGACGGCCCATTCCTTCAAATACATCCTTCGCAATACTTTTAGCTTAAAACCAAATATATTTTGTCGGCAAGTTCATACTTTTAAAATCTGTGTACCTGGTATTAGATTTGATATTGTCAATAGACGGTTTCAATTCACACAGGCTGAGGGTATATGGTAAATTTCAAATTTCCTTTACAATTACATAGAAAAAAATTAAAAACTTTTTTGGCGAGCACATCCGCCATTTTTGGTACATGGGTTACGAAAAAAATTGTGGTCTCAAATCTGTTCGCGTTCACAAAATTGGATGCTGCACTCAAAAGTAATATGGGGTTTTACTCTCTTATAAAGAAAAAATATTTAAAAATTCCTATTGTGTTGTAATTAGAACATGTATATATGAATCGTTAACAGCATTTGATTTCTATCCGTAGATGCTAAATAGTTGCTAAATTTATTTTTATTTTCGCGGAAAATCAAACAATTTTGAAGAAATCTTGGAGTAAATTTTATTTATTCTAACTCAGAGTCCAAAAAATCTCTAAAAAAAAATAATTTAAAAATACGTACAGGATCTAGACAACGCGTAGAACAATGTGAGACAAAAATTATAAAGATCGCGTTTATAACTTGCATATTACAGCAATAACAAAGAACGGAAACTTATTGTTGGAAATTATTTCAAAAATATATTTTTGGTTAAATGCGAAAAATTTGAAAAATAAATGTTGGGAGTTATTCTATTATTTCGCTAAATATCCATCCAAATCCTGAAGTATTTTGCTTAAACTTCTACAAGAAAAGTAATTAGTCATCGTGAAAGTATATTTGCTTTCTGTGATAAGCAATAGAAATAAGAAGTAGAGAGTAATATTGAAATTACAATCAATGAAAAAACATAGAAGTTTAAAACCGTATATTTCGCGAATTGGTTTAAATCAGTTGAGGTGCATGTGCTTTTCGGATACAGGGAGTCCATGTCTATCAATATGCATGGATTTTCCCATGTTTCATTCAGCGGCCAAAGTGTGCCATCAGTGGCATCTTACTATTCAAAAAAACCTTCAAGTGGGCAAAAATTACGCGATGTGCATATGATTATAAGGTGCATCCGATTTCAAAGGCCGCCTATTAAAAATACGTCAATATAAATTATTTTAGACAGATTCGTCAAGAACTGCGGATGTGCCACCGCATTCTATTTTGGGATAAATAGGGATATTACTCCTGAATCTTTGTAATTTTTGACACATCTTTTTGGCAAATATTATAATCGCGTATAAAGGATTACATTTATGTAAAAACAATCAAAGAAAATCGCGGTTCAATTCGCGGATTTGTCAAAATATATTTTTGCAAATTTTCCTACTTTCAAGGTATCTATATCCGACGTTTTAGTGGATGGATTCGAACGCGGAAGAGCTTATTATATCCGGTACGTAAAAAAATAAAATCAAGCGGGGTTCATGGGTACCTGTACGACAGTTGTAAATTTCAAAGCCAAAAAATAGGGTTTTTCAGAAAATTTACGCACCAAATTTTCGCCTTTGGACTCCTATTACCAGGAAGCTGTACGGAGCACACCTATGAGATATACATTGAACGACGTGGAATCGCGAGTTCTACAATCCTATTAACTAGTTTGGATTATTTTCTAGTTGCACCCTCTAATTATAAAAAAAAATTCGAAAAACACTGAAATCAAAACTTCAAAATTTCAGCATCGATTTTAGGGGGATGCCGTGTATATATCGAAAAGTCATACACTAGAACCATATTGCCCAAGAGGTATTGTTTAGTTCTTTCTTTGGGCACAGGTTCGAAGTTTGCGTGGTTTGGCCAGAAATCAAAAAAGAACACAAAAAAACTTGTTTACTTCAACACATTTTCCCATTTTTTTATATTACCACCAACGCAGCTTCCACGAAAATTATTTGTTATGGTCCATATTATGAGATCGTGGCTAAAACACTTCAATTAATATAAATATATTCACATTTTATAAAATATATTAACACTTCGCGACTTATTAAATGGTGAACCTCAACTTCAGCGATTGAAAAACTTTTTTGAATATTACCATATGTATATCTGTCGGCAAAGCCGACTGATACTTTTTTACTTGTTTGTTGTTGTTGTTTTTGCAAAAGAAATATTGTTTTTACCAAATTTCCGTATCAAAGTTTGAATTCCCTTGTACTATTCTACAACAATGAAGTCGAATACAACGAGCGGAAGCAGTCACCTTTAAAAAATCGGCAAAGTAGAAGTGGGTCTGAAGTGAAGGTTCACGGAACGAGTATTGCGTAACAAAACATCATTTTTACACCTTCACTTCAGACCCACCACGTCTTTGTCTTATGTCGATTTTTCAAAGGTGACTGTTGTCGCTCTTTGTATTTGGGTATGTGTTGTGAAACGCAAGACTCGAACAGACAACAAAATTAAGTATAATTATATTTTCGTAATTAATAAGAACAAAAGCACCAACTAATAAAATCATTGAATTATTTTAGAAATTACTTTCATTAAAACAATATCCAGTGTTTGCTTAATATCGTGTTCATAAATTAGATGTAAGTATGAATTATATAATTATTTCCCCAGTATAATGTCTTCAAATAACACAAAGTTTGTTAAAGTAAATTTGAGAGCATTACATGAATTTTCACTTATTCGAAGAACACCTCCAACACTAATCGCTTTTGTATATTTATATTAATACTTTGGTAAAAGAGATTAAAATTTTTGGATACAAATGCTAAGCCTCCAGTGAGGTAATTCGAAGATTATAAAACATTCAGTAATTTCCATTTGTTTGTTATATTCTTAGTCAATAGCTATGAGGAAATTTGAAATATAATATTCCTTGGAAACAATTGTAAATAGGATTAAGTCAACAATTCCCACTTCCATCATCACTTCCATACAAAAATTTTGTGAACTAAGACATTCATAGCCATTAAAATCTCTGTTTATTATCCTTCAATATAGAATTCGCTCTTAAGTGTAAATACGAGCACACATATGGATTAATGAATCTTCATTATCATAGCATCATAACATGTATACGATAATGACAATGATGATGATAATGAAATTTGAGAAGAAGAAAAAAAACAACAAATAAGGAACAAATATTCCATGGCAATGCAGATAAAACAAAGGCAGACTGATTGACTGACTGACATCAACGACAATAATGGGCAAGACCATACACTAATGTCGATAAAGTTGTTGGCGATGATGATGTTGATCAAGTTCACATTAAGTAAAATTTAATTAAAATCATTTCATGGGAAAACCAGCAACAGGGGAAAAATCTCCGTATCCATAGAAATATCGTAGAAATGGTATAAAAACAAATATCCTGCGGTGATAGACAACTCATTTACGGATGAGAATTTTATCTGTACATGTGTTATACGTATATCCTTAAAATACATATCCTTGATGTTTGTGAAAACCAAACAAACATACATTCATCAGGGGTTTCAATTATTATACATATGAACATATACATACATATCTATGTGGGTAGATAGGTAAGTAAATATGAATACTAGGGTTATGACTTTGAGGTTGTATATTTAGATGAGTTTTTCTTAAGATTATATAAAATCTTAATTCGATTCGATAAAAAAGCTCACGCACTAAGTGGTTTGAAAATTGTTCTATGTGAGCTATTTTGATAAACTTTTGAAGTCACTTTAAGCAGATATATAACTTAAAATAAGCTTTGGAGCCACGCGGCGTAACCAAAATGACATAACCTTTTGTTTCTCACTAAATGTATCTTTATGTCATTACTTATATATCATTTTATATAACCTTTTGTTTCCCACTAAATTTATCTTTATGTCATTACTTATATATCATTTTATATAATATATTATTTTATTTCATGTAAATTAAAAGCGGTTTATGCGGGACCTTTTTACAGTGTTTTATTTAACTTGCTTTGGTATCCGTTTAGTTCAAATCTGGTAACTCATTTTTAACATAGTTGCAGTTGACCAATCGAACTGAAACTGTGCACACTTTTCTGATTTAGATGACAATACATGAATATGGAATCAAAACCAATATTGGTTCATTTTATAGTGTTTTAACGGTGCTATATTTAAATTGCATTTCAAATCTGGTAACTCAATTTTGACACAGTTGCAGTTGACCAATCGGACTAAAACTTTGCACACTTTTCAGATTTGGATGACAATACATGAATATGGGCCCATTACTTTCTACAGCCCCCATATAGCGGTACCACCCGATTCCAGGTATTTTGAGGATTTTATCTCAATTTTTGCCCGAATTAGCTGTCATTTAGCATTTGGGATTTCCAATGATACATACATTTACGCACCAAAAATTGTGGTAGGTCCAGGTTTTTGTATAGCCCCCTTATAGCGGTACCACCCGATTTCAAGTATAATGATGATTTTATCTTCATTTTTAGGCCGAATTGGCTGTAACTTGGCAATGAGACCTCCCATTGGTGCAGAAACTTTCCCACTAAAAATGATGGACATAGGTACAGGTCTTGGTTTAGCCCCCATATAGCGGTACCACCTGATTTCAAGTGTTTTAAGGATTTTATCTTAATTTTTAACACGAATAGGCTGTAACTTGGCATTTGGGGTTCTCAATGGTACTGAAATTTCCCCACCAAAAATTGTGGACATAGGTCCAGGTTTTGGTATAGCCCCCATATAGCGGTACCACCTGATTTCAAGTGTTTTAAGGATTTTATCTTCATTTTTAGGCCGAATTGGCTGTCGCTTGGCATTTGGGGTTCCAAATAGTACACTTCCCCACCAAAAATTATGGACATAAGTCCAGGTTTAGGTATAGCCTATATATAACGGCACTACATGATTTCAGGCATTTTAAAGTTTTTATCTAAATTTTCGGCCAAAATTGACTATAATTTTGTCCTCAGTGGTCAAAAAAATTTATTTACTAAAAAGTTAAAAATAAAAAATTATTAAATAAAATTAAGTTTCAGTGTTTTATGTAGAAATGCACCTTGAACTAGAAAATAATAAATATATTCTTTCTCATGATGGAATCTCTCAAATAAAACGCTTGCATTTAAATTATAAATGGTGGCCAAATTAAACGGCAAGCGTATTATTTGAGAGATTCCATCATGAGAAAGAATATATTTATTGAGGCTAAGCGACAAATTATTTTATAATTTTAACTGCATTTCTAAAGAAAACACTAAAACTTAATTTTTTTAAATTATTTTTTATTTAACATTTAAATAAAATAAATGTATTATAATCAATAATAGGCAAAAAGACAAAGAAAAAAATGTTCATCTCATATAATTCAAAAAAAAATCAAAAGATTTTGTGCGTGACCTTTTTATACCCTCAGCATTTAGGCTAGGCTATACACTTTAATACGACCAAAAATGTCCCTCATCGAAATAACGGTTTCAGACCCCAAGTATGTTTGGACCAAATTCGTTTCAGACAATTTGGAGTCGATTTAGCTATATGCGTCCGTTTGTCTGTCTGTCTAGTTGGTACGCACGATAAATCTCTAACGAATCAACCGATTCCACTCAAATTTTGGGTATCGTAATAATTTGTCCAAACTTAGTTTAAGTTGGAAGATGGGCCATATCGGTCCACTCCTACAGGTAACTCTCCCACAAAATTTCAAAATTTTTCTGTAAAGTGGTGTGAACTCTCTCCACTCCTTCGGGCACCGCAAGATAATTAACGCAGGGAGTTCCTGATTGATGCAGACTTTGCACATCCTTTTTATACCCTCAGCATTTATGCTAACGAGGGTATATACACTTTCATAGGGGCAAAATGTGACTCATCGATATAATGGTTTTAGACCCCAAATATGTTTGGAAGAAATGTGTTTCAGACAATTTTGAGTCGATTGACACCGTGTGAAGTGGTTGGAGCGCAAGATATCTCTAGAACGGATTTGCCGATTCGGTCCGAAGATAAGCT
The DNA here is from genome assembly GCF_047663935.1 of Musca autumnalis. NCBI lineage: Eukaryota > Metazoa > Arthropoda > Insecta > Diptera > Muscidae > Musca > Musca autumnalis. Next base: position 181,638,110 of record NW_027411866.1, on the reverse strand, counting down.
ATATCGGTCCACTCCTTCAGGCACCTCCCCCACAAAAGTTCAAAAATGTTCGGAAAAATTGTTCGTACGGTAACTCTTGAAGGGATTGGCCGAATTGGTCCATACTTTACACATCCTAATATATCTACCAGATATATTTCAGGTTCAAATATGGACTGTATTTGTCCACTCCTTCCGGTACCTCCCACACATTAATTCGGATAAGTTCACTTTAAGACCTGATATCGAAACACTTTGATTTTTGTTGAAGCAACTTGCATTCGCTGCCTCAATTACGATGGTAAAAGTTTTTTTCAGGGGCAAGTCCATACTTCTTGAGCAAACAGCCCGAAGGTTGTAAATACCCAATAGGCACCATATGTAGTGGCTGGAGATGCACTTCCATAATGGTCAATGTCGATCCATTCCTTTTAGTATCTCCTCCGCAAAACTTTTTATCTTTAATCCTAATCAATATTTTTGTCGGTCCAAACGCCCAACATTTTTAAAACCCCCTAAATACGTACGTTTTTTGGGAAAAAATGTTTCAATATACACAGTCTGAGGGTATATCTCTGTCGACGAAGCCGACTGATATTTTTTACTTGTTTTAATCCAGTTATGTATCAGGTTGGAATATGGACTACTACTCCTTCGAGTACGTCCCACACAAAATTCGGAAAATGTGAAGTTTAAGAGCTCCTCTCGCATCGTTTTAATTCTCTTTTTCAGTTGGTTGTTTTAGCGGCCTCATTTTCAACGGCACAATTTTCTTCCGGAATAAGTCAATACTTCCTGAGATAATGGCCCAAAGCCCTGCCGGCACATGCTAAAATGGCTATTGTGTACTCGTATGATAACTCTAAAGCCTTTTCAAAAACTAATTTAATATTTCGAGTCCTTTATGAAGAAGTTTGGTTACAAAAATTTTTTGGTATACAGTACTGCTCAAAACATTTGCAACTGGAATGACTAGTTCATATTTTATATAGTTCTGTGGTAGTTTGTGGATTAAAAATGAAAATATTTTTGTAGGTTGATTGTTGATTGTTAAATTAATTTGCAAAAATTGCACTTATTTTATAAAAATATACAAAACATAGCTCGAACTCAATTTTGGTTCTGCTCAAAACATTTGCAAGTGATAAAATTTTATTCAAAATCTGAAGAAATTATTTTTTATCTGGAGACATCGTAAAGGAAGCCAGTTAACTAAATAAATTGATATATCCTTTGGAATCCTGTGGTCTAAAGATAATTGTTAAATACCAAGGTTTTATTCGATATTTAATAGTCTAGGGTGCATATAAGAGTACTATTTCTGTCCATAAAAATACCTCCAGGGCAAAATGAAACAATTTCTAAATTTTGGGTCAACTTTTTTGTATAAAGGGACAAATCATATAACATAGTCATAAAACTTAAATATTGATTTAAATCGACGAGAAGTACTCGGTTTAACTACTCCAAATTTTTTTTTGCAAAATTTCGATGAAAAATTGCATTTTTCCTGGAATATTTGCCTATTTTGGTATACCGGTATCTTTGGTATGTATCGGAGGGGTTTATATAGATTTATCGGTGTCAAGTCTTATTTTAACATCTGTTGATGACCTTTGAGATATCTGCTTACTAATTTGTATAATTATTTGATCACCAGGAGAAGTTGTTGTTCTTACACCTCCTTCCCATCTTATGGCGATTTTAGTTCTTTTTACGCGGTATGCATCTCTGTTGTAGACATTGTGATGTTCCTATGTTTATTCTTGGACTTCGTTGGATCCATACTTTTCAAAAATTACCATTTAAGCAAAGCTTTGATATAAATTTCTGGTCATAATTGAATTTTCTCTTAAAAAATTAGACATGTCTTGTTTTCGGCATACTTGTCTGTCAAAAGTAAACATAGGTGAGATAAAATGTACTCCTCATGAAAGTTTTTGTCCCCATCTTCTGATAAAAAACAATATGATGCCAATCAGATATTCGAACGACGGAGTTGCAAACGTTTTGAGCAGACTAAAACATGTGTTCCTCTAATATTTCACACATTTTTGTAACATAAGTGTTCATAACTGAATAATCATTTTTAAATCTTGAAAATAGGGCCAATAAAGGATCATATAACAAAAACAAATAAATTTCGAAACTCAAAATGTCACTAAAAACAGATTGAATGTGATCCGAGTAGCAAAAGTTTTGAGCAGCACTGTATGTCAATGATTTGGTATAGCCCCACATTACGGTACCTACAGATTTAAAAGCAAACTCGTGATACTAAATCAATATATCTTATATACGGCATAATTATTGTGTTTGGTTTTTTTTTCAGTGCTGAGGGTATATCTCCCTCAGCACAGCTAGTTGATACTTTTTATACCCTATACCACAATGTGGAAAAGGGTATAATAAGTTTGTTTTCCCAAAAATTCATGTAACGCCGCGAAATATTCGTCGTAGACCCCTCATGTGGTATACCAAACTTCATATCTCGACGAGATAAAGCGATTTAGCGATGTGTGTCCGTCCGTCCGTCCGTCCGTCTGTCCGTCCATTAAAAATTGTAATCAAGCTAGAGGCCGCAATTATGGACCGATTGTCACGAAATTTAGTATGGAGGTCGGGTTTGGACCAGAATAGAACTGATTAGTTTTTGGCGATGATCGTGAAATGTAAAAGGGATGAAATGGACCAAAAACAAAATTTTTGCTCGATTTTGTAGCCGCTCTGTAGGTCGCAATAATAGTCCGATCGGCGCGAAATTTTAAACGTAGTTTTGGTTTGAGATGAAGAAGTAGCGTGCAAGTCAACGGTATGATCGGATAATATTTAGCGGGTTAAATTGATCAAAACTTTTGTGTGAAAATTGGTAAAATTTCTAATGCACATCTTATAACTTTATCCCAAGAAGACGCGTTTAGTGGTATAGGGTATCACATGGTCGGCCCCGTCCGACTATAGTCTGTTCTTACTTGTTACTTATTTAATACTTAAATAGAAAGAAACTTCATTTTAGTCATTAATAGGAAAAAATTCATTCATTCCCGCTACATGAAACCATCTTTGAGAAAAAAGGTAAAAAATCATAACCCTAATGAATACATATGTTTCGCTATGTGCATGAGTAGCTTGGGGAAATGTTTCACAAATCAACAAAACGTTTATTGAGAATCGTTTGCCAAGTGGATAGTGGTTCTAAATAAATTAGTTCTTCAGTGAGTCATAAGATAAAAACATTCACCATATAATATGAGAGCAGTTATTTAAAAGAGAAATCTAAATAAAATATTAATTGTTTTTAAACGAAAATTATGTGTCGCTTCGAAATCCCTAAAAGTTGGTTGAACATAAGACCCTTGCACACCAGTCGAAAAAATTAAATCACATAATCAATTTTTCTCTGCCCCACCATAAACCCAATTCCGTTTCAACTCCCAACAAAATGTTTAATAAAATGTTTTTTATGTATTTCTTTTTTTTGTATTTTTTGCATTTATTCCAAACCGGAAACTTGACATATTAACTTTATTTCCAACACACCCAAATACATTTAATATTGTTTCATCGTAAAACATTTATCCTTCGGGGTCGTTGTGAAAACGACCGTCCGACCACTCCAGTCATTGCTTGTTTTCCCTGTTCATAAAATCAAATATTTATGGCGAAAAGGTTGTGGCACTAAGTGCATGCGTGGGAAGTGTTTACTCTAGTCGGTGGGTAGTTGATTTGATTTTGTAAAAGTGATAAATTTAGCAGCAGTAACAGAAAAATGAAATCTTGCAAATACATCAAATGTGGGATGAAAACAAAATTAAAATTAACTGCAATTGCAAAAGCTTAAATTGTTTCAGATAAATTTAGAGACCACTTGAACTTTGTCATTTAAGTATCTAAGCAGCAAACCATATGTCGGATAACCGACATATCTGAACAATTTCGAAAGCAAAATCGTTCAGATTTTGTTCCGATTCCTATACGATTTTTCGTAAGGGAATTCGTTCAGATTTCGTTCCGAATTCGGAGCAAATGTTGGAAGTAAATTTCCCTTTAAATATACCAACGTGTTTCTTCCGATTTCGGTACGAATTCGTAGCGAAATGTCGAAAACAAATGTCCGCTCACATAACAACTCCTACAGTCACTTTGTGTATATGTCTACACGCAGAAACATATATGTTGGAAATATGTTAGGATCCAAACAAATTTATGTTTGGGACTAGTTGCAAACATACATTTTGTAACATATCTCAATTCTATTTGTTTGGGTGCCAACATATTTTTTATGATATAACATAATTTTTGCGGGTGGAGAGAGGAACAGAAGAAGAGAAGAGAATAACAACAGGGCTCTCGCTTATTAAAAAAAGAGCTGTGTGTATGGTGTAATAGAAGACGCAGAAGCGAAGACGGGAGCAGTGTTGCCGCTCAAAAAAATTTTTTCGGCCCAAAATTTTCCTAAAAACGGCCCAAAACGACATAGAACGGCCCAACATTAAAAATTAAAACAAAAATATATATGGGCAATCCCAAGTGAAATCGGACAGTTCGGAGAAAAGTAATTTTTGATTTCAATTGTTTTTGGTTCAATTTATGCTCCAAGCCAACAGAACATTTTAGTATATTTTAAAATTATTTTTTGACCAACGGTACAGAGATAACGCCTATTGAAATTATCGCATTTGTAAAGAACTATGTTCAAATAAATACTCATAACTTCTTTAATATTGGTCCAAATGGGACCATCTTTTTTTAATTGTTTGTTTTTTATCAGCTATCGAAAGAAATATTTAAAAGAAAAATGCACAGTGGGCTTCAATGCAATTTTCGGGATTTAATATTTAAAATCAATTTTTAAACATGATTGCTCCCTTTGATTTTTTCAAAAAAATTTTATGTTAAACTACGTTCAATTACAAAAATTTTAAGCCCTATATCGTAATGCGATTCGAATAAATACTATTTTTTTTCGAATTTTTTAAAATTTTTGTTGTACAATATTTGTAAGTTTACTACATTGTACTGTGAACAATTGTATTTGTTTCGGATCAAAGTGTTCACATTTATAATTTCTTTGTTGATAATTCAGTTCAACATTCATCGTATCGATGTTTACGTTCCATTTTTGTTTATGGTATATACACACAATTTATTATTGTTCAAATGAAAGATCAGGTTGCAATTATCACAACAGTTTTTGATGATTTATTTCACTTTTTAAAAGCAAACAGAATTGACAACTATTCCAAATTAGAAAACAATACGTCAGATAGAACTTAGAACTGAATTATCAACAAAGAAATTATAAATATGAACACTGATCAGAAACAAATACAATTGTTCACAGTACAATGTAGTAAACTAACAAATATTGTACAACAAAAATTTTAAAAAATTCCAAAAAAATTTATTCGAATCACATTACGATATAGGGCTTTCAATTTTTGTAATTGAACATAGTTTAACATAAAATTTTTTTGAAAAAATCTAAGGGTGCAATCATGTTTAAAAATTGATTTTAAATATTAAATCCCGAAAATTGCATTGATGCCCACTGTGCATTTTTCTTTTAAATATTTCTTTCGATAGCTGATAAAAAAAAACAGACAATTAAAAAAAAGATGGTCCCATTTGGACCAATATTAAAGAAGTTATGAATATTTGAACATAGTTCTTTAAAAATGCGATAATTTCAATAGGCGATATCTCTGTACCGTTGGTCAAAAAATAATTTTAAAATATACTAAAATGTTCTGTTGGCTAGGAGTATAAATTGAACCAAAAATAATTGAAATCAAAAATTACTTTTCTCCGAACTGTCCGATTTCACTTGGAATTCCCCATATGTATCTCTCGTAAATACCTTTTATAACTTTTAGAAAAATCGAAAAAAAATATTGTCTATTGTTACGTAAAAGTAGTATGTCGCACAAAATTGTCTGAGATATAATGATTGGAAGGCAACAATTTATTGTGATTTGAATGTAGCATATAAGCTTTAAGTGCGTGTTTTTCAAAAATGCGTTTTTGAAATCGGTTCCTTTAAGCGAGACAGATAAAAAACATTTTTTTGCCCAATTTTTTGACAAAAACAGTCAATTTTTTTCGTTAAAATCGAAATTTTGACTTTGACAGCTCAACATTTTTTACAAAAAAAAAATTACTTCTGTTTTATTAGGTTCCTAAAACGCTTACAAAAATATACTATGATCGGCCCATCCGTTTTCGAGCTATCGTTGGCACCGCAAAACGCTTTTACAAAAAGATGTTTTCGCAGATAGCCATTTACCTCAAGAATATGCACTATTTTTCAACAACAAAAATTCCAAAGGTATTATAAGAAGTGCTCTTTGAGATAAAAGAAAGTACAGGTTCACCGAGTCTTCGCAAATTCCAATCTCTTACTATTAAATCGAGGTCACATTCTACAAGTCTGGGAAAATGTAATACCGGTTCATAATAAGCAAAACTTCGTTTGAGGTCACCTTATATGGAGTTATTGTATTTAGTAGGTAAAGGGCCATTATTGCATCCTTTCTTTTACTATTGGATGGATTTGGAAACGCAAAAAACCAATTTGGATGCATTAAAAGTTTAATTTTGACACTAAACGTTAATACAAATAATGTCCTCCTTCAATTTTAATCATTACTTTCAACTTTAAGTTTGCCGAAATGCTATAAATCTGTACGCAAAATCCAAACTATACAAAAGAATAGTTGTAATAAAGGGGATATTTGGGTCACTTTTATAATCTATTCTCTTATTATTTTGATCTAGTAATTTACTATAAAACTCCAAAACAGCAAATTTTATTTCAAACTTTTCAGTTAAGTAAGAGTGCATAAAGGTAATTGTCTGCTTTTGTGCCTACAAATATTTATGAAGTTTCGAGCTGGTACGATTAATTTTTGTAGTCAATGTGATGCTCTTTTTATTTTTTTTATTAAAAAGACAATTTGAGTTGACACTCGGATATAAAAGGATAAACGTGAACTATCTGCTTGAAATTCATTCTTAAGGTTGTTAATTATAGGTAAAATATATGCCAAAAATAGAAAAAAACCTCTAACTTGGCATGATTCCGTTGCCGCCAAATTATTATGAACTTTTTTTATTTATGAACACAATGCATGAATCTTTACCAAATACCTAAGTATCATGAAAATTATATTTCATAACCCGGGTAACTAAAAGTTAAAAGTGACCATTAAACTACTAGGAGGACCTTCTTGACATTAAGTTTTAATGTGAAAATTGCTTTATTTTACTTTTTCAAATCCATCCAATAGTAAAAGTAAGCATGTAATAATAGCCCAAAGACTAATATTTGATATTTTATAAAATATTGTTAAAATTATTGGCATGAAAACGGCCCAAAATGGATTTGGGCCGCCCATCGGCCCAAAATTAAAAATTATTTTTTATTCGGCCCAAATTTGGGCCGAAATGCCCAAAACGGCAACACTGGACGGGAGGGTAAACAAGTTAGTTTTTGCTTTGGTGGTGTGTATGCGGTATGTGACCAAAGGCGTGTGTTTAGTGCTTTGTTGTTTTTTGGTGCGATTTTTTCCACAAGCAGTCATTTTTTTCTGTAACACACAGTTAACCAACATAGAAAGCGAAGAGGAAAAGAAAAAAATGTACGTATTATGTTTGTTATTTTTTTCTTCAGTTTTCTAAAGAAAATCGTTGAGTAAAGACGGTAAAGTGAGTGAATAAATCAGTGTTTTGTGTTTTCTTAGAGAACTGGCGTTTTTAGTAAATTAAATGCCGAATAAATTTTATAATTGGAAGATTTATAACTCAGTCAAAAAGGTGAATGGGAATATTTTATTGGACAAAGAAGAATTCGCATTTAATATTGGTAATAATATTAACACATTTTTGATATATATGCATATGCATGTATCTATTTATTACATAACACTGTGCAACCCGAAAATTATTAGCCATATTCTGACACCGAAGCGTGATAGAAGACAAAAAATAAGAAGATTCGCGTATCGGCGTGTTTCCCTATCACTTCAACTTCCGTGGTTATAGGCCCCCAAAGACCTGAGGCCTTGATGTCAAAAGGGATCATTTTGTCAGGCACATATCTTCTAAACCGCTAAGAATTTGGGTTTACTCGTAGAGGAAGAGTTGTAGCTCTCTTTTTAAAGAATAATAATTGTGAACACATAAAATCCATTCAACCTCACCTTTAAGGTCAAAATCGTCAAATTTCCCTTTTAATTTTTTCTCGGATTTTAGTCCGCAGATATCAAACCGATCAAAATTGAAGCAAACCAGGTAGAAAAATGTACCTTGGATCTTAGTAAACAACTTTCTAGAACATACGAACACTGTAGAAACGGTTCTTAATGGTCAAAATAGCAAATCAAATTTGATTTTTATCCTCTTTTCTCGGTTCCTGCACCATAAATACTAAACCGTTCAAAATTCATGAATACAATGGACCACAATAATGTGGCAAAGATATCAGCAAACAACTTTCTGGAACATGCGAAATGTCTATGACCGGATCTTAAATGTGAAAATAGCCAAAAACTTTTGAAAATATTCGATTTTTATACTTTTTCCTCCGATTACGATCCACCACCGCCCAAAAATGAAGGATGCACTCAACTACAAAAATGTACCTAAGATTTCAATAAACAACTCTCTAGAACATAAAAAGATTCTAGGAACGGTCCTTCAAGCTGAAATTCAAAAAAAAACAAAAAAAATTATTTTTAACGTTTCCCCCAGCTCAGGTCTGGAAATAACATACTGTTCAAAACTCAAGGAAATTTTAAAGGTTTGTTATTTACGGACCTGAGCAGGAAAGAATGATCTAAAATAATCGAATTTTGAGCTTGAAGAACCGTTCCTAGAATCCTTTTATGTTCAAGAAAGTTGTTTTTTGAAATTTTAGGTAAATTTTTGTGGTTGACTGTATCCTTAATTTTTGGGCGGTTCGGTATCTGTGGACCGTAATCGGAGAAAAAAAGTATAAAAATCGAATATTTTCAAAAGCGTTTGGCTATTTTCACATTTAAGAACTGGTCATAGACATTTCGTATGTTCCAGAAAGTTGTTTGCTGATATCTTTGCAACATTATTGTGGACCATTGTTTTCTTGAATTTTGAATGGTTTAGTATCTATGGAGCAGGAACCGAGAAAAGAGGATAAAAATCGCATTTGATTAGCTATTTTGACCATTAAGAACAGCTTCTACAGAGTTCGCATGATCTACAAAGTTGTTTACTAAGATGTAAGGTCCATTTTTCTAGTTGGTTGTTTGCTTCAATTTTGATCGGTTTGATATCTGCAGACTAAATCCGAAAAAAATTAAAAGGGAAATTTGACTTTGACGATTTTGACCTTCGAGGTGAGGTTGAATGGATTTTATGTGTTCACAATTATTATTCTTTAAGACGAGAGCTACAACTCTTCCTCTACGAGTAAACCCTAATTCTTAGCGGTTTAGAAGATATGTGCCTGACAAAATGATCCCTTTTGACATCAATGCCTCAGGTCTTTGGGGCCCATAACGACGAATGTTGAAGTGATAGGGAAAAACGCCTGGACACGTATCTTCTTATTTTTCGTCTTCTATCACGCTGCGTTGTCAGAATATGGTTAATAAACCATGACTCAAAAAATTACACACAGTGTAATATAATCATTTGATTCCAGATGCCAATTCCCCTTCGATGATTTAAATTTTGAGGAGAATATATTTTATAATTAATAGTTTTTATTCCTTTTTAGCTATATTTCAATAATGATTCTTTCTAGGAAAAAATTATAAAGACCAAACTTGTACATATTTTTTCTGTTTAAAATATTTACTCTGGCCATTTTTTCATTAGACCAACCGTTTTCAAAAACATTCCGAAAACCAAAAAACCCTAAAAAAAATTCGCTTATAATGTCACAGTTTGTAACGAAAAAATCCAAAAGACCCAAATTTTTGCTGCCCTTTATAGCCGATACAAAACAAATATAACGAAATCTCGATTATAGCCACCAATTCCATGTTTCCCTTGACCTAGAGATGGTATTTACCGGGTATTTATTTGGGTATTTACAATATTGAATCGCTAATACAAAATCTTAGACCATATTTGTGGGTTTAGGTTATCAAATCGATTCAAAATGGATAGTTTTGCAATACTTTAAACAAGTGGGTAAATACTTGGGTTACAAGTATTTACAAACTGTGACATTATAAGCGAATTTTTTTTAGGGTTTTTTGGTTTTCGGAATGTTTTTGAAAACGGTTGGTCTAATGAAAAAATGGCCAGAGTAAATATTTTAAACAGAAAAAATATGTACAAGTTTGGTCTTTATAATTTTTTCCTAGAAAGAATCATTATTGAAATATAGCTAAAAAGGAATAAAAACTATTAATTATAAAATATATTCTCCTCAAAATTTAAATCATCGAAGGGGAATTGGCATCTGGAATCAAATGATTATATTACACTGTGTGTAATTTTTTGAGTCATGGTTTATTAACCATATTCTGACAACGCAGCGTGATAGAAGACGAAAAATAAGAAGATACGTGTCCAGGCGTTTTTCCCTATCACTTCAACATTCGTCGTTATGGGCCCCAAAGACCTGAGGCATTGATGTCAAAAGGGATCATTTTGTCAGGCACATATCTTCTAAACCGCTAAGAATTAGGGTTTACTCGTAGAGGAAGAGTTGTAGCTCTCGTCTTAAAGAATAATAATTGTGAACACATAAAATCCATTCAACCTCACCTCGAAGGTCAAAATCGTCAAAGTCAAATTTCCCTTTTAATTTTTTTCGGATTTAGTCTGCAGATATCAAACCGATCAAAATTGAAGCAAACAACCAACTAGAAAAATGGACCTTACATCTTAGTAAACAACTTTGTAGATCATGCGAACTCTGTAGAAGCTGTTCTTAATGGTCAAAATAGCTAATCAAATGCGATTTTTATCCTCTTTTCTCGGTTCCTGCTCCATAGATACTAAACCATTCAAAATTCAAGAAAACAATGGTCCACAATAATGTTGCAAAGATATCAGCAAACAACTTTCTGGAACATACGAAATGTCTATGACCAGTTCTTAAATGTGAAAATAGCCAAACGCTTTTGAAAATATTCGATTTTTATACTTTTTTTCTCCGATTACGGTCCACAGATACCGAACCGCCCAAAAATTAAGGATACAGTCAACCACAAAAATTTACCTAAAATTTCAAAAAACAACTTTCTTGAACATAAAAGGATTCTAGGAACGGTTCTTCAAGCTCAAAATTCGATTATTTTAGATCATTCTTTCCTGCTCAGGTCCGTAAATAACAAACCTTTAAAATTTCCTTGAGTTTTGAACAGTATGTTATTTCCAGACAAAATCTTAGACCCTATTTGTGGGTTTAGGTTATCAAATCGATTCAAAATGGATAGTTTTGCAATACTTTAAACAAGTGGGTAAATACTTGGGTAAATACCCGAGTATTTACCCAAGTGTTGGGTAAAAACTCATTAACTGCGGAACCACTTGACGTAGGCTGACAAAATTTGGCTCAAATCTTACTTACATCAAGAGAATTTCTAGCATTGAAAATGGGGTCTCTGGGTCCATGTTTTGATATAGCCCCCATATATCCGTACCTCCAGATTTAAGGTATTTTTTACCTATTAGCCTCATTGTACAATCATATTGGCTGAAATTTGGCACAGCGAGTTCTAATTATGTAGAAAGTATCCTTGCAAAAATCTGTCAACATAGCTCCACGTTTTCTTGTAGCCCCCATATAAAGGTAACCTGATTTCGAGTATTTACCCAAATGTTGGGTAAAAACTCTTTAACTGCCGAACCATTTGACGTAGGCTGACAAAACTTGCCATAAATCTTTTTGATGTCAAAAGAACTTCTGGTACTGAACATGGGGTCTCTGGGTCCATGTTTTGATATAGCCCCCATATATCCGTACCTCCCGATTTAAGGTATTTTTTACTTATTAGCCTCATTGTACAATCATATTGACTGAAATTTGGCACAATGAGTTCTCAATATGTAGAAAATATCCTTGCAAAAATTTGTCAACATAGGTCCACGTTTTCTAATAGCCCCCATATAAGGGTACCCCGATTTTGAGTATTTACCCAAATGTTGGGTAAAAACTCTTTAACTGCCGAACCACTTGACGTAGGCTGACAAAATTTGGCTCAAATATTTCTTATGTCAAAAGAACTTCTGGTACTGAACGTGGGATCTCTGGGTCCATGTTTTGATATAGCCCCCATATAACCGTACCTCCCGATTTAAGGTATTTTTCGCCCATTAGCCACATTTTACAACCAAATTGGCTGTAATTTGGCACAGTGAGTCCTCAATGAGTATTAAATGTATTTGCAAACATTTGTCAACGTAGGTCCACGCTTTCTTATAGCCCCCATATATTGGTACCCCGACTTCGAGTATTTACCCAAAAGTGGGTAAAAACTCTTTTACTGTCGAACGACTTGACTTTGGCTGACCAACTTTGGCTCAAAACTTTCTTATATCAATAGTATTAAAGGTATTAAAAATGGAGTCCCTGGGTCCATAGTTTGGTATAGCCCCTATATAGCCGTACCTCCCGATTTAAGGTATTTTTCGATCATTAGCCACATTTTACAAACAAATTGGCTGTAATTTGGCACAGTGAGTCCTCAAAATCGGGGTACCCTTATATGGGGGCTATTAGAAAACGTGGACCTATGTTGACAAATTTTTGCAAGGATATTTTCTACATATTGAGAACTCACTGTGCCAAATTTCAATCAATATGATTGTACAATGAGGCTAATAAGTAAAAAATACCTTAAATCGGGAGGTACGGATATATGGGGGCTATATCAAAACATGGACCCAGAGACCCCATGTTCAGTACCAGAAGTTCTTTTGACATCAAAAAGATTTATGCCAAGTTTTGTCAGCCTACGTCAAATGGTTCGGCAGTTAAAGAGTTTTTACCCAACATTTGGGTAAATACTCGAAATCAGGTTACCTTTATATGGGGGCTACAAGAAAACGTGGAGCTATGTTGACAGATTTTTGCAAGGATACTTTCTACATAATTAGAACTCACTGTGCGAAATTTCAGCCAATATGATTGTACAATGAGGCTAATAGGTAAAAAATACCTTAAATCGGGAGGTACGGATATATGGGGGCTATATCAAAACATGGACCCAGAGACCCCATTTTCAATGCTAGATATTCTCTTGATATAAGTAAGATTTGAGCCAAATTTTGTCAGCCTACGTCAAGTGGTTCCGGAGTTAATGAGTTTTTACCCAACACTTGGGTAAATACTCGGGTATTTACCCAAGTATTCACCCACTTGTTTAAAGTATTGTAAAACTATCCATTTTGAATCGATTTCATAACCTAAACCCAGAAATAGGGTCTAAGATGTTGTATTAGCGATTCAATATAGTAAATACCCAAATAAATACCCACAAATGGGTATTTACCCGGTATTTACCCAATTTACCCAATTTACCGGGTATTTACCCATTGGGTATTTACCCACTGTCCATCTCTACCTTGACCGTCGTTATAAGCGATTTCGACTGTATATCGATTTTAATTAAATTACAAATTACTATTACTAACCGAAAACAAAAAATATCATATTTTCACATATGTATGTAGACGGTGCCATGTCAGACACATGAAATACACAATTCTAAAAATTCCTTTCGGTACTAATCAATAAATTAAGGCAAGTACATATGTATGTTCTTATTTGTTGTTGCTTTGCGTTCATATCCCTTTTTCAATGTTAATGAGGATGTATGTATGGAGATGCATGTAGTAGCGATAACGATGATGATTGTGATTTATTCGCATGATTGCAATAAGCGATATGACGTAAACGATTTTTTTCCCTACAACAAATGTATACGAATTAGGAAATTGTTATGGAAATGAGAGTGTGCAATTCAAAGTAGTCATACATGTGTAACTATAAATATTTGGGCATGAATACAAAATTTCAGTTTACGATATTCTAATTTGATTGATGCGATTATAAGTGAATTGATAACTTGTTGTTTTCGAGTTTGACACATGTGTCATAGCCTAATAATTATTTTTGGGTTACGTTCGTTGATGGATGAGCAATACTTTTTCTTTTTATTCTGGACAAAATTTATCACTTTAGATTAGCATTTTTGCCTTACAATGACAAAGGACATATTTGTGCGATATTTATACCCTCAGTCACATACAGAAATATGTCTAATTGAAACAATAGTTTTAGACCCCACAAGAGAAGGTTCTAAAACCTCACCAAGTGGTATTTAATAATATATGCAAGGCTATCGTTTGTATTGGATCTGCCAGTAGAATAAATAGGTCCACCGTTTATGGGTACTACACCACAGATTGTCATTCCGTTTGTAACAAATCGAAATGTTCATCGGAGACCCTATAAAGTATATATATTCTTGATCAGGGTAAAATTCTAAGTCGATATAATCATGTCCGTCTGTCCGTCCGTCTGTTGAAATCAAGATGCAGCTCGCAATTTTTAAGATAGAGCTTGGTAATTTTGTATAGAAGTTTCTATTACTCCTAGGATGTTTGGTATTGTAAATATGCTATATCGGTCCACGTTTTGATATAGCCCCCATGGAACGGTACCTCCCTGTTTCCTGTATTTTGAAGGTTGTGGCCTCAATATTCCACCGAAATGGTTGAAATTTGGTATTTGGTCTTCATTTAGGGTAGTAGCCGTTCCATATGAAATTTGTCGGTATAGGTCTACGTCTAGTATAGCCTCTATAGAACTGTACTTCCCTATTTCCGGTAATAATTGAAATTCGTTGGTATAGGTCCACGTTTCGGTATAGCCCCCATAGAACTGTACCTCCCGATTTTTGGTATTTTGTAATTCTGAAGATTGTGACGTAAATATCCCACCGAAAGACTGAAAATTTTCATTTAGTTTTCCACGGGGTTATCAAATATTCCAGAAGAGAATTATCAGTATAGTTCCGCGGGTTCCTATATCCCCAATAGAAGCGTATCTTTTGATTTTCGTTATTTTAAAGGTTTTACCGAAATATCGGAAATTTCGTATTTAGTATTCTTTGAGTCTAAAAACTTTCCTCCAGAAATTTTTAATAATTGTTCCGTTTTACTTCAATGCAACTCGGGGTGGAGGGTATAACAATTTCGGCCTGGCCGAACTTAACGCCGTTATTACTTGTTTTAACTTAAACAAAATGCCAGACTACTTGTATTCTTTCAATGTCGTAAAAGAAACAAATTAAAGTAGTTAAAAATGCCGTGTTTAAACTCTTCGAAAAAATGCAAGTCACATTTATTTTTTCCTCCTCACTGCCATTAATCATACAACTGTTCGTGTATCATATTCAGTAAAGAAATATGCAGTGGAAAAACTAAATTTAAAAATGAATGTAGTTTTTTGTCACTTTGTTTTATGCCTTTTTTATCTTGTGAACGAACACCAATTTGAAAGAACTAAGACAAGAGTAGCTTAGCATTAGTCCATGGTGGTAGCATTTCTCAATTTATGGAACATTATCTACAGTGCAATCTGTCAGTTAAGCAATTTGTTAATGACAGCTACATGCAGGAAGAAAGACATGATCCATCCAACCTAAACATATCTACCGCACAAACGCAATAACAGGAAGAGGAAGAAAAAAGCAAATATTTTATTGCAAGCAAAGCGAATACTTGTTATTAGGGAAACGGATAAAAAAAGTTCAATCAACGGATATCTAAAGTATAAGCTGTTCATAGACTAAGAACAATAGTTAAGGAGATGAGAATTGTATAAACCAATAAAAAGAAAACAAATTCGACTAATATGTTTTCTACAATAAAATGTTAAATATCCTGATATTCCTCAGAAGCTCATAATTTTTTCGTAAGCGTATTTTAAGGGTGGCATATCCGTATGTATACGTCTTCTTTCTCTACCTTTTCCATCCTTTCAACCCTATCCTATCATCATTTTTCTCCTAGCTGAACAGGCTTTTCCGGCGAGTCTGTTCAGTCTCCTCCTCCTATTAGCCGGAGACATTGAACAAAATCCAGGTCCGGCGATTTACATGTGTCCAGTGTGTTGCACCAAGATCACCATATCGCACCATCCAAACCAGTAACCCCCATTCCCCATAAAACTAAACCCGCATGCAACCCAACCCCTAACCGCAAGCGTCCACAAATTTCCACAAAAACCCCAAGAACTAATAATAGTCCTAGGTCAACAGGCATGAGCACTAACACTAATATAGTTACAATAAACACAAATAACACACCGCATACGCCAAGCAAGACTGATTCATGCTGCTTATGCAGGAAAATTGTCACAAAGACAGCAAAACCTGTTAAATGCTCAATCTGCGGCCATCACATACACTTAAGATGCTCAGGGCTAAGAAACTCCGGGAACTACACCCCAAATTTCGTTGGCCCTTGCTGTCGCAGGTCCCAACCTCCAAACTATATTCCCCCCACTTTGCAATCACCAAAAACTAACAACCGATCCAGGCCTCCCCACTCCTGACAAATAACCCCAACACAACAACAACTGCCAAGCCCCACAAAACCAAAAGCCTCCAATGGAATTGTAACGGACTGGCCCGTAAAATCACAGAAGTCACTGACTTCATGGACAGGAAAAGAATCTATATCGAAGCGGCACAAGAAACAAAAATGACCAGCAGAAATAACCTAACAAGGTCATCTGCCTACACTATCATAAGACAGGACCGTGAAAAAGACGCTGACAGAGAAATTGCCTTCATTGTACACGACCCATTGCCATCAATGTCAATTAAATAGACATCCGATTTGGTGTAGGCCAGCAGGGCTAGTTCTTCACAGGTTTTACGGTATTTGGTGAAATGGCAGTTTTTGTCAATGTAGCCGGTGTGTTTGCAATCGCAAGTGACCCGGTCATCCTTGACAAAACACTTACAGTCCCATTCCCCTTTCAAGCCCTGATCCCCACATAGAAATTCAGGATATAAAAATTCTTACTGAAGGGAAAGAGCAAAACCTCTAAATATATACATCCCTCCGGTGTCAGCATGCCGAACAGGCTTCAAACCCGACATAAGACCCTACCTATCTGGGGGAAACACCATCCTTCTCGGTGACATAAATGCTCACCACGAATCCTGGTACTCAGAACTAGGCAACGACCAAAGAGGAACCCTACACGCATTACTGCAACATGCAGAAGCTCCCCCGACATAATCATCACAAGTCCCGATCTAGCCACAATCACTTCGTGGCATGTAAAAATTGCCGTTAATTCGGACCTCGTCCCCATAACCATAAACGTCTCTACAGAATGAGAACGAAGAACGAATTTTCACCAATTTTGAAAAGGCCGACTGGAACCTTTTGACGTCAACCACAGAAAACGAATTCATGAACACCCCTCTGCCAAACACAACACCCGTTTGTGAAAAAATTTTCAGAACCATCATTCTAAACGCATGCTAGAGGTGTATTCCCTCGGAACGCATCCCCAACATCAGGCCAAATTTCCCCACTGAAGCCACAAGACTAGCCAATTAAAGGGACGATATCAGAGCAACTGATCCAGCGGATCAGAGAATACCTGCTCTGAACAAAGCAATTGATAGGCTCGTAGCAAACCATAAAAGGGACAAATGGAGAAAACACTTGGAAGAATCCGACTTGGGCACCAAAAGACTATGGTCTACCATAAAAAAGCTCTCCAATCCAAGGGAAAACGATAAAATAGCAGTTAGTTTTAACAGCAACACTCCCAAAAGCCGTGGGAAAACCGCCTCCTCGTTCTGTCGTCAATTCGTAGAACACCAGACCGACAGAAATAACACGCGCAGGAAGTTGAAACGTCACTTCCAGTCATTAAAGCCAGACACGCCACCCATCCAAATAACCGAAGAAGATGTTGCTGAGTCGCTCAATAGCAAAAGACCTCACAAGAGAACTATACGTGCACCAAAAGGTGACACGACATTAAGTATGAGTTTGATCTGGCCTCCTCTTCACCCCTGTGAAAATACGAATAAAAGCAAAATTATTCTACATCAGCTTTATTTGAGCTCATGCTACCACTGCACACAAGGATGAACAGAACAAAGATATATTTTACGAGCACTTAGAAAAAACATATGACCTGCCACAGCATATTCAACTCAACTTACCCAATTGCTTAATGAAAGCCCTCCTTGTTCAGATAACATATCAGCACAGTGGCAAATTATTAAACATTCCATGTAAACAGCCGCAAAATACTTGGATACCAGAGACCTCCTCCGTGGTATGACCAAGAGTGTCGTGCTACTATCGAAGAGAAAACTGCGGCATATAGGGCTGCTCCACAATCGTAATGCACGAGAGAGGTATCGGGAGAAAAGGAGACAAGATGGTATAGAATGTATACCGCCTGACCAAGAAGAGGTAAAGACAGTAATAAACCGGCAGCAGAATAATACAGCAGTGGCTTACGATTCGAGCTGTTCAAAACCGGATAAGGTATATGCATCAGCTAGTTAGCACCATCAGGCAGGACTAACGCGTACGCGACGTTTGTTATTTATTTGAAATTTTGCCGTTTAGAACGAAGCTCATTTTAATATTAATTTTTAAATAATTTCTCGTCCTTGAAAAACATATGAAACATGTTAGCGTTCAGGACCAAAACTCACTTCCGAAAGTTGCGCTAAAAAACGTTTGTCATGGAAAGTCATGAATGAGAAAAAAATTTTTGTAAAAACAACTTGCATTTGAGAAATGAAAAGTTTGATGACAGAGAAACCACTTCATAGCTGATATGTCGGATGATGGTTTTATGAGTTCGAATCGTCCGCTTTCTTTTTTCACAATTAATTGACGGTGAATATCGACGTCGTACGAACCACGAGCTGTATCGTCTATATAACGATATCAGCATAGTTAAACGTATTGAGATACAACGATTGCGTTGGCTAGGCCCTATCATAAGAATGAGCGATGATGAGCCCGCTAAGAAGGTGAATAAATATGGGCCACATGGCGTTGCACGCAGAATTGGCATGCCAAGGATTCGATGGAGCAAACATGTGGATGACGAGATGAAAAGGAGTGGTATTCCCCAAAGCAAAGAAACAAACAGAGAGAATTGGAAATCTTAGTTCGGCCTATGGAACAAATGTTCAGTACTGAGCCAGCTAAGTAAATAAGTAAGGATTACTATGTTATTGATGAATAAATTAATACTTCTCAAAAAAAAAAAACAAACAAAAAGACCTCCTACTTTGAACTTTGTCTGAGCTGAGTTCGAGCAAGGAATATAATTGCATATTCAACCATATTTTAAACAAGTAAAAAAGTATCAGTCGACTTTGCCGACAGAGATATACCCTCAGCCTGTGTGGATAGAAATACTATTTTCCCAAAAAACTTATGTATTCGAAATTTTGGGCGTATGAACCGACCAAAGTAGCTAAAAAATTTGAGGGGATATCGATATAGTATCGCTGTAAACAGGGCCACTAGGAAAACCTTCGGTAAAAAGGTCAATCACCATCACATAAAAATGTTGAACCACAAGGATTGGACCAAATTTGAGCATAAATTAAGTTTCGACAATATTTACAGATCCAAAGTTTGGAACAAATCGGTTGCTACGTCTATGAGAAATCGCACGTACCATTTTAGCGAATATTTTCGAACTTTCGTGGGGGAGGTACCGGAAGGAGTGGACCTACAAACACCACCTTCGAATTTCTTCTAACATACGAAGAAATATTACAATATCCAAAGTGTGGACGAACGCAGTATTCGGCTCGAGCCCTCCAGCAACTATATATGGTGCCAAAGGGGTTTTTTACAACTTTCGGGCTGTTTTCTCAAGAAGTATGGACTTGCCCCTGAAAAAAACTTTTACTCCCGTAATTGAGGCAGTGAATGCAAGTTGCTTCAAGAAAAATCAAAGTGATTCGAGAGCAGGTCTTAAAGTGAATTAATCCAAAATTTTGTGTGGGAGGTACAAATATAATCCATATTCGAACCTAATCTATATCTGGTAGATATTTTAGGATGTGTAAAGTATGGACCAAATCGGTCACACCCATCAAGAGGTATCGTGCGCCCAATTTTTGAACTTTTGTGTACCTGAAGGAGTGGACCGATATGGCTTATCTTCGAACGTAAACTAAGTTTGCACAAAATTGTGGACCCTGTCGGCAGATCCGTTCGAGAGTTATCTTGTACTCCATCCACTACACACGGTGTCATAGAGTTTTTTTTTTTGAACCTTTCAGGCTATTTTCTCAGGAAGTATTGACTTGCCCCTAATGAAACTTATACCGTTATATGGGGGCAGTGAATACAAGTTGCTACAACAAATATCAAAGCGATTCGTGAACAGGTGCTAAACCGACCTTTCCGAAATTTTGTGTGGGAGGCACCTGAAGGAGTGGACCGATTGAGTCCATATTGCAACCTCATCTAAGTCTGGTAGAAATTTCAGGATTTGCAAAGTATGGACCAAATCGGTTACTTCCTTCAAGAGTAATCGTGCGCAAAAAATTGTCCGAACATTTCCGAACTTTTGTGGGGGAGGTACCGGAAGGAGTGTACCGATATAGCCCATCTCCGAACTTAAACTAAGTTTGGACAACATATTATGAAAGCCAAACTTTGGACCGAATCGGTTGATCCGTTCCAGAGTTATCCTGCGCTCCTGTCAGCCAGACAGACAGAAGGACGGACATGGCTAAATCAACTCCAAATTGTCTGAAACACATTTCGCCCAAACACACTTGGGGTCTAAAACCATTATTTCGATGAGGCACATTTTGCCTGTATGAAAGTGTATATCACCAATATATTTGAAAATGTAACATAGCTGAAGCCAAAGATTTACCCTTGTATAGCACGCGACTTGTGATTGTATATTATACAAATTAAATATTTTTCGATAAAATTAAATGTTTTTGGACGTGGCAAAAATATTGATCTTAAAAGATAATTTGCGTGGAAGCTGTGACTACATTTATGTTAAAAAATGGGTTGAAGCCAACTTGTCTTTTTTTGTTTTCTCTCGATTTGTGATTAAACCACACTTTCCACGAGTTTCCTGTCAAAGTAAAAGTAGAAGCAAACTAAATAAGGATCATCTCACTAATGTATTACTTTTCAAAATTTCATCTCCTTCTACCATTAAATGATGCTGACATTTTGAAGCTAGATTTACAGTTTCATTCAGCAAACAGATTTTTCAAAAAATCTGGATTTGTGGTACTTGCGATTCTGAGTTATTTGATGCGACTATTGTGAATATAGTCTGCACAGCTTCATAGAAATCTGCATCCAAAGGCGGAAATATTATGCGAACATTTTTTTTAAAAATCCTATTTTTCGGGCCTAATTTTTACAATTGTCATTCGATTTCCTCGTAGTTGATTGCACATTTTAGTTTTTTACGTTCCGGATCCAATAAATCATCTCCCGTGAAAATCTATTTACTAAACGCGAGTTACGAGAAATTCCAAAGTACAAAAATCACCTAAAATTGTTTTTGAAAATATAGCGTATTTTATCGCGTTTTCTGCGGTTCGTTTCCACTGTAATGAAACAACTAGTACAGCATCTTCATTTTAGCGGAAGCAGAGATTTGAAAACTTCACTGATAAGGGAGCTACATTAATTTTATCCCAAAAAAATAGTGTGTGATGCAACATCCCTGTTCTTCAAATAGATGTATATCGATGCAGATTTTCTTGGTGGACATTGAAATTCTGAGTAAAATTTAACATCTATTATGCAAGCTACACGCTGAAGTCACTTCGAGAGAAGTTTATAGTAACGATTGTGCTCATTAAAATAAATAGCATTTTTATAATATGTTTTTCTTAAAAGCCAAAGTAAAACCGCCATAACTTTTTTCCGCAACAACCAACAATTGGCTCGCGAGCAGATTCGTACTGGGGATTTTTTTTTAACCTATGTACCAAAAATTTTTGATGTAGCGCGAACAAAATTTAACCCCTTTTTTGAAATAGAATAAGAAATAATTGGCAATATTTGTGATATACCCTCGTTAGCATAAATGCTGAGGGTATAAAAACAAAGCAGTGTCGCAAGAGGTTGTTGTTTTCTTAAAATTTGAGTTGTCTAAAAGCATTCGTATCAAAGTAATTCACCAGTTTTTAAATGAAACAGATATTTAATTCTATTCGCAACATTTTTTGTAAAGTAAATTGTCAAAAGTAGTCAATTTAAATTTTAATAGTTCTGACCTTTCACTACACCAAATGCAAGGATTGATTTTTTCTCGATAGAGTAAAATTTTCTTACCTTTGTAAATACTGCATCATACTTTACCCCCACATGATAATATTTCGCACAATGCTTGCTTACACATCCTCCATAACAAGTTATTACTAACATTGTTTCAATTTCCACATTGTTTCTCATTTCCGACAAGTGCTTTTATTTTTTACCTTGTTTTTGTTATTCCCTTATTTTTTAAATTTGTTAGCTATCAAGCGTTATATCCGAACAACAATACCATGCTGTCATGCCACGATGATGATGGTGACCATGATGTATCCTTGCATTGCAAAGCAACCACAATAACCAACAGCATATAATGTACAGGAATAAGCATGCAGTGATCACTGTAGTGCTGTCCACTGGCAAAATGTCATATACCACGGGCAACAACAGCGACAAAAAACGATGTGGAAACATAAAACAAAACCGAATTATGTCAATGTAAAATATTACAATTACCCACCTACAACGACGAACACCATTATGGAGTAAAAAGGGAAAACCGAGAATAATTGTTGAGGTTTTTTTTGTAATTTTATATGGTTTTATTTTGCAAAACATATGCAACATGTTGTGTGCAGGAACGAAATTAATTTTTATTGTATGTGTTAAGCAGAGAATGGGGCATTTGATAGATGTTATGACAGGATTTCAAGCACATAAAAAGCAATAGTCCACTCACAAATAAAAACCACTCCTAATAGCCATGACCAAACATAATTCCAAGGCGCTTCAATTTTTTAAGGGGACCATTCCTTAAAGTGACAAATAAATATTAATCAGGGATGTATGTAATACATTCTTGATTTAATTTCAAAATTTAAAAGCCTTTATTAGGTTAAATTTTTTGAACGTAAGTGTCATATGTATCTCGTATGAGAAAATATTTATTTATTAATAAATATTTCCATTGGTCATAAATTCCGAAATATCAAAAAGCGGGTACTTAGTGGTTACCTAAATATTATTATATCGTGGTGAATGCTACCTTTTCATGTATATAAATACATGCGTATCTATGTATATGCTTTTATCTATATACTGTCCACTGAAGATAGATATATGTATATTAGGGTTACGACTTTTTTACAACCTCATATCCCTGTATCATATCGTGATGAGTTTCTACATAAGATTATATAAAATCTTAATTATAAATTTTAGAGCCACATGAGATTACCAAACTGACATAAAATTTGTTTTTCACTAATTTTCTTAAATTCTGAGCAAGGTAAATTTATAGAAGGTATGTGCATGAATTACAACAACTAACAAATTTACAAAAACAACATTGTTGGTTTTGAAAATTAATTGTCAAAGAAAATATTGAATAATAGGATCGTTCCAAAAATTTCCTCAGGAAAAACATAAATACATTTTGAAAATCCTCCAAAATAGAACAAATTTGAATCACAATGTAAATATAAAGCATTCAGAACTGTCGTAAGTCATTTTTACTACAAGTTTAGGAAAAAAAACAGTACTTTATGGAGGCAAATTTCGAAGTTTCAAATTTCATGAGTAGACCCTATTAAATTTTGAAAACTAAATTTACAAAAAAAGTAAGAATACAGCTGATTGTCACTTCTACCTTCTATAAATGTACCTTGATTCTGAGAATCATAAAAATGTAGTAAACCCTTTTTTCCAAAAATATAATTTCTTAACAAAAAAATAATAATAATAATAATTTATTTTTCAAAGTGGTTTTGTGGTTTGTGTTTTAATGGAATAAACGTTATTTCAGTTATTAATAGGCATAAGTTTATTCATACGTGCAACAAGAAATATTTTTTGAGAAAACAAATTTCATTTCATATATTTTTTCAAAATCTATTCGTGTGTGAACTTTTTTATATTTCAATGGAATAAACGTTATTTTATTGATTAATAGCCAAAAGTTCAATCATCCCTGCTACAGAAATCATTTTTGCGAAAATTTTCGAAAAGTCATAACCCTAATGTACATACTTGTATATGACGCACATTACCACATATAGAAGAAAAAAACTATTATGAAAATATTTGCTCAAGAGAACGTGTACGAACGAAAAAACACATTTCCATCTGTTTTCATAGTCTATTTTAACCCTGACCATATTTTTTTCACAAGAGTTTACATACTCTTTTCAGCTTATCTGCATTGGCATATTTTCTCAACCATATTTAAAACAAATTCTACTTGAAAAAAAGAAGAACTTTTCAATTTATTTTCAAGTAAATGCCAATTAAAAGTTTGTTCGAGAGAATTTTATCACCTTTTCCGCCAGAGAATTTTTGGGGAAAAACAAAATTGTTTAAACACCCACACACTTCATCATTTGCTTCATTATGCTGATGAAGGTTGGGAAGGACAACAATATTTGCGATAAGAGAAACTAACTAAAAGTTTGACATAATTTAATAGGAAATTGATATTACGCATATTTTTTGTGTTTTTTTTTTTTTTGCATAAACAAGGACATATTAGGGTGGATATGAAAAAAAAACAAAATACGTTAACTAGAAGTGGGGAATTAAGGGGCTATCATAGTTTCTTATGTTTATAGTTAAAAAAAACTGTCAATTGAATTTAATAACAGACACATAAATCTTAGGACACCCGAATATAGGCAGTTTTTCCAAAACTATTTTTGTTCCTCTGGCTTCCATTGTTAATCAAGGGCTTTCTGCTAACAATAAAACAGCTCACATATATTTCTGAAAAGATTTCCAATTAATAACCCATGATTTTTTTTTTTCATCGACATCATCGAAGAACGGACATTCATGAGTTGTCCAATATACTTGACCCTACAATCATAGCTTTCGTATGAGCAGCCGTTAACTTAGGAATTGAGACTTTCAACAGTCTGCCAACCTAAATTCTTTATCGCCATATTTAAAAAGGTTCTCAGAATTTTGTGACTTGTTTTGGAAAGCATGAACTTGCCGAAAAAAATATTTGGGGGTTTTAAAACTGTTTTGGATTTTATCTTGATAATTGTGGACAATTCAAAGAAATATGGACCTTTTATGGGGATAACTCCAAGGGTTTATAGGTGCATATATTAGTTACTTACTTAGCTGGCCCTTTACAGAACATTTGTTCCATTTGTTGCTTTATTTTCCAAACTGGGATATGGAGTTTTCTGATTTGGTATTTTAGTTGTTCTCTCCATCGAAGCCTTGGCCTTTTCTGCGTGTGCCGCAGATGTTGTTTGTTGTGTTCATGGAGGTGCTGAGGTAGTCGGCAAAGACATAGGAGCCAACTTCCACAGTTGGTCCGAGCTGTATAGACGCATTGCGCATAGACACCATCAAGTTAGTCTTCTCGCCATTTACCGAAACACCTACTTTTTTAGCAGATTCTCCTTCGATCTTCTTAAAGGTATCGATTACATCTTTTACTGATCGGCCCATGATGACTACATCGTCACCATAAGGAAGTAACATGTGGCTAATGGTGTAAATTGTGTCATTTCTTTTGACGTTTACATCTCGTATAACCTTTTCTAGCAGGATGTTGAGAAGACCACACTAAATGCTGTCTCCTTGTCTGAAACATCTTTTGGTACTAAACTGTTCGGATAGGTTATTTTATATTTTATACAAGTATCAGTTAAAGTCATCGTACAAAGCCGAATGAACTTAGCGGGGATACCAAATTTTGACATGACTTGGAATAACTTTGAACGCAGGGGCTGTCGAAGGCTGCTTCATAATCTACAAAAAGGTGGTATATGTCGATATTCTTATGGGTCTTCCCAGGATTTGTCGCAAGGTAAATATCTAGTCAATGGTGGATTTGTCAGGTCTAAAGCCGTATTGGTATAGCCCAATTATTTCGTTAACGATAGGCTTTAGTCGTTCACCCAATATCCCTGACAATATCTTGTATGCAAATGGGAGAAGACTTTTGCCCTTACACGCAGAGAAGAGGTATTGTAGAAGCTATCATATCACTGTGCAACATTTTTGAGGTGACCTTGTGCAAACAATTCGAACTGAGGATTTTTTGAAAGTACAGACCCAAACGACAAGAAACCCTAGTTGGGTTTTGTTGTGTCAGATCCAGCTCGGATTTTATGGCCCCATCTAAACATGGTTAAATATTGAATTTTTAAAGAAATTCGGAGCTATATCTCTGAAACCAATGCGAATCTTCTTCTGACCTCTGAAGCAAATTTGTAGATAAAGACAAGAATAAAATATTTGGAAAACTAATGAACTCGAAAAACTACATTTATTGCCTCAAATTTCAAAATATATGCAAAAATTCCACAATTTTTATACATTTCGCACCGTGTCTCCAAAACCGTTAATTTTTCTGAATATTTTCTTCTGGAAAAATATTCCCAGGAATGTAATACACAACTCTTCAGAACATGTCATTGTTGTAAAATGCCTCTATGCCATTGTTTTCAGTATATTTTTCAACGACGATTTAATAAAAACGTCAATAATGTAGTGAAATCCGAAATGCGAGAATAAACTCTTGGTGTGAACTGTGTTTGAAATACGTGTTGTAAAAGATATGACGCAAAATACCGCTGAAACAACATGAATTAAGCATTTTAGAGTTTCAAAATGTTTTAAAGAATTGTTGAGAACTTTACTTGGAAGATTTTTGCAAAAGGTTACTTGGTTCAACTCCCAATAGTTTAGCCGATACTGACCAGATTTTCAGCAATTATGTAAAATTTTCTATATTTTATAGATTTTGATGCCCTAGATAGAGTTTTTCTTATGTGGTTTTTTCAAAAGATAAGTTCTAATAGTTTAGGGCTACAATATTGCTAAATACAGCAATTCAAATTCCTATTCGTTTCTGAGATAAAGGCCTGATAAATGCAAAAAGGTGTAGATTTAGCCCGGTTTAGATGAGACCATAAAATCCGAACTGGATCTGACAGGACAAAGCCCTACTAGGGTTTTTGTAGTCCAACTATGTACTTTCAAAAAATGCATACTAGAAGTTGTTTGCATTTTCAGTGTTGCATAGTGTATTCTAAGAACAAAATAGTTAGTGTATTTTAAAATTCTGAAAATATTTATTGTTGGTGCAACAATATATTTTGTGTCATTATGTTTCCTGATAAAAATATATGGTTGAAACAACAATATATATTTTCAGATTTTTAAAATACACTATTTTGTTCTTAGAATATGATTGCTCCTACAATACCTCTTCTCTGTGTGTATAGTTAGAGAATACAGTCTTATCTCCTTTATTGTTGACAAGGCACAGGATATTCAGGTTCCATACACCTTATCAACGCGTTGCCTCCGGTTTTGAACAGTTCGGCTGGTAAGCCATCGGCTCCTGCTGCCTTATTATTCTATAGTCGGTTTATTGCTGTCTTTATCTCATCTTGGCTGGGCGGTGTACACTCAATATTATCTTCGGGGATTGGATCTGTGGTATCTTCGTCGTCTTCGCTACTATTTGACACCAACAATTTGGAAAATGCTCGTTCCATGTCCTGCGCACTCTGTATCAGTTACCAAATTAACTTGCTGGTCTCTACTGGAGGATTAGCCTGTACCAAAGCCATCAGTTGGAGGTTTCACTCTTTGGTAGAATTTTCGGACTTCATTGTGGTTCCTGTACATCTCAATTTTTTCAAACTCTCGCTTTTCTATTTCTCTATTTTTCCTGCAGAAAGGACGTTTATCCACTTTCCTTTTCTCCCGATACCTCCCCCGTGCGCTTCGCGTTGCTCTACTGTAGCCCTATATTCCGCATTTTTGTCTTTGGTAGCAGCACGAAACTCGTGGTCATACCTTGGTGGAGGTCTCATGTATTCAACTATGGATTTTGCGGCTGTTTGCATGGAGTGGGCAATACTTTGCCACTGTGCCGATATGTTATTCGGAAGAGGAGTGATTTGAATAAGCAAATGTGCCAGTTAAGTGTAATATGCTGTTGCTTTCTGTTGCGGTTGCAGCTTACTGATGTGTAACTTCCATGTTGTGTCTGTTCGTCCGTTATTTGCTACGTTTAATCAGGTACGAATCTATGTTTGCTCCTCGGAACGATCGTACATCCAACAAGCTCGATTAATGTCTTCCATTTATCACAACGTGAATTATTTGATTTTTTGTCTTTTGTACTGGGGACTGGCAGGTGGCCTTATGAATGGCGAGATACCTAAATCTGGTATTGCTAACAGATGTTTTAATATGGATACTGCATTTCCCGAGTGTTGGGCCCAAGATATTCTCCTTTCCAATTTGGCATTAAATTTGACTAGCATAATTTTATTTTCATGGGCGGGACAAGGATCAAGGTATCAAGCCTTTCATTCAACGGGGTGAAGCTGGAGACCAGATGTTCCATCTTCTGACTAACTATAAATCCTTAACCAACCTCATGCTTTGTGTCATGGCAGCAATAATACTATGCGTCACCTTTAGGTGTTGTTGTGACATCTTCGTATTTCCTGTACCGCAGAAATATTGGCCTTGAATTTTCCTAGTACATTTACCAATGCGTAAACTGTACTTTTGTATAAAGAGTTCGAACATTCCATGTGCAGGTTCGCAAATCAAGGTCCTTAAAACGTTTGCGGGGTCGTCCACTTCAGAAGGGTTTGTTTTTGTTTTTATACCCTCAGCATTTATGCTAACGAGGGTAAATACACTTTGATACGGAAAAAATGTGCCTCATCGAAATAATGGTTTTAGACCCCAAGTATGTTTGGACGAAACCCGTTTCAGAAAATTGGGAGTAGATTTTAGCACGATAAGTCTAGAATGGATCAACAAATTCGGCCCAAAATTTGACTTTCGTAATATTTTGTTTAAACTTAATTTATGTTCGAAGATGTGTTACATCGGCCTACTCCTCCCACATAAAAGTTCGAAAATGTTCGGAAAATTTGTGCGCACGATAACTCTTGAAGGGGGGTAACCGATTTGATCCATACTTTCCAAGAGGCTACACTATGGATTCAATCGGTACACTCCTACGAGTACCTCCCACACAAAATTTCGGGAAAGCTCAGTTTAGGACTGCTGCCGAATCGCTTTGATTTTTGTTGTAACAACTTGTATTCGCATATCAACCCCCATACGAAGGTACAAGTTTCGCAAGCGCAAGATACCTCTCGAACGGAATAGCCGTTTCGGTTCAAACTTTGGCCTTCGTAATGTTTTGTCCAAACTTAGTTTAAGTTCGAAGATAAACCATATCGGTTCACTCATTCAGGTACCTTCCCCACAAAAGTTCACTTTGATTTTTTGTTAAAGCATCTTGCATTCGCTGCCTCAATTACGACGGTAAATTTTTTTCAGGGGCAAGTACATACTTCTTGAGAAAACAGCCCAGGCCAAAAGGTGTAAAAAACCCCTATGGCACCATATGTAAAATGTCACTAAAATGGTAGGCACGATATCTCTTGAAAGGGGCAACCAATTTGTGCAAACTTTGGATATCCTAATATGTTGTCCAAATATAGTTTAACTTCTAAAATTGCCCATATCGGTCCTTTTCTTAGGGTACCTCCCCCACAAAGGTTAAAGGTTTGTGCAATTTAGAGTCAGTTCTTAGATCCTTTGGAAATTTTTACACATGATGATCGTTGTGGTCCTGTTTAAAGCGACAAATTCATGCTTCATGGCGAACTGGTCTAACTGAAATGACTAGTGGGATCCACTTCCATAATGGTCTATGCCGGTCCATTCCTACTACCTCGGCAAAATTTTTGAACTTTAATCCTAATCCACATTTTTGTCGGCAATTTCAAATGTCCAAAAAGGGGCACACAATTCTGAAAAAAAAAAACTTACATACATTTGATCTGTCCCTAGATAAAAGCTTCACTTCACATAGGCGGAGGGTATATCTCTATCGGCAAAGCCGACTGATACTTTTTTACCCGTTCCTGTAAAAAAGTGTAAAAAGAGCAAACGAAAATGAGTGCCACATACAGATTTTTTCAAAAAGTACGCAAAAAAATGACAGAACCGCCATAAAATTGAACTTCTCGCTAGCCCAAATTGGTGCTGTAATAAGTTTCTAAAGAGAACGCTATTCAGCGCATTTTTATTTTTATACCCTACACCACTATGTGGAAAGGGTATTATAAGTTTGTTTTGGTAAAAATTCATGTAACACCGCGAAATATTCGTCGGAGACCCCCTATGTGGTATACCAATCTTCATATCTCGGCGAGATAAAGCGATTTTGAGATGTGTGTCCGTCCGTCCGTGTGTCCGTCTGTTCATTATAAATTGTAATCAAACTCCAGGCCGCAATTATGGACCGATCGTCACGAAATTTGGTATGGAGGTCGGTTTCACATCAGAATAGATCGCTATATATGGGTTAATTGGTGATGATCGTGAAATATTTAGCGGTTGAAATGGACCAAAAACATAATTTTTATCCGATTTTGTAGATGCTCTGTTGGTCGCAATAATACCCCGATCGCCTCGAAAATTAGAACAAGATAGCAGTATATGACAAAGAAGATGCTTGCAATTTGAGGTGGTGATCGGATGATGTTTAGAGGGTTAAATGGACCACAACTTTTGTGTGAAAATTGTGAAAATTTTTAATATACCGGTTATATTTTTATTCTTGGAGGACACATTCCGCCCACGTAAATAATATTTGGAAGACCATCTCTTTCCCTATCCATCGATGCCAATTATGTTTATTTACGTGGTCAGATAACAGAGTTACAGCCTAATATATCCAGTTTTTAGCTTGTCGTGTAATCATAAGCACACTAGAGGTCGCAATTATAGCTCAATAGTCACGAAATTTTGCACGAGGTAAAGGTTTAGGTCGAAGAAGATGCCTACAATTTTGGATGATGATCTGATATTATTTAGCGGGTGAAATGGACCATAACTTTTGTATGAAAAATAAAAACATTTTATTTCTGGTCCATATTTGAATTCCTGGAGGGCATATACCGGCAAAGTCGCGTATATATGGAAAAATAACTACTGACCTTTCCTCTGATGAAAATTGCAATAATATGTGTGCTTGATAACGGGCCTACTGCACATATTCCTGCCATGCTACAAATTCCCAGTTTTGCAAATTGCGTGGAGCCCTATCATATTACTTTATCGTTCAAAATTTAAAGATGTAGCAGAAGGAGCTAAACTACGCCAATTTTCCAATTTAAGAGTATTTATTAGAAACGTATAATATATATTTGTTCCACAAACATCACAGTAGGGACAAGGGAGCCTTCTCTCATATCAATGAGTGCACCCCGATTAATATTAGCTCAATTATCTGTAGACTGCGGAATTTTATGCAACCCCTATTTTTGCCAAATTTTGCGACTGGGCATATTTTTGGCTTCTGATTAAATTCCAATTGAAACATATCACAAATGCAAAAATATGCAAAATGTATAAAATATGCATATGCAAACTTTTTATATTTTACATATTTTCGTATGCAATAAATATTTCAATAAAATCTTCTAAAATGTTTAAGTGTACATTTTCTTCAGACAAGTCTGTAAAAAAACCTTCAAAATGGGGAACAATCGTTCTATGGGAGCTATATGAAGGCCTACACCTATAACGACAAATTTTAGGTGGAAAGTTTAATACCCCAGAAGGCATAATGCCAAATTTCAGCCATTTCGGAGGGCTATTGCGACCATAACCTTCTAAATACAGAAAATCGATAGGTACTGTTCCATGTGAGATATATAAAGACGTGGACCTATACCGAAAAATTCCAGGTCGAAAGTTGTATACCCCAACGAACACATAATACAACATTTCAGGCATTTGAGTGGGATATTGCGGCCACAACCTTCAAAATGCCGAAAATCGAGAGGTACCGTTCTATGGTAGCTATATGTAGACGCGGACCTATACCGACAAATTTCAGGTGGAAAGTTTAATACCCTCAAGGAAGACTTAATACAAAATGTCTACCATTTCAGTGTGATATTGAGGCCACAATCTTCAAAATACCGGATATCGGGAGGTACTGTTCTATGGTAGCTATATGAAGACATGGACCTATACCGAGAAATTTCAGGCCGAAAGTTTTATACCCCCAACGAAGACTTCATACAAAATCTCAGCTAATTCGGTGGGATATTTAGGCCACAAATCCTTGCATATGGTTTTGCATATGTTCATTTTATGAAAATATGTAAAAATATGCAAAAGTTTTGGTCGAGACTAATTCGTTTTATTTTGTTATAAAACGAGTTTTTGTCTAGTCACATTACCTCTACGGATTTCACTGTCTTATGATATGGGACTTACTGTTTATCGCCACGTCTACACCACTTGTAGAGACGTTTTTCATGACTGAGATACTCCACCGTTGTGCCACCGTGGTACAATTGTATGCACACCTGCCAATTGTATGCCCACAGATGGTGTCTTAAGACTCGCTTTTCGGACTCGGCGATAAACTTTAGGCCCCATATCGTTGATGTAATATGAATCGTGGTGCCCTCTCTGTCCCTTTTGAGATGTTTGTGAAACAATTATTATATTGTTATTTAAACTTGATGCGATAATGTGGCAGACTCCACAAAGTTATTTCTTACAATAACTTTATTTGTCCAAAAGGAATTTTCATTTGCTGAAATCTAATTCGCAGGGTAGTGGTGTAGGGTATCGCATGGTCGGCCCTGTCCGACTATAGCCTTTGCTTACTTGTTTTTTGTTTAAAGAGATGGGAGCTGAGACAGCTTAATAGGTTGATTTTTTCCCAAGGTTTTGTAACACAACGAAATAACGATCATGAATAACCTGTATAAACCAAATAATATTATGGCTAGGTCCGTCCGTCTGTCCATCTTTGTATCCAAGTTACAGGTCGCAACTTTGATCAAATCGGGAAGAAACTTTAGTGGAAGTGCAGGTCTCAGAATGGAAACAACTTATACATTTGGGTTATAGTTGGGTAATATTAAAGAATCGGAATTGCCAATAGTTCTATAGTAACGATTCTTTAGTAAATTTCCCATATATCCCATGTATTTAAAAATGTATAAAAGCTGTGACAACGGGCTAATCTAAATGTTTCTGTAAAAATATCAATCCAAAATAATATTAATAATAGGGTGCAGCTTCAGTTTAATTTACGTTTACAACTATTTTGTAAAGGCTTATTACACATGGTACTAATAATATATATTTATACCCTCAGCCTTTAGGCTAAAGAGGGTATTTACACTTTGATACGACCAAAAATGTGCCTCATCGAAATAATGGTTTTAGACCCCAAGTATGTTTGTACGATATCCGTTTCAGACAATTTTGAGTAGATCTAGCAATGTCCGTCTGTCTGTCTGGCTGGCTGGTGCGCACGATAACTCTAGAACGGATCAATCGATTCGGTTCAAATTTTGGGTATCGAAATATTTTGTCCAGATTCGATTTAAGTTCGAAGATGGAACATATAGGTCCACTCCTTCAGGTACCTCCCACACAAATATTCAAAAATTGTCGCAAAACTTGTGCGCACGATAACTCTTGTAGGAAATAACCGATTTGGTCCATACTTTGATCATCGTGTAATTTCTACCAAACTTAGATGAGGTTCCAATA
Source organism: Musca autumnalis (assembly GCF_047663935.1). NCBI lineage: Eukaryota > Metazoa > Arthropoda > Insecta > Diptera > Muscidae > Musca > Musca autumnalis. The sequence goes on along the minus strand of NW_027411866.1, from coordinate 181,604,282 downwards.
TGGACTCAATCGGTCCACACCTTCGGGTACCTCCCACACAAAATTTCGGAAAAGTTCAGTTTAGGCCCTGCTCTCGAATCGCCTTGGTTTTTGTTGTAACATCTTGTATTCACTGTCCCCTATACGACGGTACAAGCTTCATCAGGGGCAAGTCCATACTTCCTGAGAAAATAGCCTGAAAGTTGCAAAAGGCCCCTATGACACCGTATGTAGAGGTTGGAGCGCAAGATAACTCTCGAACGGATCTGCCGATTCGGTCCAAAATTTTGCCTTCGTAATATTTTGTCCAAACATAGTTTAAATTCGAAGATAAGCCATATCGGTCCACTCCTTCAGGTACCTCCCCCACAAAAGTTCAAAAATGTTCGGAAAAATTGTGCGCACGATAACTCTTGAAGGGAGTGACCGATGTAATCCATATTTTGCAAATCCTAATATATCTACCAGATATAGATCAGGTTCGAATATGGACTATATTTGTCTACTCCTTCTAGTACCTCTCACACAAAATTTCGGATAAGTTCACTTTAAGACCTGCTCTCGAATCACTTTGATTTTTGTTGAAGCGATTTGCATTCTCTACCTCCATTACGACGGTAAAAGTTTTTTCAGGGCAAGACCATATTTCTTGCGAAAACAGTCCGAAAGGTGTAAAAAACCCCTATGTCACCATATATGGCGGTCGGAGAACACGATAACTCTCGACCTGTTCAACCGGTTTTGTCCAACATTTGGTCTTCGTCATATTATATCCAAACTTAGTTTCAGGTGGCAATACCGGTCCACAACTTCCGGTACTTCTCCCCAATATTTAAAAAATGTCACTAAAATGATAGGACGATAACACTTGAATGGGCAACCAATTTGGTCCAAACATTGGATCTCCAAATATTTTGTCAAAATTTAGTTTAACTTCTAAAATGGCCCATATCGTTCCTCCCTAAGGGTACCTCCCCGACAAAGGGTCAACATTTGTGTCTTAGTGCAGTTAATTCCTAATCCACATTTTTGTCGGCAAGTTCAAATGTCCAAAAAGGGCCAACAAATTTTGAAGAGACCTTAAAGGTGAAAATTTCACTTCACATTGGCTGAGGGTATATATCGGTCGGCAAAGCCGACTGACACTTTTTTACTTGTTTTTCCGAGATATGGGCCCGCCAAGTTTCGTATGAACCCTTGCTTGGTTAGCATCTCACAGCATAGACATCATAATTAAAGAAATATTTGAAATTGGTTAAAGATTCTTTCTGTTTCTTTCATAAGCTTTATAATAATGCTCTTTAACGGTTTTCAGCCGCTACTTCGTTTCAGAAGATCTATATACCTCTCCCTCTCATAGCAAATGCCATATTAAAAAAAACTAATTAAAATTAAACAAGTAAAAAAGTATCAGTCGGCTTTGACAAAAATATATTTGGTTTCAAGCTGAAAAGTGTTGCGGAGGATGTAGTTAAAGGAATGGAGCAACACAGTCCATTTTGGTTGCGGATCTTATTTTGGGAGTCATTCCTTTCGATAGATATTGGGTCTCATGCATAAAAACGAGTAAAAGCGATGAGTTGAGTCAAGTAAGCAATTGCTCGTAAGTTGAGTTAGATCGAACAGCAACAGCTTTTGCTCAATTTCGTATGCATAAAAATGAGTTCAAACCAATTGCAATTACTTGAGTAAATTGAGATCAAACCTCTAATTGTTATTGAAGTACAAACAAGTCGTCAAGTGGAAGTGAAGTAGAAGTAGAAGCAAATAATAATAAAATAGAAACTGACGATATACCTAATTTTTTTGTACAAAAATGAAAGATTTGTGGGTTTTTTTTAATTTTTATGTGAGTACAATCAATAACTCCAATTGCAAATGGAAAGCAATAATTTGCCTGCCATTTCCTTTGACAATCTTTTATTTGATCTGCATCTTTCGGGAATTTTATCCATTCGCTTGCTTTGGCAGATATAAGTTTTGCAACTTCCGCAATTGTTCGCGACACAGTTGATTGATGGACCCCAATATCTGTGGCTATACCATTTTGGAATCCAGGATCTGCACAGAATCTTAAATAGAGTCGAATTTTATCAACGTTGCTGAGGGCACCACCACGTCTTTCTTCTGACTCCTCAAAAAAATAATTCGCTAACCAGCAAATGCTACTACCACCAAATCTAAGTATTTATCATTTTATTATTAGTTATATAAAAAATAATAAAATAAGATTACAAACCTGTATAATTTTTTATCCTCACTTGCTAAATTTGTCTTACGCTTTTGATAAAATTTTTTATTTATTTGTGGTACAAAATATTCAGCCATGATTCCTTTTTAGTGCACGCGAGTCACCTAAAAGGCATGCTCCACAAAATTTAAGCAAGAGCTCACAAAAGTAAGCAAAACCTTGTTTTTATGCATATGAAAATGAAAACAATCTCACCTAACTTCAACTTCTAAGTTCAAACTGAGCAAGAAGAGATGAAACGTGAGCAGTGAGTAAAAGCAAATACATAAAATTTTATTATGCATACGACAAGCACTTTTTACTCAAAAAATCGAGTTCGAGCTCAAGCTCACGTTTTATGCATGAGACCCATTGTGCCCACTAGTCATTTCAGTTGGTCACCTTATGACGTAGAACTTTTGGACCACTATGACAGGACGCATGGACATGGGCGTAGCCAGGAATACCTACAAAACAGTTCATTTGTATGCAAAAAATTATAAATATTACGAAAAACAAGCATTTGCAAGCATTTTTGACACCTTTCGGATTATTTTCTCAGGAAAAATGAACTTGCCCCTAATAAAAACTGTATCTTCGTATGAGGGGCATCGAATACAACTTGCTACAACAAAAATCAAAGCGATTCAAAAGCAGGGGCTCAATTCTGTTTCTATGGATCAAATCGATTACTAAGTTTATATAACGTACCCTAGTTAGTCTAAAGATAATGACAAATTTATATAATGGGAATTTCAATGTGAACATTATGTGTGACCACCCCAATATACATACATATGTGTGTGGGTTAGTAATAATTTATACATTTACATGATATAAAAAATGAAGTTTTAATATAGATTGACCAACACAACATGTTAATGGGTATGTGAAAAGATATGGAAAAAAATTAATTGAAAACATGAACTTATGAAAATTATAAACGACTTTCGTTGGAACATTGAATATGCATAGAATGTTGAATATTCATTAGGGATTAGTTTTACCTTATATTATTTTAAAATGTTTATGGCTATTTACATTTTTTTTGTTTCAAATTTTTAAAGTAAGACCAGCTTAAACACAGGTTTGTTGTTTTTAAATTTTAAAAATAATAAGTTTTTAAAGTTGGTGTTGTTAAATTGATTTACTTTAGGGAAGGATAGTGAAGACTAGTTTCGCCCAACGCCACATGGACTCATCAGTTCCCTTAGTTCTTTGTATTGAAACAAATCTTAGGTACATTTTTGTGGTTAATTTTTGGGCGATTCGGTATCCTCGGTATCAAACCGAGGTGGATTTTATATTTATCAACAGATTTCGTCTGTAGCCCTTCTTTTCTCTTGCGGACTTTGTCGGATTTTTTCGCCCACTGATGCTGTTTAGGATTTATTATCGTCCATGTCCCCTCCCCTGTCTTTATTCTAAAGTGATCTACTTATAAAAGTTAAAAAAATGATTAAGTCCAATGGTCAACCAGCCATGAAAAATTAACACAAATACATAAGTCTCAATAAGCGGGAGAATTATTGAGACTAATATATATATGCATCAATTTTAGGTGGATGAAGGGGTTATATCGAAAAATCATACACTAGTAGCATGTTACCCATGGAGTATTCTGTGATTCTTTCCTTAGACATAGGTCTATAGAATGTAAGGTTAAGTGCGAAATCGGAAGGGAACATAAAAAAAATTGTTTTTACCAATTTTTCTACATTGATGCCAACACAGCTTCGACGAAAATTAATTTTAATGGTCGACATTATGGGATCCCTCCTAAAACACTTAATTTTAACGAATTTCAGTGATACTATATAGAATATGCTAACAGTTCGCGAATTCTAAATGGGTGAAAATCAGATTCATTGATTGTAAAACGTTTTTGGTTTTTGCCATATACACTTTCATACGGGCAAAATGTGCCTCATCGAAATAATGGTTTTAGACCCAAGTATATTTGGACGAAATGTGTTTCAGACAATTTGGAGTTGATTTAGCCATGTCCGTCTGTCTGTCTGGCTGGCTGGAGCGCACGATAACTCTCGAACGAATGAACCTCTTCGGTCCAAAATTTTGCTTTCGTAATGTTTTGTCCAAACTTAGTTTAAGTTCGAAGATGGGTTAAATCGGTCCACTCCTTCCGGTACCTCAACCACAAAAGTTCAAAAATGTTCGGAAAATTTCTGCGCACGATAACTCTTGAATGGAGTAACCGATTTGGTCCATACTTTCCACATCGTGAAATTTCTATTGGTCCATTCCTTCGGGTACCTCCCACACAAAATTTCGGAAAAGTTCAGTTTAGCACCTCCTCTCGAATCGCTTTGATTTTTGTTGTAACTACTTGTATTCACTGCCCCCCATACGACGGTACAAGATTCATCAGGGGCAAGTCCATACTTCCTGAGGAAATAGCCTGAAAGATGCAAAAAATCTCTATAACACCGTGTGTAGTGGTTGGAGCGCAAGATAACTCTAGAACGGATCTGCCTATTCGGTCCAAAATGTGGCCTTCGTGATATTTTGTGCAAACTTAGTTTAAGTTCGAAGATAAGCCATATCGGTCCACTCCTTCAGGTACCACCCCCACAAAAGTTCAAAAATGTTCAGAAAAATTGTTCGCACGATAACACTTGATGGGAGTGACCGATTTGGTCCATACTTTACACATCCTAATATATCTAGGTATAGATCAGGTTCGAATATGGACTATATTTGTCCACTCCTTCGAGTACCTCCCACACAAATTTTTGGATAAATTCACCTAAAACCTGCTCTCGAATCACTTTGGTTTTTGTTGAAGCAACTCAATTACGGCAGTAAAAGTTTTTTCATGGGCTAGTCTATAATTTGAGAAAAAAGGCCGAATGTTGTAAAAGACCCCTGTGCCATCATATGTAGTGGCTGTAGAGCTCGAACCGAATACTGCGTTCGTCTACACTTTGGATATCGTAATATGTCTTCGAGTATTAGATGATATTCGAAGGGGGTGCTTATAGGTCCACCCCTTCCGGTACCACCCTATCTATCGGTATCCCCGTAATTTTTGAGCTATCCATATTTTTGTCGGTTCATACGCCCAAAATTTTGAAAACCCCCCTTAATACATAAGTTTTTTTCTTTTTTGGGAAACATGTATTTCAATCCACACAGGGTGAGGGTATATCTCTGTCGGCAATGCCGACTGACACTTTTATACTTGTTCTACTTCTTTTTCGCATATGTTATAATCGCGCACAAATTCGAAGAAAATCGCGGCTTAGTACGCGAATTCATCAAAATATATTTTTGCCGATTTTCCTTTTTCATAGTATCTATATCCACCGTTTAAGTGATTATATTCGAACGCAGAAGTGCTCATTAGATCCGTTACGTAGAAAAACTAAATGCACGCGGGGTTCAAACGAAGTTTTGTTAAGAAAATGCAGGCATAAACTTTTGGCGTTTAGACGTAAAATCACGAGTTCTATAATACTATTATGAGTCTTGAATATAATCTTGTTGCACGTCCAGATTATTAAACAAGTAAGAGAGGGCTACAGTCGGACGGGCCGACTATGTGATACCATACACCTCTTGCCCTGAGCATTAGTTTTACACGGAATTTATTTTATATTATTGCGACACGTTATATTTTGTTTTAAAATTTGTATTAGAAATGAAACTAAAATAATTTAAAAATATCATTAGACTACTTTTACCGTTGTGTTGACGAAGAAAAAACCTCAGCCTCCGACAAAAAAATAAATTAAATATATTGTTTTGTATCACGAGTTAGATTCAAATAGATCCGAGACAAGTCCTCACACTGCACGTTTCCCAAATTTTGTGTGTGAGGTACCCGTAGGTCGGGACCGATATAGTCCATATTCGAACCCTACGTACTATGTCTAGAAGAAATAATATGATGTACAATGTTGGGACCAAATCGATTGCTCCCTTCAAGAGTTATCGTTAGCACCATATTACAGAAAATTTATGAAATTTTGAGTGGGAAGAAGGAGTGGGTCCATATGGCCCATTTTCGAACTTAAACTAATATCGAGAAAAATATTATGAACTTCAAAAATTGATTACACCAGCCAGACATACGGACAGACAGGTCTAAATCGACTCCAAATTGTCTGAAACGAATTTCCGCCAAACATACTTGGAGTTTAAAATCATTATTTCGATTAGACACATATTTGATCGTATCAAAGTGTATAAACCATCGTTAGCCTAAAGGCTGAGGTATAAAACGACTAATATTTCGAGGTATTGCATTGCTTTTTACTGGGTTTGAAGTTTGCGTACCAAACTTCAAACCCAGTAGAGAATTGTAATTTGCATCAATTTAAAAAAACTGTGAATTTATTTATCATGATTAGAAAACTTTTCCATAATGATTGCGACATTGTCTAGCATGCAGTAAATGTAGTTATTTGCAAACAAACCAAAACGATAAAGTAACCCGTATGTTCGACAATAGTAGTTCTGTTATTTAACCCGTATATTGCTACAATATACATCAACGGATAGGTCAAGAGTTAGTTTTCAAGTTTCGCGTTCCTAGTTTGTCGGAACATGTCCCCAAGAATTCAAAATATGGAACAAGAACTTAATTTTAATATTTTTCCCACAAAAATTAGGGTCATTTTCATCCTATTATCCACGACGATTGACATTCTCCTTGACCAAAACTCTTACCTCGCGCAAAAATGTTTCAGTATTGAGCTATAACTGCGATATCTAGCGAGATTATTATTACACTACACAATTAAAACTGTGGGATCCCTGTACAAAATAGGCTGTAACTCTGTTATCTGACCACGCACATCAACATAATTTGAATCTATGAAAATGTCAAGAGTTTCACTTTCAAATATAACTTACGTGGGTGGAACATGTGTTCCAGCAATAAATATGTAGTCATTATACTAAAAATTTTACTAATTTTCACACAAAAGTTTTGGTCTATTTAAACCTCTAGATATTATCTGACCATTATCTACTATTGCAGACATATTCTATATCTTAAACCTAAACCATACTTACAATTTCCCGCCGATCAGACTACCAGTGCGACCTATAGAGCCGCTACAAAATTGTATAAATATTTTGTTTTTGGTCCGTTTCACCCCCTAACTATTTCACAATCATCGCCAAAAACTATAGGGATCTATTCTGGTCTGAACCCGACCTCCATGAAGATTGGTCCATAATTGCGGCCTATAGCGTGGGTACAATTTTTTAAGGACGGACAGACGGACACACATCTCAAAATCGCTTTATCTCGTCGAGATATGAATTTTGGTATACCACATGGGGGTTCTACGACGAATATTTCGCGGTGTTACATGGAATTTGTTAAAAAATAAATAAAGGGTTATAAACACAATTAATTACTAAGGCATGGGTAAGATTTAGATTTTGGATTTAACGATTTCATATTGAAAACATTGACTTTAGGAAAAATTCATAAAAATCATTATTTATAATCATTTGCTCTAGTAAATTTTTGACTTACCACCCAAAATCATTTCTGTGGGAATCGTAAGAATTACATTTTATGCTTGAAAATTTTTAAGAAACAAAGCCTTACTATGAAACAACTGTTGAATAGATAGAAAAACACTACAATTAAACGCTTCTTTGTTCTATAATAAAATGCAGACAAAATGTACCACATCCAGTCCCTCCCAATTGTTTAGTCCGTTGAATAAATCACCAATATAATTATATGAAATCTTTTGCATTTCCACTACAACCACACAAACGAACAAAAACTCATAAACTAAAGCTCTTCGGAGAAATTTCAATATTTGTATCCCTAACTTTTTTTGCTCCTAATTAAAAATTCATTTTATTATTAATATTAATGAACGAACTATCATGGCATGCCACTTCCACTAATTGAAACGTCCACAACAACATAGCATCAGTTAATTTCAAGAAATGTTTGCATTAAAGCGATGACGTGATGTTTAGCAACAAAAGGAAATCTTAAATGAAGCCCCCCTTTTTTGGCCAACAATAACGAACTTAACTTACTTAGTTAATTGGTTATTTAGTAAAAGCCGGCATTTGATGGGTTCTGAAAAAATTTTTGTAAATTATTTAGACTATTAAAGGCCAGAATATTTAATACGCCCTATACATATACATAGATGCATAGTTGTGAAAATGCTATTTATCCAAATTTTAAAACAAATTCCTAAAATTATTCATTGCCTGTTAACAATGAAAAATTGTGAAATTCTTTGTATTGACAGAGAGAAATTTGTTAGGTCAGATGTTGTTGTGTGGTTGTATTATTGTTGTGCGGACACTTTTCTTTCATCCCACCGTTTCACTCGAAGCCTATAATTAGTCCTGTCAGCTTCAATACTAATTTGTTTCATTTATCCAATTTCGAATAATAAATTTTGCGTGACATTGAGTAGGAACGAAATAAATTTTCGCATTATTGTAATGAACAAAATCCGGAAAAAAAGATTGATCGAATGAGTGAATGCGATAAATTGGTATTCTTTGTTTGAATTTCAGTTCTGTTTGTATTATATGGCTACACCATACATTTATGCGATACAAATAAGTTATTCATGAGGTAGTGATGCCTATACATATACATATGTATGTAACATATCCTCATGTAACCGTTTCGAAGAGAGTTTCTTACTTCCTCGCATATGGCATCACTTACACTTTTTTTTGGCAAAAAACTACAGTTTAATGGTACACAAACAACAAAAGTATGTTTGTTTATTTTAAATTTGTTTGTCAAAGAAGGTAGCGACAATCTTCGTAATTGCTTCACGTAGTCGGCAAGCTTTGATAACTTCAGCGATAGTTTTTTACTGGCAGGGTGTCTAGCTTAAAGTCAAAATGCGCACGCAAGTGCTGACAAAAAGGCAACCACGAACTATTAATAAAAATAAGTACGAAAATATCAGTCAGCTGTGTTGAGAAAATTGCCTAAGACCTCTAAAAGAAGCCTACCGGCACCAATTAAATTGATTGATAAGCACGACTGGTTCAACCATTGGACATTGCAATATTTCTCTCAAACTTAAATCAGGTTCGACTATATCGAACAACACCTTCCAATACCTCCCTCACAAAAGTTCAAAGTTTTAGCCAGTCAAAATAGATATGCGTATAAGGGAGAAATAGCAAAAATTCCCACAAAGCTGAATTTTGGCGGAGAGCTGGGGTTTACCATTAGAAGCAACGTCCTAAAAGTGTCCATTGATACCATATATGCAAAAAAAAGTTATTCGGGGTCAAAGTTCATTTTTGGAGGCATTATTCAGTTTTTTTGATATTTCTCAAAAACGGTAAGACTTAGCAAAAGCCGGCTAAAGTAAAAGTTGTGGATTTAACAATTGTCTACAAGAATTGTTTTGAAATATTTATCGAAGGTAGCCTTTGTGATTCTGATTACAGCAATATATTCTTTTTCGTGGGAAAATCAATACCAGACAAGAAAAAAAGTATATATTTCGACATTTAGGGTTCCCAGTAGTCAAAAAAATGCTTAAAAATGTTTTTGTATTAACTTATAAAGAAGAAGCACACCAAATTATGTTAAGATCTGATGCATATTAAGGCTTTTATGAGACAAAAACCTGAAATCTGGAATATAAATAAGGGAGCTATATCTATATCTGAACCGACATGGAACAATATTTGCAGATTTGGTTCTAAGCCCATTATAAACGTATGTACAAAATTTCGAAGATCTACCTTGCCCCTGTGATTTTTTTGCCACACAACCCTGCCTTTGACCCCACAGTGGAGTGGTTCTATACAATACACATTGCAACCTAATCTATTTCCCGTAGAGATATTACGATGTGAAAAGTATGGACCAAATCGGTTTCTGCCTTCCAGAGTTATCGTGCGTACCATTTTGGCGATTAATTTTGAACTTTCGTGGGAGAGGTACCTGAAGAAGTGGATAGATATGGCTTGCTTGCTTTTGCATCCAC